>NC_137225.1:13907673-14418455 GCF_949987685.1 Ammodytes marinus | reverse complement strand
CACACTTTTTTTTTCTTCATAATTTAGTGTCAATAATTATAATACCTGTATTAGAAAAATAAAGAAAGATAACCAGATCTAAAGGGAATATCTATACTGTAACAGTATAGATATTCCCTTTAGATTTGGTTATTTTTCTTTTAGTTAATTATATGAAATGTTGATATTGCTCATACACATAATATAAAACCAGGCAAACATATTGAATTAGAAGCCTACAACTGAAAGTATGTTGAAAGAGTCGGCCAGTATTTTAAAGTCCAGTAGTTTTTATTCTTGAATTTGGGCAGTTTAATGAATAGTTCACCTGCAGAAGTCATGTGTGGTAGGCTGTTTTTATTACTTTCTCTATATGCATTAGGGATGTGAATGTGTCGACCGAATGACCGGTTTTCCACTTGCGCTCAAGTTGACTTTAAAAATAGAATAGAAATCCGAAAATCAGTGGGTTATGCCGTTTTTTTAATGGGAGATTTCACCGTGTATGTGAGTTCACGTCTGGTCGTGAGCACGCTGCAGGAGTGTCACTTCTCCATGAAGTGTCAGCTTCACATAAGAGTCCGGTGTGGGACCATTTTTTCAAACTATTGATAAAAAACAATGCAGTGCAAAATATGCAGAATAAGTTAAACGCTCGTCTAAGACTATGATGTTAAATCACCTTAGAAACACACAATGCCTTCGTCCGATCACAGCAGCGTTTCACCGTGTGATCTAGCCAGCCAGTGAGCCGCCGCGCAGATGAACTGTGGTTTGTGGCTAAAATAATAACCGGGGATATTCTCCCCGTTAGCGATTTCAATGGGAAAGACTTCCGCGATCTGATTGAATGTCTCGAGCCTGAAAACACAGTGCCAAACTGCGCGACTATAGGAACTGTACAGTGAGCGGAGTCCCTCCGTTCGTTTCTGTCTACAACCGACACAATCACCGGAGACGCATTCACAGCGTTTAAATAACGCCTCTCATTTGTATTACCATTGGGGCTTGCATGCAAATACTGTAACATTACGTCGGCAGATAAAGGAAAAGCGCAGTTATAATTTTCTGCACCTCAACCTCTGCTGTGGGAAGAAAGAAAGGAGGCAAAGCAAGTCGATTGATTTGTCGACTCGCAGGCGTAGGCAGCTCTGCCAACGGAGCGAGAGTGCACCCGCTTGTTGCTCCGCCTGTCAAAACGCCCACGCATCGGTTGTCCACTGGCCTTTCATTAAAAAATACATTTTATAATAGGTTTATTATATTGAGTCTTAAATAAACACTGCTTTCATTACGACTCTCAACGCGCATTTCAATGAACCATGATGTAGTCTACAAAAAGATACTGAACTGTGATTGGCCAGTCACTGGCCCGGGCGGGACAGTGACTGGCCAATCAACTTTCCCTGCATATGATTTTACTGGCCCCGGGCCATCGGGCTATACGTTATGTCGAACCCTGACCATTGTGCCTCTTTGACCTAGCCCATGCCATTTTAAAGGAAAGGGAAAGGGAACTGAGGAATAGGAGGGGTAAAGCAGAACTGCCACTGTCAAGTAAGGCCAAAACAAAAGTCATTTTACTCCAGAAATCAGACTGGGCCTTTTGCCAAAGTAACAACACTTTTTACTTACACAAAATCTATTTTGTGACTTTGTATTTTTGTGAGAGCTAAAACACAACAAGTATTCCAATATTTAAAGCTGAACAACAAATCAAATTCAGCTGCGACACATTTTAAGGATAAGGTTTTTATTCAAGACTGGTAATAATGTATGCCAAGAATTATTTTTTTAAAGTTCACATATTGTGACTCCTTTGGTGGTGATGCAGGAGGAGCACTTACTTCAATATTATTTCTGACAACTATCGAAATATTCCTTTCATTTATGTTTCAGATGATCACTGGCTCAGCAGCTTAAAAAAAACTCAAAAAGTACAAAAGGACCTGCTGATGCCTGATAAAGTTGGTATATACGCACCAATGAAAATGAGGAGAACTGTAGTATTTGAGCCACAACAGAAATCACTGAAAAACTTATTAAATCAGGAGATTGCACCATAGTGGAATAGATTCATTCCTTGATTTATTTAGCTCATATTCTTTAAAGAGACTATGGCTATTGCAGCAGTAGCCTGAAGTCAATGTTGAAGTGAGCTGTGAATTATTTTACATCACTAGTAAGCATTGACAATTAATGCTACCACAATGAATAGGTTCTGTAATATTACTAATTATTTGCCTAACATTGGTTATTTACATGTGAAATAGCCACAGAAACACACGCATCATGCACAACCTATTGATAATCCTTATTCTTATGTAGGGCTATGGGACTAGATGACCATACTGATATTTCCTTCAACCATGAGCTAAACATACTGCGTACCGAAGCCCTGCTCTGATTTCTCATTTAGCTTTGCTCTGGCCATCAATAATTCAGCCCTCAAACAATCGTGAGGAGGAGATAGGCGGAGGGAGGGAGGGAGGGAGGGCGAGACACTGAGAAAACAGTGGGTGAGGTTAGTAGATTGAGAGAGAGAGAGAAAGAGAGAGGCAGACGGAGAAAGAAGGATGGGTGGACTTTTTAACTAGTAGACAGCCTTCACACACACACTTCATACGCGCAGTTTAAATGAAGTCGTGACTTAGTTCATATCTAACAAATACTGCCGTTCTAGGTTGGAAACCATATGAACTGAAATCTGCTATCACTATGATAGGCGGATTTAGCCTTTTGCATTTACAGTGTCAAAGAAAGGCAGAGCAGACCATTTTAACGTGCAATATATGTTTTTTTTCATCACACCTGCACACTGGGCAGAAAATAAAACATACAATATCAAGACATTTCTCTTCATTTCCTCTCTATTGTCTCTGGTACGTTGCTTGTTCTAGAAACACACAGCGCTCCCTCTCTCTCTCTCTATCTCCATGGTAGCGGCGAGGACATGCAGGAGCATATGGCTCATCATTTTCACTCTGCCTGCTGAGGCCGGGCTCTCCTGGGGGTATCTACACCTCTCTCATCTTTCCCTTCTTTGTTCAGTCCAACAGCAGCTCTTATTATCCGTCCAATCACTCCATCCCCCCTCCCCTTCATATATACCCAAGCACATACTGTACATACACAGCTAGCACGCATTGCTATTGCTAGCAGACATTCTGTGTGTGTGTGTGTGTGTGTTGGGTGGGGTGGGGACAGCTCTGTTTCTATGGAAATGTGCCACATAGTCATTCTGTGGTTTTAGCAGTGATGTGTGTGATGGCGCTACATTCTCTAGACTTGTGTCCTGACCATGTGTTTAAGTAGACGATCCATACACAGGTTTTTTACTGTTCAAAAACAATTATGGGTCTAACCCAAAATTGGTTTTCTTTCGCGCGTGAAGAGCAAGTTGAAACCTCGGCTTCACAGGTTTCACCAGCAACACTCTCCCCTGCTCCCTTCCTTTCACTCTCCTCTCTCTACTTCTCTCTTTCAGCGCCAGGCCTGACCTGAGCTCGCTGCCAAACCTGAGGGCTTTCTGGCCAAACGCAGCCAGGATCAAATGGCTAGAGAACCACGGGGGCTCCTTCCAAATGTCACAGTTGTTTGAAGCTGGCCGACAGCTTCACTCAGCCTGTGCTGCCAACACATAGGCAGTGAAAGGACCAGATGTGTTTATGTAAGTGAATTAAAAAACACACGCACAATGTCTTAAGTGTATATGATAAGGCCGTAAATCTGAATAAGACTGTATATATATGTATGTATGCCACAGATGCTGTCTGACCCTCTACACTGCCAGAGAGTTTGTTGGTCTAGCTGTAGCTTCCTGTGCGGACATGGGACCTGGAGGAGCCAACAAACTGCTACCTAACCCAGATTAACGCTCGCACAGAGAAGAGGCAAGTGGAGCAGTGCAGGGCAAAAAAGTTTTTTTTTTGTGCAATTGGGCTGAGGAGAAAGAGGTTACAAAATCTGTTTTAGGGCAGCGCCAGCTCTTTCATCATTTCAAAAACATGGAAATTATGCAGTAAACGAGCAATTTTTCAAAACGGGAAGACAAAATGTTTCTTAAATATAATAGTGTACACAAGGAGGAGCACAGCTTGTTGTGATAACTGACCTGCTCAGCCCGGTCGTAGCCTGTGTCTTGTTTCTCCACCTTGACGAGGGGGTGTTTGCCCCCTTCCACCTTCACCTCCCCAGGCTCCAGCTTAGCCACCTTGTCCTTCCCCATAGTGTCATCCTTATCCAGTAGGTAGCGGAGCAAGGCATTGTCCTTCTTCTTGGGGCTCAAGGGCTCCTGCTTTGGAGCAATGTCTGCCCCAGAAGCCACGCTGCCACCACCACCCTGGGACTGGTCTTGGCCCGGCTCCTTGCCTGTGGCCTCCGCAGTGAGTTTGGCCAGGTCTACGGGAGATGCACTGTTCTGAAGCAGCTGGTGGAGGATCTTGTGTTTTTCTTTGAGGGACGTGGCGTGAGTGTTCCCTCCTGCATGCCCACCCCGACCCCCGGCCTGGTCCTTGCCCTCCCCTCCTGCGCCGGGGGAGAGGGGAGTCTCCAGAGGCTCTGGCTTGGTGGTGAGCAGTTGCAGTAGCTTGGTGTGGCCCTTGTTGTCGTGAAGGCGATTGTGAGGGTCTTGGCCCTCGGGGGGCCCTTCCCTCTCCTCCTTGGGCTCTAGGTTGCCCTCTGTCTGGCCCTGGCCGTGCCCCTGAACCCCTTCTGTGTGAGCTCCAAACGAGTCTCCTGTACCACTGCCTCCTCCCAGTTTTGACATGAGATGAGTGTTAACCCCTGACCCTGGTATGACCCCTGCTGGGGAGCCTATCTTCCGGTCCGGAGAGCCCAGTGTGTGTGCATGAGGGGGTCCATGTCCGGGTCCAACACCGTGACACTCACTAAGGGCCTGCAGAGCAGACAGAGAACTGCTAGTGTAGCTGTTAGCGTGCACACTTGTCGCGCTGCTACTACCTGCACTTCCAGGACCTCCACCACACATCCCCACTGGGGAGGGTGAGTGCATGCCTCCAGCTACACGAGGGCTGCCCGCGCCCCCGGGACTCCCTCGGTGCCTGGGCGACAGCATAGAGTTCTGTTGAGGTGGATGGGGCCCACCGGCAGGGCTGGGGCTGGCGCGAGAGGGGCTGTTCATCCTCCAGTTGGGGCCCTGCTGCGGTGGTTGCATGCCGCCCGTGTGGTTGTGTGGCGGGGGACAGCCAAAGCGGTAGCCCTGCATGTGGCCCCCCATGGCTGCTGGTTCCCTGGGGCCAGCAGGGCCCGGAGGGGAGAAAGGCGTGCTGTTGCTGCTGATAGTAGTGTCTTGGCCCTGAGGCCCCGGACCTGGCAAACTGCCTGGGGTTGGAGGAGTCATGGAGGGAGTGGAGGAGGGAGTGGGTTTGGGAGCCATCCCCGTGGCCTGACTGCCCGGTCCCATGTCCTGGCCCATTCCACATACCGTCTGCTCCCTACAGGTTGAAAATGCACACACAGATTACACAGATGATTAGTTGAACACTTTTTTTATTACAAGCAGGATTTACAATTTATTTCAAACAAATTAACAAATGAATTAAATGCCTTTCTTTCTTTTCAACTCTATTTTATCACATTTTTACTATTTTACTGTAATTCTCATTCTATTCTCTATTTTAATGTGAAGCTTGTAATGCATGTACTTGTATCATTGTTAAGCACTTTGAGCTCTATAGAAAATACAGATAAACACTATTATTATTATAATTATTATTAGCAGGAATATATATCTGAACCAATCCACACAGGATACATGAGGCCAAAATGTTGCGCTCCAGGGCAACAACAGGCTAAAACATGACGCAGCGAGACATACCTCTGGAGAATGTGCAGGGACATGTAGAGCTGGGGCTCGTTGGTGGCAGACGAGCGCACCAGTTTACTCTTGGTGTGGGCTGAGACGATGGTTCCATCGGAGAGGGAGAAACGGTAGATGGGGCTGAAGGCCTGGCCGTGGCGGAGTACTAAGGACACAAATCATGCACTTATATAAGCAAAATGAAAATACAAAAACACAATTTACTTAAGATGATATAACAGACAACTCGCTCTCTGTTGTTTACTTTGTATGGTTTTGTTTCTGTTTTCAGTTGTTTTGGAAATGGCAATAAAATAGTGGACTGGATTGAGGCTCTCAGAGCAGCATCCGATGATAACACATTAGCTTTGGTTATAAAGGACCCTTACGATGAACATTTAACATCAGAAAGACCAAAGGAAGTCACTATAAAGGACACTCTTTGCTTCACACTCACCTTCCTGCTGATGCCTCTTGGCGAAAGACATCTCTCCGTCATTCTGTAAATGGAACCTCTGGATGCAGCGCCTCACCAGATCCTCCCAGCCCGGCTTCATGGACGCCCGCAGGAGGCTGGTATCCAGGGACGTTATCTTACCTAAACACAGAGGAGTGGATTAGGGAAGCAGCAGTCACAGATGGAAGGGAATGATTTCTATATACACACATGCTCCAACCGACACCTGCTGAGCTGATGGGGATCCAACATCTCTCTCAAACCATAAATATGTAGGCCAGCTTGTTTACAATAAGGTTCAATTCACTTGGCCACTCTGCTGCACAATTTGCAAGAAAGGCATTGCAGTCCTTGCTACATAGGATTATGTAAGCAAACATAAATGCTTCAGATTGTAAGATCGGCATTTAGACACTGATGACCACAGGTAGAAGGTTTTTATTTCAAAAGTCACCAGGCACTGGAAGCTTAGGCTCAAATATTTTGAGAGCGCAACAAAAACACCTATGCTACCCACATGTACGCATACTCTCTCCCTTAGCTGTGTAATAGTTGTCCTTTACCGGGTTGCAATTTATATGGAAAAAGCGATGCATTTAAAAAGGGCTGACAAGCAGAGTGCTGCCTGAATGACAGCCGTAGGAACTAAAGACTTGTCGCACAAGCATTCATAAATGTAGCCCTTTACAGCACAACACCCTATCCAACAAGTTCTCACAGGCTAAATGCATAGCTGATTGTAGGCACTTCATTTATCTAAAATGTTGAATTTCTAACAAACAGGCATGTAGGCATACCTACATGCATACCCACAGAGGTCTGGGTGGCGAACTACAGTAAATTACTATATGCCAGCGAGTGTATGTTTAAGTGTTGTGTCTCTTTGTGTGTATGCCCCAAGCACATCAAAGACCAGGTTCAACATAGACAACTGTCTGCACCGTTGCATCAGTGTTCAAACAGATATTTTACCTCCAAGAGTGCAGAAAAAGGTGGGATGCAGGTTCTACTAGCGCATTTAATCCTAAGAGCCTTAACCAAGGATACAATCACCATTTAATACCTAAACTGTAGTGTGGGCTGATTTATGGGCTGGAGACATGGGATAAGGTAATGCACGGTATTAATATTTTGCAACGCAGGGCAAAGTTTTATTCAAACAGCTGTGTGTGTGAAAATGTTCCACTAAATGTTCCGCAGGGGACCCTAAAATCGACACAACCTATCAGCCTTTACTGCACAGTGCTTTTATGTGGGCTGAATGAATCTGAGTTTGTCTGCTTGGGAAAAGAAATGTTCCTCGCCAGATCAGTTTTTTCCTGGCTGTGTGACTGCTTGGTGTACCTTGAAGGTCCTGGCGCGTGGTAAAGCTCTCATGCGTGGGAAGCATGGGTCTTTCCTTCATGGGCACCCGGCGAGCCACACAGATCAGGCACGACTGAAAGTCTAAAAGAGACACAGAGAGAGAGAGAGGACGAGGTAGAGGAGAGGAGGATGGGGGCGTAAATGATGGAGAGAGAGGGAGGGAAAGAAAATGAAATGCATGTTATTCCCAGGCAGCATAATTAATACAGTTATTAATGAGCACCGGGATCAGGGCGGCACTCCTTTCATGAGGAGGAAAAGCTTACGCTGGCAAGGGAAATGACAAAGTGTGACCTTTGAAGGTGTGTGTGTGCGTGTGTGTGTGTGTGTGTGTGTGTGTGTGCATTTGTTTGTATGTGTGCTCATGGCCGTGTGTCTCCAGCTGGTCTCAACTACAATGCCAACTCACACCGATGATGACACCTCCCATGGCTCAACATTAAGAACGGCCATCGCTCAATCATTACAGTTGCCTCAAACACACAAAGACACACACGAGCAACACCGCCAAGACCAGGACTGGGGTGACCCAAAAAGTCTGCCATCTAACTTCTCCTGTGCCTGTAATACCCACAATCCCAAACCTGTTTTTTGGCAATGACATGCATGCCAGGCCTGACACAGACAGACAGACAGACAGACAGACACACACACACACACACACACACACACACGCACACACACGCACACACGCATTCCTCATTCTGACTCGTAAACAGAACCTCTTGGGTGGTCCGGCCCCCTTTAGATCTGTGAATCTCTCCAAATTCTCTTGCTTTCTCTCCCTCTACTTCCTTCCTCTGTCTCTGGCAGGACAAATTCCTGCAACTGTAACCACTGATCCTGCCTTGCTACACACACACACACAGACACACAAACCGTTACACACCTCTGGCCTTGGTCCTAGTCAGTCTATTTGCCAAAGTATGGCTGGCAAGCAGCTGGTGCACAGAGGAAGCCCCAGAGAGGGGAAAAGACAGGTTAATCCTAGACTTTTTCACTTCTGCATTTTCACATATTGTTTTACTTAACCACAGAGTGATATTACGGCGGTGGGAAATTATGTTTGTCTATTTAAGCTTTAAGATTTAGGTCATTAAAATATGGATGCACTTGTTCTGTGTGCAGCTTCTCTTTATCTCTGAACATGTTCTGGAGCACAGTGTTTATAAGCGGTTGCATTGAGCGTTATTTGAATGTTATCAAAGGGGCTGGATCACTGATTGAAAGCACACGATTACAGCAGCTACATTACTTTCCTTAGAATGACGAGCCAGGGGTTTTGAGGGATGTACATGAATTATAAATATAGACTTTAATGACAGCTGCACAGCCTCCCTTGTGTCATTTAACTTTTCACGGATGCAACTTGAGTGGCACCAGCGCTGCTCCTCTTTGGTTGCTAGTTAAACCCCCACCCCCCCCCGGATACAATGCCAGTAATACGACTAATATCATCAAGGTTAAGCCTTGACGGTCTCTTCATCATCATTCTAAATTTCAATGGCTGCAACTTGGATTAATATTTAAAACCATTTTCCATTCTGCAGCAGCCATTTTCCTCTCTGCTCTCTTTTGTCCTCGCCAAGGTTTCTGAGCTACATGAGGTAAAGAAGATTCTTGTGAATTTAATATGGATTAGACTTATTTGTGTCTTCCCACTTTCTAGATTAATTGTTATTGCAAAGTGTTCCACAAATTTAAAAAAAATGTACGCACATTTTTACCTTAAGCAACCTTTCATTCCTCAGTCGCCTTTCGTCTGACGATAGCGGACGTTTGCCTCCCATAATGACTGTCGAGTGTTTTAGAAATTGCTCCAAGAGCTTGCTTACGAACAGTATTGTATCAGGACATAGTTATTTGCCAGCTCTGAGACCCTAATCAAACCCTTAAGTTCCTTCCATTTTTTCAATTCACTTTTATATTCATTGAAATGTCTTAGAAATTGCAAAAAGGAATTTACAATTCCTTTAGCTTTTATTTTGAAATATTAAAATATCTTTGTTTTGTAGGGTCACTACTTTATTGTCAAATCAACTTCACAACTCTAAACACAACCTCCCCCCACCCTCTCTCCCTCCATACCGTCTCCTTCCTCCTTGATGGACTTTGGCTCCGAGACGGCGAAACACTGCATGGTCTCGTATTTCTGCTGCTGAGGCTCGTGCGGCTCCTCCTGGCTCTCGCTGTGGGGGTTGACCAGCATTCGACAGTTGAACGTGTGGCTGTTCCTCCTCGGACCCTCACTTGACCATGGAGCACCATTCACTGCAATGGAGGAGGAGGGGGGGATGAGAAGGATAGAGAGGGGACAGTTTAGAAAACGTGGTGGTGGTGGGGGGGGGGGTGTATTGGATTGATTTGAACGTGTGCTCAAAAACACGTGTGAGCCAAGAAAGGCTAACTGTACCCATGCTGCGAGTGAAAGACATAATGAGATCAAGACAGACAGAGAGAATGGAGGCGGGGAAAAAGAAGTGTAAAAAAGAAGAAGAAGAAAAAAGGCTAGGAAAGAGCAGTTGCTGGGTAGAGATCAGTTGTAATGAGCAGTTGGAACACCCTAGCCCTGGTGCCATCTCTCTATCTCTCTCTCTCTACGGCCATGCATCACAGCCAGGCCTCCATATGCACGTCCTCTAAAAACAGAAATTGACAATCTTTCTTCTTCTCTCCATCACGTACACAGGCGCGAGCAAACACGTATGTGCACACATGTGGAAGCGGACGGGCACATTAATACACGCATTTTTTTTTAAAACGACAGAGGCGCATGCACGCACGCACACACACCTCAATTAACTCCAGCAAACTCCCATCACACTCCATCTGGTTTGTGATCTCATTCAGTGCATTGATAATCTCTCAGTATCTGGGACACAGCCCACTGAGCCCACTCGTTTCCAGGGTACTCTGCTCTATCTGTGCTGCCCCCCAACACCCCACACCCAGATGGCTGGGCACTCAGACCTCAATCCACAGAGAGGAGAGGAAGGGGAAAAGGGACTTAGGAAAAGCTCTTGATGGGGGCCAATGACATACATCGCAATCACCTCCTGAGAAAGGAAAATGGCAAATGTCTGTCTTTTGACAATCGATGGCCTGTTTTCATGAGAGGCGCGGTGCCCTAATGGAGATGGGGAAAAGCGAGAACACAAAAATGGGAACTTGGTGAGAGTTAGAATAGCGCTGCTGCCGCTGACAGCGGAGAGATGCCGAAAAAAGGAAGTTAATTAGCTGAAAAAGGGAGGGAGGAAGAAGAGACGAGTGAGAGCAAATGAACGCATAGGTTCTGTGCACTGTGCCAACCATGTATATAAAGCTTACGTAACATGGTGTACTAGCCAGCGTACCCACATGTTCTCTGTAGTAATTTAATCATAGTAATTTCCGCTTTTAACTGACAACCCGCATAAACATACTGCAACTTAAAAATGTACCTGTCTGAACAGGCAGAAGAAGACAAGTGAGTTTAAGAGATATATAAAAAGAACACAGAGGCTGCGTTCCAATACAAATACTTCCCTACTACTTAGCATAGTAGAAACAGATTTAGGATGTCCCAATACATGGGATAGGATGCAGAATGCTGAAAAACACCCATATGCCTGACTTCATCAGGTCGTAACTTTCTAGTGTGGAAATCAGCATGCTTTTTTGGCGATTCTGACCCACAATCCGACACACCGGAAGTGACATCACATCAACTGAGTCTCCCGAGTGAAAACAACCAGCAATGTACCGGATACATAATCAACAGGCAAGTTCAAGGCGTTATGTTATGATGAAATGAAAAAGTGAAAGTATATGCCAATTGTTAGTGTACTACTGCATGCCAACTGCATAATTTTTATGAGCAGCTGTATTATGTAGAATAGTCACTAGAAAGAGTATACGAATTGAACGCAGTGTGTGTTAAAAGCAAGATATGATTTCAGGGTTTAAACAAGAGCCTGCAAAGATATAAATCAATTCATTTTATTAATATTTTTTATCGCAGTCATTCTACATCGTTGTGTAAATGTTAAAAGGATTTTGGCTCTTTCTCAGCTTGTTGTGTATTTCATGTGTTTGTATTGTACATTTTGATTGTGTTGTTGTTTTTATGATGAGATGGAATGTATGCGACACAGCGAGACAGAAACTGACAGGTAGAGGGAAAAGCTTGTGTGGGGGAGGAAGGGGGGCAAAATGAGCTGGAGGCTAACCCAGGGATTTGGGCAGGAGGTTCTTGATGAACTCGGCGTGATCCCCGACATGCAGCACGCTGTACACGCTGGTGTTCATCAGCTCCTCCTGGTTGTAGCGCAGGTACTGGGTCACATTCTCCGACACAAACACTATGTTGCCCTCCATGTTCACCACGAAGAAGAAGCCATCCAGGGCCTAGACAGGAGGAGAAGAATAACATTAGTTTAGAAGGGACAGGTTTTATTTTGAAAAAGGTGCATTATGCAGTTTATGGGGAGAGGAATTTGTTTACATTTGCAGCGCCTGCATTTTCACTCCTCTGACATACCCAAAGTTACATAGTGCACCTTTAAACAGATTTTTTTTTTTTTTAAATGGTCCAAATCTAAACAGAGTAAAAATATATTTGACCTCCTGTATTTACCACTTATACTGGCTAATGACTTGTGTTCCTTTGGATGCATTTTAAGTTGTGAAAAAGTGAAAAGAAGAAAAAAAAAATACTCAAGGAAATTTTTTTTTTGTAATTCCCTGGCTCTTATCTTTAGCATATTATCTTCAGCGAACATGCCACTTGTTACGCTGCGTCTCTGTCGTGTCTAAAGAGAGCTGATCGATACGCCGCGTGCTCTGTGCAATCAATCACTCCTTTCGGCAGACGCTCAACATTCGGTGTGGGGCCTGATAATAAGCGGGATAAAAGGGTTGGAGGAGGAGGAGCACTTAACTGAAAGAATACTGCCCCCCAGGTCAGCCATTACACACAGGATGGTGTCAATTAGGCCATCAAAATCGCCCAGAGGCCTTAAAGAGAGACTTGTGCTGGTTGTAAAGCTGTAAAAACTAGTGTCAAGATAAGAGACGGGAGACTACTGCCAAGGTGTCAGCTCCTCACCTCTGCTTGAATAATCATTACATACTCGCACAGTTTACATTACATGCTCGGTTGCATATTCAGTTGGCTGGTCCATTCCTCTGATACTTACACCTCTAATAAAACTGCCTGTCTCTGTCTGTTGCGCACTACATACATTACATACCTGCAGTCGGGCTCAGTTTTAGGGTTTTAGTGAACAGAACACCTATGTTTCAGTCTACACCCATTGTATCTACACCCAGGTTATCTGCACATTACAATTTTAATGACTTTTAAGAACTCTAAAAGGAAAAAAATGTTAACCAATAACTTGGGAAAGAAATCGACTAACTAGACTACAGTAGCCTTTAATAACAAATAGTCAATGCAGATCTTCTAGTAACTGCCAACAAATTACACAACATAAAACTATTTGGCAGTCGAAATGAAGACAATGTTTCCCTGCATTTAGCATCAAATAAATATAAGGGATCACTGTTAAAGGCAATTACAATTCAACAATTTTAAACATTCTTATGACATAGGGATGCACGTTATCCCTTGCCTTCATTAACGCGGCAAGAGCTGAAAATAGACTTAAGGTTTAAGACTCATCTATAACTGCATGAAGTACAGCGGTTTTCAGAATGCAACATGGTTGTGCAAGTCCACCCTGTGTGAAGAAAGGCCATGTACTGGACAAATAGGGCAAACAGAAAACAGAGCAAACACTCACTAGTTGCCAACTCTTGCCTTCTACAAAACACTCTTGCATAATGCGGTTAGCAAATACTTTGATTTATAATGTCCTGATCAAGTGGACACTGTAGACGTGACCACATCAATTACACATTAATTAATTCATTAATTAATTAATTAATTAATTAATATATATATATATATATATATATATATATATATATATATATATATATATATATATATATATATATATATATATATATATATATATATTAATATATATATATTAATATATATATTAATATATATATATATATATATATATATTAATATATATATATATATATTTTTTTAGGGCTGTCAAACGATTACAATTTTTAATCAGATTAATCACAGGATTCTGTGGATTAATCACGATTAATTTGACCATTCGAAATATGCCCGAAAAATTCGAATTTTCTCTGTATAATGTTGTATGAACGGAAAGATAAATGACAGAAGGTGGATATGTACATTTAAAATTAGTATGTTTATTAATTGAAAATCCAAATGATGGTTTTAATACTGAAAGTAAATTTAAATCAAACTAAAATATATAGGCCTTCCTACCAAACCATAATTCAATTGGTCTGTCTCTTTACTATGTCTTTGGGCAAATATAGGATAGGCTATAGAATGGCATTTATTTGGTGAATCTATGGGTTGTGCATTCTTGAATACAACTTGATTACAGTCCGCGGTGTGTGTGTGTGTGCGTGCGTTTGTACCGCGACCGCTATAGGGGACTGTTCATGTGTGCCAGGAAGCCGACCTTATGTTGATGTCTGATCACACACACCTCTGAAAACTGCAGACATTTGTGTTCTCGCGGGCTCTGAACAGAGCGGACAATGTTTCTCCTCCTGTTGCTCCCGACAGCAACTGTCACCTGCGGCAGTTGATTTTATATACTATCTATGCCCCCGATACAGACGTGACCATTAGCAGTTTAAAACCTTAAAACACGGCATGGGCTAACGTGCTGCTATGTTTGGCTGCGTGCAGCTACTGATCCTGGGTCAGCCACAACGTTAGAGTGACTGAAGTGCAGAGCCGGTGGGATGCACGGGGCAGATCATTCTGCACATGCGCTAAAAAAATTAACGCCGATAATTCCAGAAATTAATCACCCTGCGTTAACGGGTTAATTTTGACAGCCCTAACACACACACACACACACACACACACACACACACACACACACACACACACACACACACACACACACACACACACACACACACACACACACACACACACACACACACACACACACACACACACACACACACACACACACACACACACACAACTTTATTAGGTACACCTGTTCAATGGCTTATAAAAACAAATAGGGTAACACTTTATAATAACTATCCGTTGTAACTTGTTAATAGATCATTAGTAAACTCTTAATTAATGATTATTAATGATTTGTTAAGTGTTTGTTAGCAGGATTTATAACAATGGTAGATAGTTAATAGCTTAATAATTGAATCAGTTCATCTGGGACGAGGCTGAAATAGGCTATAGACTATACACAGTGCATGGGCAACTGAGGGCAGCCCCATTTTCAAATATTTTTAAATAAACTCAATACACACTGTGCATGCCATGGACTTGAACGTGACGTGATCAGTTAATCTCGGATTACCTCCCAGATGAACTGATTCAATTATTAAGATATTAACTATAACCATTGTTATAAATCCTTAACAAACTGCTAACAAACACTTAACAAATCATTAATAATCATTAATTAAGAGTTTACTAATGATCTATTAACGAGTTACAACGGATAGTTATTATAAAGTGTTACCACAAATAGCTAATCAGCCAATCACATGGCAGCAATTTAATGCATTTAGGCATTTAGACGTGGTCAAGACAATGTACTGAAGTCAAACCGAGCATCAGAATGGGGAAAAAAGGGGGTTTAGGTGACTTTGAACATGGCATGGTTGATGGTGCACGGCAGAATGGATCCATACTTTCATGTTGTTTACGCCAAATTCTGAACCTGCCATCTGAATGTCACAACTGAAATCGAGACTCATCAGACCAGGCATGATTTTTCAATTTTCTATTGTCCAATATTGGTGATCCTGTGAGAATTATAGCCTAACTTTCCTGTTTTTAGCTGACAGGAGTGGCACCCGGTGGGGTCTTCTGTTGCTGTAGCCCATCTGCTTCAAGGTTGGTCGTGTTTTGCATTCAGAGATGGTATTCTGCATACCCTGGTTGTTGGTTACTGTTGCCTTTCTATCATCTCAAACCAGTATGCCCATCTTCCACTGACCTCTGACATCAACAAGGCATTTTACGTCCACACAAATGCCGCTTACTGGATATTTTTTCTTTTTCGGACCATTCTCGGTAAACCCTTGAGATGGTTTGGAGTGAAAATCCCAGTAGATTAGCAGGTTCTGAAATACTCATACCAGCCCTCCTGGCACCCTCAACACTGCCATGTTCGAAGCCCCTTTCTTCTGCATTCTGTTGCTCGGTATCAACCTCAATAAGTTGTCCCGTCCAGGTCTACATGCCTAAATGCATTGAATTGCTGACATGTGATTGGCCGATTAGTTATATGTGTTAACAAGAAAATGAACCGCTGTACCTAATAAAGTGGCCGGTGAGTATACAGTGGCTTGCAAAAGTATTCATACCCCTTGAAATTTTCCACATTTTGTCATGTTACAACCACATACGTACATTTATTTTATTGGGATTTTGTGTGATACACCAACACAAAGTGCCGCAACATTGTGAAGTGGAATGAAAATGAAACGTGGTTTTAAAAGTGTGGCGTGCAAAAGTATTCAGCCCCCTGAGTCAATGCTTTGTAGAACCACCTATCACTGCAATAACAGCTGCAAATCTATTGGAGTATTTCTCTACCAGCTTTGCACATCTACACAGACTGATATATTTTGTCCATTCTTATTTGCAAAATAGCTCAAGGTTCAGATTCAGCATCAGATTGGATGGAGAGTGTCTGTCAACAGCAATTTTCAAGTCTTTCTCAATATTCTCAATTGTTTTTAGGTCTGGACTTTGACTGGGCCATTCTAACACATGACTATGCTTTGATTTAAACCATTTCATAGTAGATCTGGTTGTATGTTTAGGGTAGTTTTCCTTCTGGAAGGTGAACCTCTGCCCCAGTCTCAAGTCTTTTGCAGACTCTAACAGGTTTTCTGCCCTGTATTTGGCTCCATCTATCTTCCCATCGACTCTAACCAGCTTCCCTGTACCTGCTGAGGAAAAGGACCCCCATAACATGATGCTGCCACCACCATGTTTCACTGTGGTGATGGTGTGTATAGGGTAGGGCCCAACCGATTTTCACATATTTCGGAATTATCGGCATCGGCCGTTTTTTTTTTTTTAGCAATCATGTGTGAAATGTATTTCTGCCCTGGAGGTAGCTTAATTGAATAGCATTAATGCTATAGCCTATTTACATCAGCAGCAGGTGTGTTGTAATACATTGTAGGGGAGAGTGGCCTAAGTTGTGCATTTTGGAAGTTGTGCCACCCCTTGTTTCTAGAAAACCATGAGAGAAATTGGAAATGTGACCACATATTTAAGAAGAGCCATCCATTTGACTCATCCTGTAAAGAAGGGAGACACAAGGAATAAGATATAAGCACATTTAAGCTAAAAAAACTGTGTTTTGCCTTTCAAAGTAAAATTTCCATGATCAAGGTTTTTTGATTATTGTGTCTGAACAATTATAGACAAGTTTGAAAACATTTGACACATGTTTTAGTGCTTTAGTATGCTACACTTTGTGTCTACACAGTTAGCACGATGTCAGCCCCAAATTGCTGCATCACGCTAGGGCACCGACCCCCCCTCCGCCCCCCAAAAAATTCAATAAAAAATAAATAAAAAAAATCTATTTTTTTGTGTGTTAATTTGAGGCAAATAAACTATTTGATTTTACTTAAAGGCCTACTTCACCGGTTGGAATATGAAGGTGTATTGAACTCTGAGATCCGATGAAGTATAAATGTGCAAATAAAATTGAAATCGGATCATCCTAGCCTGAGAAAAGGCAGAAAGAGTGTTTTATGGTCTCACTGTCTAACCCTACATTTCTCTTTCTGTGATGTCACATCCCTATTAGCAGTTGTAGTAGCAGCTTTCCCCCCTCTTCTACAGTCTATGAGTAGTGCAACTCAAAATATTATGCAGTGCTTTTTTAAACTTTGAGCATGTATGATTACTGCTAGACTTACCATTATCACGTTGGTTGTTTATGCGATTGTCAAGTTCATAACACTAGAACCTCACCTATTGCCTATGTTTGCATCATGCCTTTAGTGTGCATATTGTAAATAATTCTCTGCAAACCTATGTTGGCATCATGCCTTTAGTGTGCATATTGTATATATATATAGTTCTCTGCAAACCTATGGTGGTGGTGTGACGCACACAAGACATATGGTCACAATTTGTGTTTATGTATTAATTTTATCAGTGATCATAATCACTTGTTTCCCAGCACTTGCTGATGATTTATTTCAACTTTTATTATCTCTTATTCAGTCTTTGAAGGCTTGTACTTCTGGGTGTGATACCGATTAACGCCAGAGAGAGAGAGAATGTTAACTATATAATTCTCAATTGTTATTGATGTATTTGCACTTTTAATCTTGCTGATTTCTACAAGGCAAATAAATTAAGTTAAAACCTAGTTCCCCTGCCCCATTTGTCTTTACAAGTAAATGTTCTATTTTGTCTTTATTATTTTGTCAGAATGCACCAGAATGCTTCATTTGTATGTGAAAATCACAAAAAAATCTTCTGGGGGAAGATCCCCCCAGACTCCCTATAGGGGTTTGGTTTATAAACTTTCAGCCCCACCTAAAAGAAAATTCACCAGCCGCAACTGCAGCGATAGGTGGTTCTACAAAGCATTCACTCAGGGGGCTGAATAGTTTTGCACGCCACACTTTTCAGTTTTTTATTTATAAAACATTTTTAAAACCAAGTTTAATTTTCATTCCACTTCACAATGATGCGCCACTTTGTGTTGGTGTATCACATAAAATCCCAATAAAATAAATGAACGTATGTGGTTGTAACGTGGCCAAATGTAGAACATTTCAAGGGGTATGAATACTTTTGCAAGCCACTGTATATAAAGTTACTCTTTTTTATGATAGGATACGAGTTCCTTTGTTATCAAACCAAAATACTTGGTACAGGCAGAAATATGTCTTTTACACTGACTATCGAAAACTGTCAAGAGATTAAATATGACATTAAATGTCTGGTTGGATTTGTATTATTAATCTAAAAAAATTATATATCTACTTCAAGCTATAGTGCATAACTTCTGTTGCCCCCATGAGGAATTTTGAGTAATTACAACAACACTGCCAACACATCTACATGAGGTAAGCTTCAGCGATTGCCTGTGGATTGTATTCCTACCTTCTATCAAGGTTTTTTTTTTAAGATAGACACCAGTTTGTAAACGCTGGCATAATGAGAAATACACAGAGTGTTTTGTGGACATGATCAACTTTGTTTCAACTTGTTTGGCGATGGCTTGAATATAACCCATATGCATGTACATGAAAAACTTTGGCCCAATAGCTTTAAATTATATATCTACTCATATCAATAATATTTACATATTTTAGACTGTAATTTCTTAAATAGCTATTTGGAATCAACATTTGAGAAATGTTGCTTCTTTTGTTAAATGAAAAAAAGTTTTTCCCCCCACAAAAGGTTTTATATTTTTCAAGTATTATATCAAAACACCTATAGTTTATTTTTATTATAAGTACCGAAATTCAGGAATCACATTGCCACTGCCACTCTATATAATATAACAACTGAAGCAGCCCTGGTCTCTATTGTCTGCTTATTATTCACTGATGATGTCGTCAGACCGCACACCAGTCAACATATATGTCTACCAGGAATGCAAACTTTATGCCACAAAAGTCATGTGATCGACCACGGCTTGCTCCCCAGAAGGTTAAAACAACAACACACTATGTGTATGTATGTTATTTTTCTCCGCCTCCGAGTGGGCAGTGGAGAAACTAGAAGGGAGGGGTCATGTAGGGGGTGGGAGAGGGGGCGTGTGGGTGCGTTTCCTCTCGACAGCCATTCTCTTCCTAGCAGCATCCTGTAATGAGCCCGCGGGGTTGGCAGGACAGGGGGCCTGCGGCGAGAGCAGAGCGGGTGTCAATGGCCGATCGCTGTGTTTTGGGGGCTTGCTGACAGATGGGAAAGCGTGCAGGCTGCGCCGGTGGCTATATTTAGCCGCAAGTTAGTATGTCGATTCGGTGACGCTGGACCAGGAGAGCTATATATATTCCATGACAGGACAGATCTAGAGGCAAATGACGAGGAGATTGGGAGGGAGAGAAAGAAGAACTGAAAAAGGAGTGGGATAGGAGGAAAGAAAGAAAGGGAGGGAGGAAATGAGGGAGTGAGTGAGTGAGAGGACTCAATGGACTGATTCATTCGCCAGGGCTGTTGCTTTCTTTCCCATTATACGTAGGCACTTCAGTGGCCCTCCGCGGGACAACGAGGCCATTGCTCTGCGCGGTGATTTACGGCCAATCCGGGGGCAGATACAAGACGCTTGCAGCTTTGACGCCATACAGCTACACTCACACACGACCACCACTGGCCCATTTGTGGTTGTTTCACTGAGGATGCCATTGGTAATCATATACCATTCGTGAAAGCAAAGGGAAGAGTGTATCCGTTGAGTGTGAGGGTGAGTTTTCAGTGTGTGGTATGATGACACATGAATTAGCAAGTGAGGCCCTGTACCCACCTCCAGCATCATTGGTCCCAAGGCATCTTTGTCGATCACACTTTGGCCCGTCGATGAGACATCCGCCTTCTGCACCTCCTCCTCATTTGCCGCGGCAGCCTTTTCTGTTCACAGGAAAGTCAATGACAAAAGTTTAGAGATCTCAGATCCAAAGCAACGTAGGTAGGTATTAACTTTATACTTTATGAACATATCCCCTGTAGTTACAATAGGTCAGTTATTCTGTGAATATGGAGAACATAAATGCATCAGAAAAAATTACACCAAAACATGCATGTTGCAGGGAATTATTTTTGTTGTTGTTGCTGCTGCTGCTCTCCCCTTGATATTGACCCACATACTTCAAAAAGGGGTCGCTTGTTGACAAGACTTTATTAACAAGTTTCGTTGGGGCTGAAAAAGCAAGGACATATTGTCCCTTTGGTCAAAACATGTTGCCGTGTCTCTGACCCAGGCACCGAGCAGCGGAGGGGAGTGAAAGGTTGTTGTAAATAAGTGCGTCAGAGCACACAGCTGCCACGCACGCTGGTGGCATCCACTGGATAGATTGCATTGTCATGTGTAAAAAAAAGAGGCTATAATGGAAACACTGACAGTGTGTAAACAACTCTTGCTCCGGAAATAGCAGCAAGTTGCCACTATGTGGTCAAGTGGCAGAGGGTGAATGTTTACCCAAAAAGTAAAAAAAAAAATGATTATACTTTTTGTGATTAAAGAGTGTTGACGACAACATATTTGTGTGTATATATTATATATTGCAGTAGATTAATAAACACAATAAACATGATAAACCAGACAATTCAAAATTAACAACATAACTTCAAGCGTAATTTTAAGCGTCAAGATATAAGGAAATCTCTTTTTTCTTTGTATACCATGACACATTTGTCAACAACACACCGGTTATATCTTTGAGCTGGTGTGATGTTTTTCCGCTACAGCAATTTGAGGATCGTGATTTCAGAGGGTCATAAGCTAAGGCAGCCTTTCTCAAATAACGGAGCTGGCAGTGTCTGCTCGTGAGCTCATCCACCTATTGGATTTCCAAGTATGGATATGACTGGAGCACATACATGGTCCAAAGTATTACCAAACTGGACCTCAGTAAAATACACAAAAAAAATTATTGTACTAGCCCAGCTCCGATTTTTCAGTCATAGGCGTGGCAACTTTGAATCCATTGCCATCAACTCCTACATGTAATAATCATGTGATTGGTTTACTTGGGAGTGGAGCTCAAGAGTATCCTGTGAGCTGCTGTACCTGCAGCACCGTGCTGTGCATTTGTCCATGTGAGTGATTGGGTTAATAACCATGCAGAGAAGCCTTATGTTCAGAGCGTAGGCTGCCCTACTTTTGGAGATGATGATGAGAGGCGGAATATGAGTGGGCTGTAGGGGTGTGGGGAGGGGACACATTTAACTGTCACACCTTGCCAAGATGAGGGCTGACCATATGGTGGGAGGATGTTGTGATGAAAAGCAAACAAAATAATGTCCTTTCCTTCCTCCCTTAGACGTATCAAAGCTGACACCAATGCAGGTTTCCCCCCTGTGCTGTGGGCTCACGCAACACAGCGCAGACCCACATTCATCTCTTTCACCATTAATGGTGTGTGCATCAGCAGGACCTCTCCGGGCCCAGCGGGGCCCAGTACACCAGCACAGCTGCCCTGGCTACAGACCCATCACTCAGTGTCATTGCAGCCCCTCACCGCCTCTCCATCCCACAGCAGAACTGTGCCACAGACAGAGAGGGAGGAACTGGCCATTTAGAAGAGCTGTGTCTGGGAGTAACCACATCATCCAGTAGTAGAAGAGCTTTTCTTCTAGTCTGTTCATTTGATCTTTTCCTTTGTATTGTGTTGTTTTCCTTGACTGTAAAGCCTTTGGTCAACTCTTATAATAAATGTGTTCTAAACACATTTTATTTGACTAAGTGTAAATATGTTCGCCATACACTCTACTCTCTCATGAAGTTTATTTTGATAGTTTGTCTCGTATGTATATGAATAACTTGTAATATAACAGCTACAGCTAGTAGCTACTGTATATTCCAGCCAATGGGAGCTGGTCTTGCCTGTGTTGGCAGGAGCAAGGAGAGTGTAATGGAGGCCGTAAAACTCTTGTCTATGCCATTATTTTATATGCACCATAAAGATATCATTACTCAACATATTGTCTATTAATATGCAACAAGCCGGAAGGAAGAAAAAAAAAGGATACCAAGCCTATGCAACGCAAACAACTCCATCCTGATTTCAATTAGCAAAATGTATGCAACCAGCATGGGAGGAACACACAGGGAGGAATAAACAGCTTCATGTAGGAGGCCATTTTTTATTAGATTTTTTTCTCTCTTTAACAAGGCCATCATCATCGCTGCATTGCACTTTTCTGCAGAGCTGTGACAACCATCAGTGAGGGTTGTTTAGTCACAGTAGTGTAATTTAATACTTAATGTCACCATAAACTGAGAAAATCTTTTACACAGTATAGTGCATTGGGAGGGCGGGAAGGAAAATAACAGGCCTATAGAAAGAGAGATTTTGGAATACCACCACCAACAACACTACACAGCCTTTGATAATTACACTAAACAGATGACAGATGTTGTGCAATGACAAAGAACAAATGCTTTGACCATCAAGACATCTAAATGGGCTTTCAGTGAACCCCCCCCCCCCCCCCGTCCGTCCGTCCGTCCGACAACAAGGACCAACGAATGGCTGCTGAAATGGCCGCCTGCTCTGAACTGTGCAAGATGAAGGCAGCTAGCAGCCTGTTTCTATGTTGGCTGGGGGGAAAAAGGTGGCCATTAAGCTCTTAAGAACAAGGCTGAAAAGCAATGACTGTTTAGCATTTTCCCCCCATAGTGGCTGTACAAACACAATTATGCCTTCGAAAGGCAGGCAGGAGATGTCACTCTAGCCTAGCGTAAAAACAAAATAAAAACAAAATGGGATGGAGGGATGTTGGGTGGGTGAGGGGGTGGTGGGAGAGTGGAATAAGACAGTAGAGTGGGAGAGGGATGGACAGACGGTAGCCAGAGTTTTGTGTGATTGTTGCGTCACGTTGCTCACTATTACATAACGCTTAGCTCGGTGAGTCACAGAACTCAAGATGACATCATTACCCGCAGTGATTCATGTATACCACTCTTTGTGTACTGGTAAACTCAGCTGTGCTCTCCCTTCCTAGTAGGCACGCTTCAGACTCTAGCAACAAAAAGGTCACAGAGCATTTTCTGTCAGAACCTCAAGACTCGAGATCTCTTTACCCAAGGCAAATAGGGTCAGCAGCACACTCCCTCACTTCTTTTAAAATCTCAATTCAAAACACATTTTCTTTTACTTGAGAATTTTGTTTGGGTGAATTTCTTGCAGTTTTATATTGATTTTGTGGATGCCTTACTTGTTCTGCCCTGTGAAGCACTTTGTTTTGAAGAGTGCAATATAGATTAAGTTCAATCTTATTCACAATTTAGTACTTGTGTTAATATTTACCAAAATAAAAGATACAACTTATTTCCCCCCCCCCCCCCGCTTTAGCTATGTTTGGACCAGTAAAAAAAATAAATAAAAAAAAGAAGAAAGTATTCCACTGATCTTGGTTTGGTAATTCCAACATGGGGAAAAATGCAAACAGACAGAACTTAACTTATTGGAAAACGAAGGAGAGGCTAGCAAGTGCAGCCTGATGCATTATCCTGATTTTCTGGCTCAGGATGTAAGCAGGAAAAAAAAAAAGAAAAAAATGAAAAATCGGCTCTGGTTCATCACATTATATGATGAAGTGATGTGGGGGAACCTTAAATAACATCAGACCAAAATATTTATGCAATTAAACCTGATGCCTCTGCCAACAGATTTCCACCTGTGGCACTCGTGGTTATATTAAAGCCTTAAAAACAAAAACATCATCCTAAGCATAGTCATGATATTACAGCACCGTATTTACAGAATAAATAGCTATGAATAAAAACAAGCGTTAAACAAATAAATGTGTGTGTGCACTTAGGCTAGGGTATATGTTGTGAAAAATAACAAAATAAACTAATGTTTCAGATGCAGCCAGCTGAAAGGCAACTCATTATTCTTCCCCATAGCTGTATTTTCTATAGACATAAAAATATATACATTTTTTAAGAAGTTGTACCTTGCTCCTTTATTTGTCTGATTTGTTTCACAGTTTCCTTCAGGATTGCACATTTGTCAGGCTTGACGTTGAAGTTGTCAATGTCGTTGAAGTTGGCGAAGATCAGCTCGGCGAGCTCTTCGATGTATTTGTTCTCGTGCTCGCGGTTGCGCTTCTCGTTGCTCCGCTTTGGACTGCGGAGACAAAGAGAACAGGGGAGGGAGTGAGAAACTGCAGCCAAGGCAAGGGTAACAGCAGGAGGGAGGGCAGAGAGCTTCCGTTGTGGGTAAATGCATGTATGGCAAGAAAAACTCTGCCATAATAGCAATATGGGCAGATCCATTCAAAGACATAATTGAAACCTTATTATCATAGCTAACAAATGACCCTAACATCTACTGCACACAAAATAAATGGATGAGTCAGAATAGGGGGTAAGTCCAGGGTCAATTATTCTTCATATGGCTTTAAATATATATCAATAGGCCTCTTTATTGTCCCAGCATGGGGCAGCGCTTCAATAAACATTTTTGAGTGCGTATCTTCAGCTGAATTATGAAGATCTATTGTAAGACAGTCAACAGTGCCCAAGGGTCAGCTGCTGCAACAGCATACAGCCATTACTGTACCACTGGGGTGTTACTGTATGGAAAGTATATCAAAATATAAGGAGTTGGAGGAGACTGATTTTTCTTAAACCATCTCCAATATTCTAAAAATCATCTTTGTTCGTCATCATGTTTGTCTTACAAAAGTAATACATTTTGCAAAACAGTGGCCAAGCTACTGACCACACACTTGTAATGGAGAGGTTGACTGCACTTTGTCCCACACACCCTCGCTTTAAAGCATATAGAATTAAAGGTGCACTATGGTACTTTGGGTGTGTCAGAGAACATAATCTAAGGCAGTGGTTCTCAATTATTTTCTGTCATGCCCCTAGGGGACAGAAATGTTTTCGCGCCCCCCCCCCCCCCTAAATTGAAATACTGTTGAGAACCTGCTAATATTTATTTATTCATCTGTACAAAACCACTGTATGAGTTTCTGGCACGAGCATTCTGCATAGTGCATACAATCACCTTATTATCAAATTAGATGTTAGATTATAAAATTAGCTGAGATAACTTCTGCAGCAAAAAAATTCAAAGTTCAGTTTATTAGCTAAATTTGTAACATTTAAACAAGAGTACTCAGTCTGTGTGAATCTCAGGACAGAGAAACAAGAGCAAATGATTAACTGAGGTTTGCATTTCATTCAAAACATTTTTAAACTGTAAACATAGTTAAGGTGGTGTTTTTTTTATTATTATAGGCCAATATGCCTTCTGTGATGCGATAACCTATAATTCATTAATGTTATTATTAGTCTACTTGCTTGATTTCTGTTTAAATAGCCTACAGAGACACTTGGAGACACATGTGGACATTTATTTACTGCAAATCGCGGCCTTTCGTGCGGATATGACCATACACAAGCACACATCGCGCTTGCTAGCACTTAAAAAAAATATATATATATTTTGTTTTGGTCAGTTGGAAATCAAGGTAGCCCACGCCCCCCCTAACAACTCACGGCGCCCCCCAAGGGGGGCGCGCCCCACCATTTGAGAAGCACTGATCTAAGGTATATTCTCATAACTGAATTTTTTCTTTTTTGAACCCTGCTTGGAGTTAGAAAGCTTACTGAACAGTTACTGTTGTTGTTTATAGAAGCAGCGCCCACAGTTCACTTAAACATATTCTTGTCTTAAGTTTGGTTCCAGGTGCCTCAAAATAATAGTTTTGATTTATGACGATATAATTATTCAATACTAACCATTACAAGCATAGAAGATATATTTAGTAAAAGTAACTTCAGGCTCTGTTAATATAATACCCCCCCTCCCATCCCCTGAAATTGCATAATGCAGCTTTAAATCAAGAAGAAAGGACTCCAAGTGGTGGATTTTTTTTGCAGAGCTACAAGACTTACCTGGGTCCTAGATGTTCGGTGGAACATTCTTTGCGTTTCCGCGACTCTGCCCTGGCAGGGTCAGATGGGTTTTCACCGACTCCACTCATCCTCAATGCATATCAGCGTCTGAAAAATGAACACACAAGAGACAGAAGATTTTAATGAAATGTAAATGTATGGCATAGAAAGTGAGGGGACACGGTCGGACACACACATAAACAAAAAAACTTGATGGATGGACTACGAACTCCTACAGCAGAACAATGCAGGGACCACTTATATAGGTGTGCGAGCAATGCACGCCAGCATATATGCCATTTGCATACAAAACACACACTTACATTCATACACACAATCCAGCGCAGGGGGGCACAGGTTGATCCACTCCAGGAGAAATGAGTGAAAATGGAGCGGAGAGAGAGATTCAATCATTTCTCTCTGATGGTTGCGGCTCTCCCCAGAGAGACTGAAATGAGAACACGGCACTTTGCCCACAGCACCAGACTGTGCGCTCTCTCTCGCCGTGCACCGAGAAGAAGCCATTCGTTACACGATATAGCAGCAAGCAAAGCCGGCTCACAGTAACAGCCAGGAGGGGTTTGTAAATCACAACGTGTGTCTGTGTTTGCAGCGAGGGCTCTACCTGTTGTGGCTTTTGGAAGTTGTCGCTCAACATATGAAAACGCAAGAATGGCATCATGTCTTGCTCTGTTTCGAAACCGAGCGACAGAGCAAAACAAATCTTTAGAAAGTAAGAATTCATGCTGTGACTGTTTTGCGCTATCCAAAGTGACAAGCTTGGCTGAGGGCTTCCCCGCCCCCCACTTATACCAACACCCCACTCACTGCTGTCTTTTCTCTGCAATGTAAGATGAAATGAATATATGTTGGGTTATGAATCCAAAATCAACTAAGTGATTCAGAACGACTGGAGAAAGCATTTGGAGACTCGGGGTACCATGTTACTTTGCTCCTCTGCAGACGGAGAGCATCCACACCCGTCACATTTTACATTGTGCTCCTTTTCTCTGGCCCGGACAAAGTCAGCACAGGCTCCGACTTCATGCCACTAAATGAAAGACAATCAATTATTGACCAAAGTAATGACTTATTAATTACCAGCATCATCTGCACCAGCATTTGATGGTGGCTTAATGGACTTGGATTTCAATAGACAATATCTGCAGAGTAGAATATATGAACGCTTGTCTTCCAAAGCTAATGGTGACATTTAAAAATATATATATGCATGGAAATGATTTCTTCCTGGGCCGTGCAAAGATGGGTGATCTGCGGCCGTCTGCTTTGAGAAGGGGGTTATGGAGAGAGGGGCAAGAAGAAAAAAGAAAGGAAAAGAAAGTTTTTTCCCCCTCTCCACAGCACGGTGGGGGCGTGCAGTGTTGTGATGCACTCTCCGCCGCTCTAACCATGGCAACGGCTGTGTGACACACACCGCTCACTGCTCAGCCATTACATAAGGCATAACAGAGTACTGCACAGCACAATGTGGAGCTGGGGAGGAATAGTGTAGCTTGGCAAGAAGGGGCTAGGGCTAAACTAAAAAAAGGGAGCTAGTGACCATGCAAACTTAGGAGTGTGGCTCCCTCCTGGCCTGGAGTGACCTACTTTAAGCTAATGGTAGGGTCTGCGCTCCAATGGAAGTCAAAGCAGCGGCGATTGGCCAGGGAAAGCAGAGGAGACTCTGAAGGGTAAAACCCATTTCCACTGTTCTGTTGACAAGTGACTTGAGTACTATTGGCCTGTACAGTGCATAACCAGGCCGCCAACACAAAACGTGTCTCTGCATGTGTCCTTGCATTACGCTCTTTCCGAATGCCATTTAGGTGTCTCTATGCTGTCCACTGAAATATAAAGTCTCTGTAGCAGAGGTTATGTGCTTTTTATTAATGACAACAGAAAGAGGCTATTAAACTCTCCTAGCCAAGAGACACTCTCCGTCCCTATTGGTTGCAGCCCGGGCTTTCCAGCAGCAAGTTACCATGGGGATTCTAGATCTGATTGGATGTGCTTCGTCCCGGCGGGCCTAGAAATGATTGGTTGCCTTGGTCTCCTTGACATGGCAGTAATGATGGGTCAGTGTACGTTGAGACAAATAAGAGAGGGACTGGAAGTGCATGGCACGTCTCAATGACACCAACGCAGACAGCCCGGGCGGCAAGGCTGGCAGGCTGCTTGTGTTGCTGGGGGGTCCCATCTTAACACGGGCAGAATAGAGAGGGATTTCTAATCCTAGAGAATGCTCTGGATTTCTGCGCAGCCATAAACAGCTGGGGACTGGTGTTAGCACTTACTGTAAAGGGTCACTGAGTTAATTATCAACATTGGCCGATGGGTGACTGTTCCTCTTTCATGCAAAAGCTCTTTCAGAAAGTGTGGAACTGAGTGAATGGTAGCAGGTTGCTTTGATTGTTTTGTCTTTAGTGCACATACACACACATCTTTTCCCAAACCATTTGCAGTGTCTATAACACCTGTATTATATTATTTCCCTTCTTTTTCCTCTAAAAATAAAATGAATATGTCCAATCAAACTGAAGATCTAATGGAGTGGAAGAAATCAGCCCTAGAAAAAAAAAATCTGTTCAGCAGTGCGTTCCACACTAAACCACACACACAGTCATCACTCATCACAGATGTCAAGGCAGTCCTTTTCAGAATGTTAATAGATGGGGCTGTCGATGATGACGGACAATTATATTTATTGCTTTGAATGCAGGTACGACTAAAGAGCTTAGTTCCAAATGATGCTTGCCAATCTACCTTCAGTACGATACATGCATATTAATTATTCACTCACATTTCTTTCACTTAGCCGATCAAAAAAAGAAAAAAGGCACAGAGACCAATTTCACCTTGTTAACCAGATTCATTTAGATACAGGGAAAAGATGAGGGGAAATCAATTAAAGTCAATTCAACTGTGTAAGATTCAGAAAGATCCTCAACTGATAATATTTAAAATTCAGTTCAGTCTAGTTAAAAGCATATGTAGTCTAGAGTCTTATCTCTTTGTATGTACTGCAAACTACACAGTAATAAAAAGGAAGGGGATAAACTGAAAAGAGAGAGACTAAACTATCATAAATCTATATTGTTGTTTCGTCATCAACAAACAAATTAACTAGCATTTGCTTTTAGCTAGCATGCAGACAATGAAATGACCTGCCAGCCATGTTAAAAGCTGTGGTGACATGACTGGTAAGGCTGAGCCCAGATCCATGCATGCATATGAGACTGCCATGCCATCCATTGAAACACCTGTGCTGTGTGTGCTGCTATCATCGACTATGAGCAATGTAGGGTAAGTGGGGGTAGGGCGAGTAACCTCATTATGTATAAGACTGATTGGCACATACTGCAAGGCATCTACTAAATGTGCAGTTCATTCAGCTGTCAGCTCTGAGTTCTTAAGCAGTGTCAGGCATACAACCTTATCAGCCACCGAGAACTATACAGTATGTAAGATGCACAGTAAGAAAGAATGAACTTCAAATATTTGTAAAAGGATTTAATCAGATGCACTATTTTCTGATGTAATATACTGCAGTGTTAATTTCGTAGACTAAGACTATGACGAAAAATATTCGTCTACGAACCTTTTTCACGGACGTAAACTAAATAAAAACTAAATAAAAAGGCAGATGAGATGACGAAGACTGAGACTAATTTAACTGACACTATAGTCTACGAATAGGAACTAGACGAAACTGTTAGGGCGGGACGAATGGAGAAGAGATCCAATCAGAACTACTCTTTCTGTGGGACAAGTTGGGAAGAAATCCAATCAGTGCAAAGCAGCAAATGCAACCCTGTTTCGGTGAAAATCGACGGGAGACCGCGCAGGTGTGAGCGGGTGGAGTGAGCCGTTGTGCTGAAAAACTCTGCGGTATGATGGACAAAAATGATAGTCAGGGATATCCTGCCCGTTAACGATGTCTAGGGGAACGGCTAAGTTCCGCGATCTGTTTGTAGTAGGCTCTGTCTCGAGTTTGAATACACAGAGCCATGTGAAACTGCCGCCTCCATCCGTTAGTTTCTGTTTTTAAGTTACAATCAACTCCGATGCATGGACAGCGTTCAATTAAAACCTCTAATTGTATTATCTAAAAGGCTTTGATGCAAAAGAAGTCCGAACACACACAACGGCAGCAGTGTTGCTTAAAGGAAGGCGCAGTTGCTCAAATGTATCAGCACCTCAACTGCGTGCTGCTGCTGCTGCCCAGGGGCGGCCTTAACAATCTCGGGGCCCCTTTCAAGACCTAGTGTGGGGCCCCCCACTTTTTTAAAATATTTTCTTTATTTTCTTTTTTTTAATAAATAATGCTTGTGCATGCTCCCCGCAAAAAGAAAAACGATTGTGGAATCCAGTTGGTTCATAGACAGATCATGAGATAATGGACCCCCGGGCAAAGGCTCTTAAAGCCCCCCTCCCCCCTATCCAGTCAGGTACACTGATTTTATGTGAGATTATTACTAATGAAATAGAATACATGTTTTGTATTACAACCATTAAATCTGTGTATGTATTGCATATTCAAAACTTAATACCATTCAATGAAGAAAAAAACACTTAGTCGACGAAGTCCGCTGCAGATTTAGTCAAACTAAAATCTGCTTATATTTAGTAGACTAAGACTAGACTAAGACTAAAAGATTTTAGATGACTAGAATAGGACTAAGACTAAATTTTGACACTTGAAATATGAACTGCTATCTACAGTTTGTTCGGCCAACTGTTGATGACAAAGCGCTGGCGGCCTGGAGATCACTGGGAAAGCCGGGGGGCAATGGAAATAACGCTGGGGTCAGGGAGTTTATTGGAGCAGCTAGCCTTTGTTGTAGCTGTTTTGCTACTTTAAAAAAAAAGGTGCTATGAGCTTAGGTTTCCCTGTTACATAAGTGTCGTAAACACCCCTTACCCAGACTCCCACATGCTTCCCATCTGTCTCACACAAACACGTACTTATAAAAGAAAGCAATGGTGTATTTGTGTGCTGACAGGTCAGCCCTGCCCCGTGGGGACCAGACAACTTCTCACTTCATTACAGGTTTTCATCTTCATCAGCCTATCTGTGTGACTGACTCACAAGGCTAAAAGGAGGATTGGGTTATTAAACTGCTGTAACTACCATAGCTACTGTCTCTGCAAACACAACATTGGGGATTTTCCAACATCCGAAAACTGTTTATTGGACTAATGCACCACAAATAAGATATACATAAAGAGACTTGAGACTTCTAAATATGATATGCAAGTAAAGGAAACATAACATTGTATTTACATGTCACTGTATACAACAGTTACAAAGCAACTAACAACTTCTTTTCTTTAACCAAACAGGGAGAAAGAAAGAATACAACACACACGGATAAAACCCAAGTTAAAAAGTTTGAAAAATCTATTGACTTTGAAAGCCCAATAGGTGCACTTGAGGGAGGTGATGGTAGGTGTGTGTCATTGCTTATGTCTTAGGTGTCACAGGAGCAGACTCTCCCGGACCGAGGTGGAGCCAACCTGTCTGGCGAGGGAGGAAATGCAGAGACACAGAGGGGGATGCTGCTGGAGAGACGACTACGTGTCCTCCCATCAAACTCAGCCGCTACAACCTATACATGACATGCTGTAGTGTCTAACTGAGATAAAGACCTCAAAAAGCACAACTTAAACTCTTTAACTGGAGCCCAGAGGCTGTCCGATTTACGTGACAACGGGGACTTCAAACAAGGGATGGCAGTTTGCTGCTTTTATCAAATTACTAGAATTCTTTTTTTAATTTATTTATATATTTTTTTGGTGTATTTTAAAAATTTTGGATAGTTTTAGGCGCATAGTTAAAATGGGGGGGGGGAGAGAGAGAGAGAGAGAGAGAGAGAGAGAGAGACAGAGAGAGAGATAAAGAAAGCGGGAGAGGAGACATGCAATAAGTGGACAGTTCTGGAGTCGAAACCCAGGTCTGCCGCGACACAGACTTAGTCTTAAAAGAGTAGTTAAACATTTTAGTAGCTTAGCTTTTTGCCTCACTCTCCGGCTCAAGAAAGGGCGTCAGAAACCGTGCAATGCACAAGCATTTTTGATGCAGAAATGAGAAAAGGTCACCGGTAGTCAAGGGGAGCAAGTCAAAAGATAAACTTTACAAGATCACGAGACGCTCCTTTGTGCTTGTTTGGACTAGTTTATCTACCACTTTATGATGCGTTCTATATTTTTACCCTTTTTACATTATGTCATTTTAGAAACAAGGAAGTGCCCATGACGGATGGTTTCCTTCCAGTATGCATTTGGTTCTAAAAGGATAAGTGTAATGCGACGTGATTAACGTGATAGAAGACATTTTATTTCACGTATTATGCTCCGACTTTAATCACGATTAACGCATTCACACTGATAGCCCAACAAAAAAAATAATATACGTATATATCTTCATTGCTATTGTGGTACTGGTTTTAGCCATATCACCCAATTGTAGTTATTGCAAATGTTTCTCATACCTCCGTATAACTTTAATATGCCCTAATACAAAAAACTAAACAAAAAACAAACATTGCACAGCTGTGACACCGCCTTCTAACAATCATGTTGAACTACTACTAGAGAGATTTTCCCTTTAACAAAATTCAGCTGCCATGACCGCAAAAAGTGAGCCAGGCTGCATGCACATCACCGGAGGGGGGCTTCAAAAACACTGAATCACCCATTCCGGTCATAATATAATGGAGGGAAAAAAACGGATGCAAAGGAGATATTTAAAAAAGCCTGTCTGATTGCCAAGGGGAGAGGGCATGTGCCAGTGTACCATTCCTGTAATCATGTGGGCTAGCTGGGGCTTTGATTATAAAGACACACCCAGTGCCTCTGGAGCTCAGCGGGCGCTGGGCATGACTGTGCATTACATTGCATCAAAAGCGATTGGCGGAGTGTTCTCCTGCACTGTAATAAGGAGAGCCCTTCCAGAAGGTGCAAAAAACCACTGTGGGGGCACTGAACAATGTCTTTGCTGGGGTGTAATCTGTCCTCACATGGCTTCTTGGCACAACAGGCCCCGAGAGAGAACCGGAGAACAAGAGTGCTCCAATAAAGAGGGCTACTGGAGGACTCCAACATGGACCATTTATTTCCCCCACTAAAACTGGAGAGGAAATCGTGACGGGGGAGGGGCCCAGAGGACTCGTGTCTTCTCCTCTTACATCTCAATATTTGCAAGGGTCGAAAGAAGTGCTGAGAGAGCCAAAACACACACACACACAGAAACACGATGGAAGCGTCAGATGGTATTAAAGACAAACATGTATAGGTGAAAACACTACCAATTTGTTTCGGAACAGAACGCAACGTGGGTGGGGGGGGGGGGGTCTGCAGTGAACTCTGGCCCTCACTGACAGCTGCAGTTACCTTGAACCAGATGTTCTGATATTAGGTTTGGGGGTCAAGGGAGAGGCACGGGGAGAATGTGACGACGGATTGAAAGAGATTAAGAGAAATGTGGGGCTTTTTGAAACCTTGGGTCTCGGGTTGACTTTAACGAGACTTGAGTGACACATATAAGGGGAAATCAGATCAATGGCGGCGAGCGAGGCAAGGGAGAAAAGCAGAGATCGGAGTGTTGACGCGGTAAGGGAAGATGAGGAAACAAAGGGAACAAAAATAGGTCATGGGCCTTTTTCACAGAGAAGGTTCACTGAGTGTATGATGCTTGTGTTCAGTCGACCCTGCGTGTCACTGTTTAGAGGCTACGATTTACAGCATTTCCATATAGATGACTTCTAAAGCACAGTATCCCATCATATAAGAGCATATGGTTAACTGTCAGCTCACTATCAGCCGACATTTCAACACTGATAGTGATCTGGTATCTAAGTAGCAAATCTAATTTATTCAAAAAGTGTTAGGAATTCTGTAGACTGCTTGTTGTCAATTTTTTTTTGTCAATCAGTGAATATCTCCTCACCATCTGATACCTGTCCTTACTATGTGTGCATTGAAAAATAATCCCGTGTTTATACACAGCCTAGGCTCTGTGAACAGGTATGTTGCTAGCTACAGTGGTACAGTGTTTACGTACCCTTTGTATTACATGCCCGTTTATGTGTATCAACAAATTTGCAGCGCGAACACAGTACAGACAGGTAGCGGATCATAAGGAGATATTCACTGATGTTTTACAAAAAAAGGGATTTTGACAACAAGTGTTCTCCAGAATCACTGACTCCACCTGTAAAATACATTTGTCCAGGAAAAATGAAAGTTAAAGCTGACAAAAAATAAAACACAAAATAAACCACAGGTTGAGGACGTAGTATATACACACCTTCCATTGCTACCCCACTCAGCTTGTCCACTCTTGAATCACTGCAAGGTAATGGCTTTAAAGTGCTGGATTGCCCTCCCCCCAGCCACCCCCACTTCCCCATTTACTGAAAGCTGATCACGCTCATGAATCTTTAACACTGACAGTCACTTCAGGATGTCGCAGGATGGGAAGGGGAGGGCTTTCTGTGCGATGATGCCGGGCTCTGGCTGTCAGAGAGCTACGCTAAGGAGGGCAGGGGGGGGGGAAGAGAGGCCGAGAGTCAACGGATGGCCAAATTGATTAACTGGTATAAGCAAAGCACCTGTCCGCAACAATTTAGTCAACAATTCATCCGTGGCTGAGAGCACAGCCTGATGGGAGATTCGGATGTCACTGGAAGAAATCAGATGATTGTTTTCTCAGCTGATCTCTGTCTGTGATTTGTATCCGGGACAACAATCAGTTAATTGTTTTAATTGATTGGTGTTGGTCATCGATATGGCCACGTATCCGTTTGTGATCCCTCCGCTCATTGTAACCCAGTGTTATCTGGGATTCCTTGCTGTCAAACACTTTGCTGATCTCTGTTCAAACACTGGACACTCTTCCTTATTCCCAGGTTGTGTAAGCAGCAAAAAAACAAAACAATCGACCAGCTGTTTTTAACAAATGATGCCAACACACAGGGTATAGCTTCTTTATAAATCATGAAAATCAACTTAAAGAGTGGCATTTTTAAGGAGCACTGTGCCTTTAAATTGTTAGATTGAACATAAAGAGATCTGTTTTGTCCATGACACGCAGCTCTCAAAAAAATATTAGACAAAAACACTGAAAGACAATATATTGATTTGGCTTCACCATTTTGAGTGCAGGTCAACTATAAGCTATGTGTGCACTGTGTCAGCTATAGGATGTAGGGAAATATAAATATTGTCTTGAGACTGAACACATGCATTAACACTACATATTTTGCACTAAAGAACAAGTGTACTACATATCTTCATACAGCGGGACAAAAAGCTTGGCACATTACATTAGTAATAAAGAAAGTACATTTTCAACTCATTTCAGCTGATGCAAACTATTATTTTGAGGATAAGCACAATTAGGAAATGGTGTTGTTATAAATGCCGGCTGTACAGTGAACCTAAATTACAAATTCTGGCCAAAACCATCAACTGCTAAGAACCACGGAATAATAATGGTTTCGAGAGTGAGGATGGATGAATACTTCAGACCAACGGGACTATTGGACACAGTCATCTCTTTTATAAAATGGTTGGATCTAGACACTACCGGGCGCAAAGACAAAACTCGACAAAGAACTGTGGGGAAATGAGGTAGGGAATTCAGCAGACCTCCTCCACACAGTAATATATGTACAAGTCAGAGAGATCGTTAATCTTAAGACATTGTTCAAAACTGAATTGTGACCCTATAGACAAAAGGTCACACTGTGAGGCTCATCTGATAGCAGTGCCTTGATGTTTTCACATCGAAAAAAGGCACTGTCTGCGCTCTTCCATTACTACAAGAGAAACCGTCCGAAGGAATGAAGCGTGGAATAAACAGCATGTACAAGCAGCACTTATCCCAGTTCAAAACAAAAGATGTAAACAAAATCCTATCGTTTTGCACATTTGGTCATTTTGTGTTTGAACTGGACTTTCTATTTGCCACATTGCACAGTAGAGTTGCGTAAAAGGGAGAGTTGGCTCTGGCTCTGCTGCTCACCTTGGTTTCAGTCCAGAGAGTCCCTCAGGCCATTGCTGCAAGACGGCAACGCTAGGAAACCTTTGAGCATCATCCACTTCTTCTCCCTGCTGGAAGAAAGAAATAACAGGTAAATAGGGATGTAAAGTACAAATGTAGGCCTCGTTTATCAACCGTGCGTAGTCCAGAAAAAAGGGTGTACGCACATTTCAACGCAAACCTCTGCATTTATCAATTTGGACGTGAGCTAGGGTACGCTCAAATCTCACGCCAGTTCTCACCTCGTTTACGCAAGTTTGTAAACAGGATGGACTTGCAGTGCTGGCTGTGCCGGGTAGCCGATGACTTTGTTGGACAATTGTTGGTAGATAATACTAATTCAGTGTTTGCTCAGTCCGAGATAAGTTATCATTTAAAAAATGTCATCCTATGGTGTGCAACTGACTAGGAAGGCAGACCCGCACACGGAAATATATACACATTTTTTAATTATTAATATCTTACATTAATTGATTATAAAAACAGGGACAGATACCTTTTGTCAATCACCTAAATTAATAAATGTTCACCTCTAACAATATTCAAAACAACTTTGATGTGTTTTCATTACTGCATAACAAGTCTTCAAAAATATCCATATTTTGAAAAACAATAACTCAGCCACTTCAACAGCTCTCATGGCAATTTAATCAGCAAAACCAACAGAAAGAAGGCTTGAAAGAGGGATCTTTAGGATTCCTAGGTGTGCTCATGTTTCCTGATTTGGCCAAAAATTAACAAACCTCAAGCTGTCCATGTTGTCATAAATCTGCACAAACATTGCTTAAAGATCTGTCAGTGTAAACTGCACCAGATCTACACAGAGATGCTAAAAACAATGTTGCCACAAAATATGCCATGCATATTACAAATCCTACTGCAGTACAGGTTCTCCCTGAATAAGGTTTACACACATATGAATTTAAATAAAGAGTTGTTTCATAATCTTAATGAAAAATGAAAAAGAAGACATACCAGCTTTATTTTTTGTATTATAAGCGTATTATAGGTGTGGGATTGGTCCATCAACAAAAAACCATAACCTTAAGTAGAAAATGTCAAACCCCTTTTCAACAAGCTACCTTTAGCAAACACAGCCCAACTGTTAAGGCCATCTTAACCAGTGCTAGCGGTTCTCATGAAGTTAGCATGGAGCCGCAAGTTAAGGCTACAGGGCCTTTCCATCTCCCCTGGGACCTCCAAGCTTATTACATCGTACAAAGTACAGTGTGCCTTTTATAATCACTGCGCACAATTAATTAGACAGAAAAAAAGTTTAAATTTTAAATCATATTCCCATTTGGATAATTAGAAATGGCAAATGATAACTTGAAAAGAAGAAAAAGGACACTACTAGGCTATTTGGCTATGCTGAAAAAGGGTTCACGATGGCTGAACCCTCATGGCCTTGGTGATTTCTCCCAAATACCTGCCAAGGGAACCAGCTGAGGAATGAACTCACGTGATGTCATGAGCTGACATAACTGGAGAGTGAACCCTGCACAAGTCCTGAGTTAGAAAGGTATTATTCGCTGTTCTGAAGTGATGCACAGCACACCCTCAAAACAGCTGAAATCAGTCATGACGAGCTAGGGAAGGTGACCAAATGTACAGTTTAACCCATTGATGACTATGGCAATCTAGGATGCATGTCCTTAATGCCTGAGGGTTTTCTGAAAAAATAGTACTAATTGTCAAGTCTACCAAAACCTTAATATCTAAGCCTGTGTAGCACATAGAAACATGAAATAAAATACATTTAAAAGTTAAGGTTCACAGGTTTTATTTAAACATGCTCCCTTAGCGCTTACAAACCAACAAATATTTCTAAAAATCGTCAAAATTAGATGAATTAGAAAATTATTAAATATTGTTAATAAATAGATGCAATGTGTTGTGTGATTTTCGTCAGTAGCCTATAGTAGACCTTGATTCTGCGCATCAAACGCCACTAACTGTTCTGTCGCCGACATAGCTGGCGTATTTTTTTCATTATTTAGTTTTATTTTATTTTTTGATTTTTTTTTGATTGACATGATTTTCGGCAAACCACACAACTTTTGGGTGGTCACGTGGTCTTAAAAAAATCAACAAAACCCACCTCATGTGTATTTGAACCAATGACAGTGCATTCTATGCTGGGAATGCCATGAAAATGAAGTAATAATGCTGCGCGACGCAGCATCAGGCAGGAGAGCCAATGTGGCATCGCGCAGCAGCTGTCATCAATGGGTTAAACATGAAATCCCAAAAGTTTTTAATGCTACAGTCAATCTCGTATTTTTTTAGTTAATTTTAAAAAGTCAGTATTATTCTACTCCACCTCCTTTCCCTTTTCCCTTTCCAGCATGCTTCTTAGTTCTCATCCTCTGGAGGAATTTCCTGGGAGCTTTAATGCCGTCACATGCTCAGTCTCAGTCCGGCCCTTGATCTGTGGGGCTGAGTGACACAATAAGGCAGGAGTGTGAAAACACTGTTGGTCCACTTGTAGCAATAATAAAGCTGTAGATTCTCACAACATTGAGACACGTCTTTGCTTCGTTATAATAAAAGTCAGTAAATTGCTTGGAAGACTCACTTAATAATAGTGATTTCTTCACAGAAAATCAATTAGCAATAAAACAGTAAGGAACTAAATCACAGATAGTTGCTGTCATGCCGTACAGAAAAATTATGTTTTACATGCAATGCTGAAGCAGGTCATCCATCATTTAAAAAGGGGCAGTCAGCAATTCTGGAGAATGCTTGTGGTCAAAATCAGTGAATATTTCCTCACAATATGCTACCTGTCCGTACTGTGTGTGCGGCGCACTGAAAGAAAATCCAGTATTAATACACAGCTGAGGTTCTCTAAACTGGTATGTAAACAAAGGGGGCCCACCAAAGCTTACATGCCCTTTTACAGAGACTAAGCTGTGTATTAACACTGGATTCTTCAGCACACACAGAGAATGGAGCAGTTCATGAGAAGATATTCAGATTTCGAAAAAAGACAAGATTTTGACAACAACCGTTCTCCAGAATCACTGTCTCTCCACCTTTAACTGACTGCTGGCATATAGGAACCTGCAGTGGAATCCCCTTGCCATCGATTCAAATGCTTGCATACGAGTAAAGCATTTAAAGCATGGGCAATTTTCTCTCTTTAAGATCATAACGCCTCTGGCATTTTAGACTGGCTTGAGCCATGCCAACACTTCCTGTGACATCACAGCCAGTGGTGACATTAGTGATGCGATCCAAAGACCGGTGGCATGTCACAGCAGAAGTCTGCATTGCAAGTGTGCAAATCATGTAGACACGCTGGAGCAGAAGATCTCCTCTGGGGAAAAAAAGACAAAGAGACTGTGCTCCTTTTCCACTGCGCCGGCGTTCTAACCTTGAAGGGCTTTTCTACTTGGCACAGAAAGCCTTTGGATGACACATGGTGTAACCTAAACAAAAACACGCCACTCTGCCAAGACTGTCACTGAGCTTCAGCAAGCAACTTTAATTGAGGTTTATGTATCCGTGAATGCTGGCACCACGCAATCAATGGAGCTGCTTGTTAATTATTGGTGAAGGCTGTTTAATAAAATAAAATCTCAATACAAATATGAAACGCTGCGCATACAAAATGGATGAAATACATATACACGCTATGGATAAACACCAACACAGTAAACCTGACACCTTCTCCAAAACCCCACACACGGGATCATAGGACTGTCTCACTTCTCAAATACACTCTCAGTCCAACCATCTGTTGGTATTTAAGAGAGGTCAAAGATTATCAGGTTAAAAGTTCAAGCTCCCCTTAAACAGGCCGCAGTTGATTAAACTATAACTGGTAATAGATGGTGTCATGCACTGTGCAAAACCTCACATTGTGGTTAATGCTTGTGATAAAACAAAGTGATCCCAGCTGAATAAAATGAGCCTCACAAAACCATGTGTGAATTAAACATAAAAACACCATAATCTGAGGAACTGAACAACTACAACAGAGATCACCTCCAAGTTCATTACAGCTTTGAATGTGGTACAGTGTCATCAACAACAGCATTGACGTGTCCTTTGACAGAGCCAAACCTTTGGAGTGTACTCGTAATCTCCTTCTTTCGACCAAAGTTGGCACAGGTTCCTTGAGTTGGAAGGCTTTGTCACCCAGGCTGGGCTAACAATGCTAATGAGCCGGCTAATCAGGTTCGGATAGGGACAAAGGGTGGATAGTTCATGTGCTAGAAATTGACCAAAATGGCCAGGTCACCCAGGGGCTAAACGCCAATAGAATCCATTGGGTGCCTATTGAATGGCCCACTAATGGCTTTCAATTCAATAAGAATCAAGGCTGATGTCCAACCTAATGAAAAAAACACCTGACGCGTTAGCTCTAGTTACACCAATTTTGGTTCCATCTAAGGGGGTGGAGGCCGTGAGGTGTGGTAAACCAACGCAATCAGATAACTGGGCCTAACAAAGATTTCATTATATGTACAAGTAGCAGGGTGACAAAGGTATACAGGTTTAGCCACAAATAGGGCTTGTGACTGCTTAAAAGTTAAGAAGTATTGTTGTATAAGCACGTAGCAGAACGTTTAAAAAAAACATGGACTGGCAGTAGGTAGGACTTGCTGGAAAAGTGTAAAACTTTAGTGCCTCGGTTATGTGTTGGGATGCTCCAGAACAAGACACTTGATACCCTACCCACTGACGTAAGCAGATGCCCAATAGCAAACACTGCAGGAATGTGGTTGTACTGGGTTTCTCTGGGGAGATGTTGAATTCTAACACAACATAGCAAAAAAAAGACACCCATGGACAGGAAAATCTTGATTAAAAATAGAAGAGTTTGTTTATCTGTCAAGATCTTTTTACACATTCTTCAAAATGGGGAAAAAAATGGATGTGGTACAATGGTTATACAGTATATCTTACCTTTTGTCATTGTCAGGCATTTTCAGGTAAAACATGTTTTTAACACATATTTCAATGAAACACAAATAAACCTACCAATTAACAAAAATACAATTAAAGAATCATGAATAGTGTTTTAAGCAAAGCGTGAACTGTATTAAACATTTCAAGCCAAACATGAAACACCCTCACTACCTAAGCATTAGTCTTGCCAATTTGAATGCCTTATTTAAATGTTATTATGAAGCATGGCATGGTGCAGGAGGCTGCTTAGGATGTATACTGTTTTTACTGAAAATCTTGGGAGTCTGGTTTACAGAGATCCTCACATAAAAACAAGTATTCATTACAGGTTGGCACTGTGCCCGCAGATTGTGATGGGATGCCCTGATGCAGATGTAACTCCATGTGCAAGGTGCCCATACATCTGTTGCTCGAATAGCAACAGCCAGCCTAAGTACCATAATGAGGCCGATATGATGCGTTGTAAAAGGTGAGTCATAAAAACTAGAGAAAGCAAATGTGCAAGTAGCCGACGCAGCCACTGAAGTGGACGGTTATTGCGTGCGCAGCGGATTGTATCATGCTCTTGGAGATGTTTTGGGAGTTCATCTTGTGACTAGTCTGCAATGTCAACTGCATATCCATTGTGCTTCTGTGTGTGTGTGTGTGTGTGTGTCTGCCAGCTTTTATTGCCCGTCACAGTTTGTAAGGAATTAGTTCCTGTGGAGGCCTCGGGCTGTACAGTGGATTCGGGCACAGGATAAGGAGGTGCCATGTTAGCATGGAGGGGGGGTGGAGGAGATCAGCTCACACAACTATGTCACTACGTCAGCCAAAGACTGAGACAATGTGACAGGCCATGAGGCCAATGCTCAATATTTTTTTTTTTAGAGAAAAGTAGATCCGGCTGAGGAAGAGGTTCATGGTTTATTAGTATGTTCCATTGAATTAACCTGTGAGTGGGGGGAATAATCTCTGGAGCATGTTTAGGGGGATGACTGTAAACCGCCGGCATTAAGAGTGCTGCTGCTCTGAAAACAGAACATGTAATTGAACCAGACAGAGCAAAGAGCAAAGTGAAGCCGTCTTCTCTCCCTCCCTCTCTCTCTTTCTCCTTCCCTGTCATTGTCTCCATTTACACAGTCCCATGCCTAAACACTTGGTGACAGCCAGGTCAGGTAGACCCTAAAACTGTGGCTATTTAACTCTTATTTCACAGAAAGACTCGCTGCCAGAGAGCCACTAATTGGACCCAGCATTATATTTCTTTCGGAAGTGTTTTGTGAAATAACCGATTTCTGGAAACACCTGTGTTTAAAAGAAATCTGAGATGTCTACGGGGTGGGAAAAGTAGTGTTCGTCACATACTACTATGGCTAATTCTAGACATCTTGAGACATGGTATAAAACAAATGATTAATTTGTGGTGAAAACAAGCACTCCATTTCATTGCATCTCTCAACCAAACCACAGAGGAAACCCTGTCAGGTTAAAGAGCACTCCCACATTGACCATGTGAAAATGGGGAGACGTCATCTGAGATGACTTAATTCCCTCGTCTACTGTCATTATTGCTATTAAAAGGTCAAAGAACTCCACCCCTTACACAGATATTGTCAGTCAAGCTTCTGTAGCAGGAGCATCAGTGTAACATCACGGCTCTGCCTCCTACCCAATGAGTGCCTTTGTTTTGAACATGGCTGCCAGATGTAATGGGAGGGGCCGTTTTGTTTTGACAGCCCACATCTTCAGGTGCCAAAACCGCAAATCTCTGGAGTAAAAATAAGGTATGAATGGGGAGCACTTCCACATGCAAACAAACACACGCACGTTCATATACTCCATGTGGGACAAATAGAATTAATTTGGCTTCTGTTGGGTTGGAAATGTAATTAAATTATGTAGAGTTTCAGTGCCTGCATATGTGAATTACAAACTTGAATCACGGAATTGTTTTGTTTGCAATAGTAACATAAATACACAAAACCCAAAATGAAAGGAAACATGGGTTTATCTTTCTAAACACTCGAGAACTTAAGCAGCAGGAATGTATTCCCACTGTGTGAGCGGAGATAAACAAAAATGCCCTTTAGCTTACTACCCATTCCATTCAAAAAAGCTGGTCTGTTCCTGTGCTGGCAGTGGTGGGGGGTTTCTCTCACGGCATCTCAATTTGTAAAACATGTTGTACACGTGCAACACCAATTACACAGGGGGAAGTAGGGAAGATGCTTGCTTTCCCCCTCTACCCCACATTAAAAAAGCACAAGATCTGCCTTATTTGATCTAATCACAATCAACAGATCCAATACAAATTAAACAACACTACAATCATCATGCTAACAAGTTCTGTCTGTGTAGTTTAGGAAAAAAAAACGGCCTTCCATCGATTGTTACATACAGACCGTCAGTATATTTCTATCTTAAGAAATCAATGAATAAAACTGTGCGGTTTGCCTGTGTACGTTTTTTTGTACAGTTTGAATGTGAGAACGATTTGACATTATCATTCACCACTGGAACACTCCCTGGTCAAGTCAGAACTGTAACCTCAAAACAATAACCAATGAACCTCTTACCGCTGCCACCATCTTTTAAATGTCAGTTGTAAGTAAAGGTATCATTTGTCATATTAAACCGATGTTTCCTACACTGCCATAGGTCACGGTGTACATTAAGAGCTTTTTGTTGTAAGGAAGTTTTATTTCACGTTGGATTTGGAAAAGCATTTGTCACTTCTTAAGGACCCAATTACCAACAGCGAAAAATCAACCTATGAATTGTTCATTTAAAAACGATGGACACTGCTGCATGTCCATTAGGTAACCTAATCGAGCCAATTTATATGCAAACCATATTCATCCACGGGTATTGGTCATTTCACTCGCCATTTATGGTTCATTGTAGGAGTTAACGGGCCGTGATACGAGGCTCATGAACCTGTGCAACATTTGTATGTTCTCTGTGATTAATTAAAAGAAAAACATGTATATATTCAGCTGATGAGCTGTGTGCTTAATTTACTGATAATAACCTACAGTGTACCTGAACTGTGCAGTATATGGATGGAAAACTCAGGTCAGCTAAGGAGATTCCCTTTGCCTGCTGAAAACAGTGAAGATAAAGCAAGCAAAACCCATGTTATAGGTCACTGGAGGAACACTGCTGAGTCAGCGGAGAGCCAGAGACAAGAGAGAAAAAGAGGGAGAGAAAGAGAGAGAAATCACGCTGGTCAGGGGTTGACCCTCACGATGTGTACAGAAATTAAAAGCCCGAAACTGAATCCCCACATTCCTCTGGCTTTATGTCAAGCGAGTGAGAAATGCTGCTGTTCTGCACATGTCCACAGTCCATACTACCTTATAGCCAAAGCCTTTCAGATGGTGGGGAACGGGCACTGTTTACCATCCACTCCAGAATAAGGCTGCTGCGTACTACATTTTCAAACTGGTTTGCGCGGCATATTTTTCTCGACCACCCACCAAACTCCAGCAGGCGGCTTGCTTGCTCTCTGTCTGAGTTTTCTCTCCCTCCCTTTGGAGCCAAGGATTCCACCCTGGGCAGTGGGAAAGGTGCCAACCACATGCTAGCACACCCGGTGCCACATGAACATTGTTGCAGAAGGGGACTGCAATTCACCCACTCAACACAAATTAAGACTTCAAAGCACACCCCCTAACCTTTATGCACAATCTGGTCCACTCCGTCGATTTAGAGAACACACTATCTTTTTCCTTTATGATCTCCCTTGGTCATTCTTTGAGGGGAGAGGGGTGTTTCAAAACCTTTTAACAAAGAGCTTTATAAGCCCTATATTCAAATATATTTTTATTGCATATTTTATTACCATCGTTTAGATCAGTGATGACAGCTGCGGGAAGTGCAAATTAATCCCAGTTCCCATTCAAAACAGTAACAGTAACATGTGCTATACTGTACAGCTAAGCAGTACCAGCCTCACACACAACACAAGGGGAAACAGCTGCAGAAGCGTTCTTGTCACACAGTCATGTGACCTCTGTTGCCTGCTCGGTGGAAGCCAGAGGGGCTGAGGGGCACCTTCTTAGCTATGAGCAGTTAGACATCACAATATAATTTAGCTCAGGAGATCAATATGTGCTTTCAGTGGCTGACCTAGATAAGTGGAGGAGCGTGGAACTGTCGGAAATCATTGGTTTGCCTGCGAGCCTCAAGATCCTTGGAGCCCAGCTGGAGTCTCCATGGGAGTCGAGCACGAGGCAGTTATTCAAATAACGAAAACAATTAATGAAATAGCTACGTCATTCTACCATGAACTGATAAGTCAAGGATGCTTTGACAGTGTGTTTGTCTGTCCAATACAGAGCTTAGATGTTCCTGAATGTCACTTTCACGGGGCGTACTCTTCCATATTACATCATCCCATAATCAATCGGACCTCTTGTTAGCCAAACACTGGGCAGTAAATGTAAAGGTGCACGTTGTCCGAGAGCTCATTTGGCTCAATAATATTAAATCAAATAACCAATGTCATGGGAATGCCTCCTGTTGTTCCCCCAGTTCTGAGCAAAACCCGGTGATTTGGCTTGAATCTGACATCGGGTCTCTTCACTATTGAATCCTTAACCCTTCAAAACGACAGGCACTGTCATTCCTTGATAACATTTTCAATCAGTTAAAACCAAAATAGATCCTGTACAGTATGTTGTGTAAACAAGACAGGACATAGCTCTCAGCAGCACTGCTAAACGGGACGGCTGATTTGAGGTCAGCTAAACACCACCACCATAACAACACGCTCGGAGCACAGGGGGAGTACTCGTGCTCCCGCTCCTCCTCTTCCATGTCGGAGCCCTACTCGGCTTTCCATCAAACATCTCTGCCCCCCCCCCCCGTCCTTACCCTCCTCCCTCCCTCTGCTGTGAAAACCTGGCCATTTCCCCCACAGCTCATCCCTCACGCCCACCCAGGACCTGTCACACTGCTGTTTCCATGACGACGCAAACGCAAGATACAGCAGGGTGAGATGCCCAGCGAGACAAGGCAAAACAGATACCAAGGGGGGGAGCTGTGCACCGTGTCAAAAATACACCGTGGACCTCATACATGTATACAGCACATGTGAGACAAATAACATAATGTAGTCTGATCTGAAAAATCTTAAACCAGAGCGGGAGCCACATACTTTCTTGTGTGTTTGACCGGGGGTTTCTTATCTGGCAGCCAAAGTCTATCTTTCAGTTTGGTCAACAACATTTATGGTTATTTGTTGAACTGTTTAAAAACATGTGAAGAAGGGAAAAGGCTATCTCCAGTTTTTTATTAAACTGATCTTATCAGAATTGTTCTTCCTAAAAGGCAAAGCAACTCTTGTAGTCTCTCCTCCTACCATTGGGTCTTTAAAATGAATATGCAGAGTATGCTTTGCAAAAGCCTTGTGAAAAACCAGATTCCTGCCAGCATGTCATTCGACACTTCTCCTTTTCCACCAAGGCATTTGAAGGCCTGTCCGGAGCCCGGTGCATGTTCTTGAACCTGTTCTTTGCTTGAAAACATAATTGCGGCCCAGGGCGATCGCGACGAGCAGCAAAAATACACTGGACCAGTCGTGTTAGGATGCCTATGTATGCTCACAAAGCAAAGCCAGGAGCAACACTTGTAAATATACAATGTAGTACGCCTGAGACATGAGGCATAAAGAGAGACTTATACAGTGGCATAATGTTGGGGTCTTCAGCCCGTGGAAAAGCTAACTGGTTCTTAGAAGGTTCGCCAAATTGAACCAACTGTGAACGGGCACTAGCACCAGCACAGAACAAAGCGGCAATGACAGGGATGTCATTTTCCAGCTTGGTTGAAATGAGTCATCTTAACGATGTTAGCAAAGACAAGTGTATGGATGGAAACAAGGCGCCGTGTTAACAACGAAAATGTGACATTAACAAAAAGGGATTAATCCAAAGCAAGACTGCTTAGGTCTTGTGCGTTATGATCAGTATCTTGAACAAAATGTTATCATTATTTCTTAAACAAAAACCTTTTTAGATTCAGATCTGAACTCTAAAGTCGTATTGTGCTTAGAATATTCATATAAAGAGAGACCCATCGATGAGTTATGGGCTGCAGCTTATTTAGTTTTCCATTTTCAATACATCTGTTTTTGCCAATCGACAGTCCAAACCCCCAAATATATTCATTTGACTCTCAGAACTGAGAAATCACATTATAAACATTGGTAGCTGCAACATGAACTTTCTTGCCATTTAAGCTTGAATGGTAATCAATCATAATAATTGTTACAGACTAATTTTATTTTGAAGGACTTATCGATTAACTGCCTTTTATTTCACCCCTACACGAGTTTCAAGGCCTACGGGTGACGTGGGTAAAAGTTATGATTAAAATGAGGCTTTGATGACAAGCCTGAAAGTTCAGCTGCTAAGTTAAGCTTGACGCCCCCAAAAACAATTGGTCAAATTACCTGATGAGTGAAGACACAAGCGATAAGGGTATTTGCCCCCAACATCTGTGTGTCAAATTCATGCAGTGAATTCACTTGGGATGTACAAGATACGCATTTCACTTGAATTGAATGACCAGTTCCTAAAGAGTATTCCCAGATACAAGTGTCTCTTAATGCTGTGTGGCATGATGAACTGATTTTGAGCTCAAATGTTTAGTATCGCTTCACATTAACCTCAATTAGAATTCTCCATTTAATTGAAAATGTTTTAATTGATTAAAAACTTGCAGGAGGGCCACAACATAATGTTTTTTTTTTACTGTTTTCTTCCAACTGTTTTATTGGGCTCGCCAGGCAGAGGTCATTTGTAGTTTACAGAGAGCATTATATAAGTATTGAACAAGGTCTAATCAAAGCCAATTATTTATGCTTCAAACTTAAAGAAAATCTGTGTTATATTTGTGAAGAAACAGCAAAGTCTTGTAATAACACATGAAAAGTGTGCATAAATCACATATCTGGCATCAATGGCCCAAAACGGTAATTCAATTTGAAGTTATAGCTGGTCAATGGAACTAAACGCTCATTGCTGGATCATGTGAGGCCTGACGGCGACAGACAACAAGCTTAGACCTGGCAGCGTATTCTACAGAACAAGGGTCGAGTGATTACATTATCAGGTGACGCAACAAAGCAACGAATCACAGGGCAAAAGTCGTTGATTACAAGATGAGAGAGGCTTGTCTCCAAGTGCAATGAGAAAACACTGTGTTATTTTAATGGAATAATGAACACATATTGACAACCAAAAACATATAAGAGGGGTTTTTGTGTGAAGGAAATGAGAGCAGAGGACAGGCTTGGAGAAGAAGACTATAGCAAGCGAGAGGTGGATGTGCAGATTGTTTTCCCGAGTCGTGTGACAAGCAGGGCATTGCTTTGCCGCACACCTGTTGCTACAGCCGTAGTTTACAACGTGTTCGAGGGAGAGACAGAACTGTGTCTAGGTAACACCCCGTCACACACAAGCGGTGCCAAGGCGGTGTGAGAAAAAAACCTCCCGTCAGTTCTCCTTGTATAAACATCCACATAGTTGCACACACGCTCGCATGAATTCCTGATGTGTCATCATTTCTGACACAGCCACCACATTCTTCTTGCACTGTTGAATCAAAATTACTGTTATATTCCTTTTAATACACACCGGTATGCTTTGACTTAAGAAACAGAACAAACGCAATACCACATACTGTAGGAATGTGTGCTCTGTGTAGGACTGCATTCTTTGTAGCGATAGGAGAGAGCTGTCACATGGCGTCATATATGCATGCACCCATGTCTTCATCTACTCAAAATTAATATGGGCAATTGTACTCATTGAATCAATTTGATCAGCCAGCACATTTACAAAGAAATAATTGTAGAGAGAGAGCCAGCTTTGTTTCTCACTGCAAATGATTAAGTCAATGACTTCGGGCACTGATACCTGGAAATCTAATGCTGCTCATGCTGGCAGGAGGAGTATTTTTAAATACACATGCCGCACAGGTGAAAGAAATAAACGCGTTTCAACTCATCAATTTACGTTCTGGGCTCTTTTAGTAAAAGAAATATGGACAGCATGACATCTTACAACTCTGTTCCTTTTTAAACCTCTTTGAGACTGCATAATATGACTATGAACCGCAGCAGGCCAACGTGTCATGTTAAATATATCATCGCTGATGTTTACCATAAGGTGGGCAGAGTGATGCAACATAAACTGTTCAACTGGTTCCACAGGATGTGTTCCTCCAGCCTTACAAATAGAAGCATTGACAATCATTGAAATGGCACGAGCTGCCTGCCAGTGTAGTCCCGAATCAGTCAAGATGCAGGAGAGGAGAGCACCTCAAAAAGAATGCACTGCAACTCTCAACTGTCAACACAAAGCAATACACAAGACATACCGCTGAGCAGCATTCCCCCACACTGCATGGGTGCCTTGACTTAGCCTACATTGTCACAGCTAAATTCCTGACTCTATTTACATTGATGCAATGAAGCCTATGGTACTTCCTCGTAACTATAGTACCTCTAAGAGAATCCTTTTAGGCTGTTTTGAAAAGCTATGTCACAACAAACAGCAAGCACTCTGCAGACTTTTCCAATTCCAACCTTGTGTGTTAAAGCCTCAAGTCTGGGATTCTGCCTCATATAGCTGAGTATGTCGACAACTTTCTGAATAGGCCTATATATTTCAAGTAGTTAAAAGTGTACACATTATAGCTTGGCTGCTAACTAGCCTGTTAACTGGAGCACCTCGACAGTGCATTGTACGCCAGCCATACACATTAGTTCAGCAGAAAAAATGAGAATAGTCCCTGCACCCTGGGCAGAAACGCAGACATTTGGTCCACTTACTCAGCGTAGCAGGCAACGCAAAAGCACAGCTAAAAAACACAACAAACCAGGCGAACCACCCGCTCAAAACACATGGTGGTCAGAAGTGTCCCGACTCACTCATAGCCGTTATATTCTGACAACGACGCAGCCAGACTAGCCTGCAGCTGAACAGTTAGCATGCTAACTACGCTTCTGCTGTACTGGCGAACTTAGTCCGGTGTTGTATGCACGGTCACCCGCTCACTCAGCACAAAAAAACAATGACATATGAAAGTATTGTGCACGCTACATTTTCAATTCACATCTAACGTATACGTGGCAACACCGCTGCCGAACACACACGGCTGGCAAACATTGCAAAAAGGAAAAGAAAACTCGCTTGCAGGCTCACTGTCTGAACCGTCCAATCGAGTTTGCTGCAGAAAACACTATTGACACGGGCAGCAGGCTTAGCCAAGAAGCTAACGCTTTGCTAATAAGCTAGCGCCGAAGCGAGAGCCTGTGCCAGACAGACACATAACCGAGATTGAGGACCTCGCGCTGGATCGCGGATTTCACAGTGAAAAACACCGCGTGCCGCCCCAACAGGGACCAACAACACGCGTGGCTACTTACGTTTTAATACTTTCGGCCGTGTCCTCGCTGTTAAATTCCGTTTATCAGGCGATGCTCTGACCTTCGCTGTAGTGAAACAACATTTCTGCTGGCTAACTGTGCCGCCATGTTACTCCTGCTGTGCAAACCAATGCTGAGTGTTTATCTGGCTGGTAGCTGCTATCCTCCCCCACACCAAACCACATCACATCACGGGGCTCCAGCAGTATCTACTCCGTCACCGCCGGGATTCGTGAGCAACACTACGGCGATTTACCTGTCAGGGGTGACACGGTACTATTCATTTAGCATTCATTTTGTCGACATTTAACTGTCAGTTACTTTAAAGACACCACTGTGTCACGAATGGCAGAGGCTATAATGTTTTAATGTTATGGTGGTTTAAAAGGTGGGCAAAGTGTAGGCTGACCTCCTCCCACCCCCAACTCAACTCAGGGTTGTCCTTATAGGAGAACGTGTGGCTTTAAGTTTTATTCAGCCAGGCTACATATAGGCTACACTACAACAATGAGTTCTTAGGGTCATAAAGATTTATATCACTCTATAAAATATGTACTTCAAATAAAAGGCTGCTGAAATGAATGTTATTAACGTATCTAAAAGTTAAATGTAAATCTTTATGTGGGCTAATTTAAGGATATTGCTAACCCTTCACTAGCAGTAATTATAGCGGTAAGATAAATGTGCAAAGCGATATGCTAATATATTAGGCCTATATTTGTTTGCTATTTTAAATAAATGGCCAAGATGTATTAAAAACACAAACTGTCGGCTAACATATGACAAACGAGAGTGTCCTACTTTTAAAGCTACCTTGATTTACTGTGTGGCCAAACTTTGGGATCAGACGAGCAGGGCAGGCACGCAGACGTGTTCTCTCAGTGAAAACTTGTGCATTACCGCCACCAAGTGGCCGGTAGGTAGGACATCAAGATGGGGATTTCAGTGCTAAGACTGGAGAGAATACAAAGTCAGTGTAGACGCGGTCAACCCAACCAGGGGCGCAACTACCCACTTTCTGGGGGGTATGCAGACACTTAGCAGGCGCCTCCCCCCAACACGAAAAAGGTGTCATGTCCTTAAACATGAATTTTTTGTGATTTGAACATGTAAAATAAGCAATTTGGTGAACTCTGGTGAAGAGAATTAAAGACAAAGAAAACTTTTATTTCAGTTCAAATGAATAGTAAAATGAGCCAAACAAGTTAGTCAGACAACCTTCTTGACTTTACCAATACAACGTGTGTAGGTAGGCCTATTTACTAAGAAAAACGTTAAAAAAACAGCTCAGAAAAACGGTTAAATGGGAAAAACCAGCTTGTTGAATGAGAGAGAAAAGGCATTACATAGGACAGAAAATAACGTAGAGCCTCAAATCTATCGCACCAAATTCCCTTACAATAAACTATTAAGATTGTGGCAAACAGGATTTTCATTATCATTGCTACACAACCATCAATCAAACACATACTGTCTCACTCTCTCTCTCTCTCTCTCTCTCTCTCTCTCTCTCTCTCTCTCTCTCTCTCTCTCTCTCTCTCTCTCTCACACACACACACACACAACTCAGTCGTGCGCTGGAACGGTACAAAATATGATAATAGTGGGTGTGATGGAAGTTCTGTTAAGGTTGGAGGTCAACTCAGGTGGAAGAATATTTCAGGAGACTTGGATGAATTATGAAGCAATATTTATTACAGACTTGGCCAAGGAGAACCGGACTGCAACTCTCGTGACTTGCACTTCAATTCTGACAAACTCATGCTTAGAGCTGTGTTTTAACCTCTACCACCTCCCCGGCTCGGGCACCAAGCGTAGGCCTACCAATGTTTTGGTTCAGAGCTGAACACAGTGAACCATAACATTCTGGTAGCTACACTAGTAGAAGGAGATGAGACTTTATCTATACAACTGACCTAAGTGTCTCCTAACAGGTTCCAAGGCTGACCTAGAGTCTGAGAGACAAACACACAAGATAGGCATATGACCTATTAATCTTTCCCATTAATATTACAACTAAAGACCCAACATTCCCTCATAGTGGGAAACAGGTGAGCGTGTTGTTTGGGCGCTAACCTGCTATAATCACACTACCATTAAAAAACTGTGAAAACAGCTATAGTCAAAAAGTTGAGGTGACACGTTAATCTGCAGTGACAATCCGCGAGTCGCGGCCGATAATCAGTGTGTATTAATCAATACAATCGGCCATATAAAACTAAGCAAACTCCGTGTACGGTGTATTTATTCATTCAACCACTTTGAAAAGCTTTTTTTCATCCATGCAATCTTTCTCCTTCTCAATCTTCCGTTTTCTGTTGTATGCCCCGCGAGAGCTTTCTTTTCTGCCTATCCATCTGTAGGTCCCTGTCACCAGATGACAACACGAATCAAATGAAAGCTGTCGCGATCCAGCGGAGGGGGCGCGCACTTGAGCGCCTATAGTGTGGGGAGGAGGAGGCGAAGGAGCGGTGAGCGCCTATTCAGTGACGTGCCTCTGTTATTGATCATATAATTGACACAAACGCTGTTAAATACAGAAAAATGCCTACTCCAAATAATTTTCCCCCGATCACTTTGGCGCCCCTCTAGTGCATACCCACTTTTTGCGCCACTGAACCCAACCATACAGCACTGTTTGTTTAGGCTTTTTTCGCAGTTGCTCCCGTTTGGCAAGGATGTTTTACTGTCTATGTTGATCTAAGAGCAGGACGGTGCTCCACTCAGTAAACACAATTGTTGTTATGAAACTGACTAATTTAATATGTGCAATAGTATTTCCTTTGTATTCATTAATTATTGTTTAATTAAATAATTTTTATTTTTGGTAGGATTCATTAATGGGTCTTATAGCGACTCTCCCTGGCAATGTGAGTTGGGATTCTGAAGTCACAGTCACTGAAAAGTTCCCCATAATAACATTCTCATGACTTTTTATTTTCAATAAAACATTTTATTCATTTGCAAGATAGATAAACCGTCAGGACAAGTTCAGAAAAAACACATACACTGCTGATATACTGTGAGAGGCAGCCGTGACAGACTCACCACTGTGTACCTAAAGCTAATGGCTTTATTCTTTAGAATAAGCTGGTGTTACCTAGGTGATTGCTTCATATGGTGCTGTCTTCTGTATTTAGGTTTGTAAATTCAGTTTATGGCATGTAAGTAAAAAGGAATTAATCGTCAATCAGACTCATTTGGCACAGTCAGTCGTGGATAGGGTATAGGTAAGAAAAACAGCCTAACAAAATGAGGGTCTCTCTTTCCATGTTCAAGTTTTACAACAAATCATTCTTGTGAACATTGTTTTCTTTTCTCTTTTTTTTTTCTAAGTGAGCAAAAATATGCAAGGCCAAACACTAAACTCATTTCCACTAAAACAGCGAATGAAGAGAGACCATACAAGACAGTGATTCAATCCACCATGGGGATGTTTTGCCTGATTTCTTCCATATTAACCGTGTTATAGGCAGAACTGCAATAGATTAAAGGTACAACTTCATGGCAAGGAACATGTACTCCAATAATGAAATGCTACGTGAGATTACAGGGCAGTTTTGCACAGTTGCAAACCGTGTCTCCAATTACAGTATTACAGGGTGACGTCTCCTGTTTTCCATTGTTGCTTTAATACACTTCCCCTTCATTCTATTCACGAGGGGCTATCCAAAAAAAAAAAATCTATATTCTACATAACTGTCCATCTTTAGTTGTGTGTTGGTCTGTGATAAGGCTGCTGTGTTGGTTTGGAACAGTCGACACTAGTCGCATCCCTAAGATGGAGGGTTATGAACAAGGCTGTGTGCAACCTTCACTCGTCGAAAGAGAATCAGGAAAACGCTGTACAATGTTTGAGAAAATCCCTCAAGAGAGGGACGGGAAAGAGTGGCAAAGAAGAAGAGGCTAGCAACACAAGGGAATAAAACACTAGCTGGAATACACAATAGATAGGTAGAGGCAATGAAATGACCCATCTCGGGAGAAACGTTAAACACTGAAGTCATCATTCCTGAATTTTTTTTTCAAAATTACACACCCTGTACAAAACTATCCGTATCAATAGGCACTTAAATAACGTATTTTCTCAATAGTTTATTTCTGAATTATTTCTTTTCTTTTCATTTGGAATGGCGTAGCAGAGCAGTGACTCTTGAATCAAGGCGCGCTGGACAAACTGGAGACAAACAGAAAAAGAAAAAAAAAAGTAAAGCTAAATGGCATTCTGTGAAGGCCCTGGGAAGTCCAGCCGGGAGGGCGGTGGTGTGCGGGAGCTGAAAATGCACATCGTGGTTCGAGGAGATGGGGCAAAGTGTTGGTTGGATACAGCCACCGAGGGTGGTGGTGGGTGGGGAAGGTGGTTCTTTGAGAAGGGAAGATAGAAAGGGGGGATTTGGGAGGGGGAATGTATTTATGAGGACTTCTCCTTTCTTGCTTTTGGTGAATCGTGAGAGTTCACTCCGTTTACTCCGTTGGCTAAAAGAACAAAAAAGGAAAACATCCAAATTAGTTTCACTGGTCTAATTAGAAACTCTTAAGTGAAACATGTGACATTAGCATTTCATTGCTTAGGGAGAGGAGATGTTCGGGGCTTTGCAGAAGAACACATTCACAGCCGATACTTTGAATTCGCTGCTGCTGCTCACCTTTGTCTTTCTTCGATTTGCTCTTGGAAGGAACTGGCTTCTTTTTCAAGTTCTGAGCTTGGGCGTGCTCCCTCCACCGGCGCAGCTGGAAGTTGATAAATTTCCACATCATGAAGGCCTGGGAGAGGCAGATGGCCGACAGAACGGTTATCCTAATGAAGAGAGGAGAACAGTCATTAGATCAAAAGGTTGACAATGGACACTGCTTTGATACAAATCTCGATAGTTAATATTTTTAAGTATGGTGATAAAGATTTGTACTGTACATTTACTTAAGCCCGGGGGAAATGAGAAAATATGAAGAAAAGTAGCGAACAACTGGAGGTGTGCTTCACAATTAGCAACTCTGATAATACAGATGATAGATTGCAGAGTGGATTTTGTTGTACTTTGAAGAACGTTAAAAAAACACCGCTTTCATCGGCAGTTAAAAAAAAAAATCATTATGAGGATGAAGCGGTCCCGTTCCTCTTCTCAGACACACTTACCGAACTAAAATAACATTAAAGTTTCCTTCAGCCAAATCCAAGCCCTGCTTCTCAGCATTAGCGAGGCCAAAGCCCACAGTGAGGACAGACAGGGACAGGGTGAGCAGCCGTCCAAGGACAAACAGCACAGCCCATATGGTGAAACTGGAAGAAAAGAAGACGACCGGCTGCATCAACCATCAGTAATTCAGGTTAAAAAAAACAAACAAAAAAAACTACAACCTCGCAGTGACCATGCAGTCGCCATGGAATCATCGGGATCCATTTTGTGCCGAAACAAGAGAACTCACCCCGTCTGTCTGTGCTCGTTGCTGAAGTAGACCAGGCGGGAAACGTGGAACAGGAGCTCGACAAAGTAGTGCAACACCAGCAGGACCAGAGCCAAGCGGTTGAGACTGAAAGACAACAGGAGGTTAGGATTCCCCCCCATTTATTTAAACTGACAGGAAGAACACATAATGGGACACCACTTCGACACAAAAGTGTAATTTTAGGCTTTTTAAAAGCGGCGGTTCTTACTTCAGAATATAGGCGCCTGCAACGTGGACCAGGTACAGGGAGATGTACACAAGCTGGCGTGGAATATCCTCCTAAACGGCGAAAAGACAAAGGATCAGAGGCCAAAAAATAAACAACAACAGTCAAAATATTTACAGCGGCATGGCTCCGCATGTAGAATAAAGCAAATCTTTGAAACAATGCAACATAACCAAAGGAAGTCAAACGGGAAATAAACCCTCACGGAACAAAACAGAAGCACACAGAGTGAGCACACTTACTTTCTTTGTCTTCTGGAAATACAGTTCTGGGAGACAGTGTAACCAGTAGCCCATCTGACAAATGAAGTAGAATTTCATCTGGAACCTAGACGGGGAAACGGCAGTCGTGAGAAAATGTTTAAAAAAATAAAAAAAGTTTTATTCAAGCCACACATGAAGCTCTGTGTGTCTTGTAAATGCATCGCATCACAACTTACGGCATCAGCGTGTGGGGATAACCCTCCCACAGAGTGACCGGATTAGACAGAAAGTTTTCCTAAGAGCAGAGAAGAATTTTAAAATCACTATCACGGACAGTTTTTAATTTTTTTATTATTATTATTAAAAAAGGTGCACTATGCAGTTTCAGAGGCGTGGGATTTGTTTACATTCGCAGAGCCTGCAGTAAGTTTACAAAACATATTTACTTTACATTTAATTATTAGTATTGAATAATTCCATCATCATAAATAAAAATAAAAAATATTTTGAGGCACCTGGAACCAAACGCAAGACTAGAATATGTTTGTAAAAAAAAAACTGTGGGCCCTGGTGCTGTACACAACAACAGTGAAACAGTACATTTTGTTAGCTTTTCAACTTCAAACATTGTGTTCCAGGGATCCAATTTTCCTTTGATTCTAGTTTTTTTATTCAATAATGAGAACATACTTTGGAAAATGTTCACTTATCTGACACAACCAAAGTTACACAGTGCACCTTTAAAAAAGGGGGCTTCAAACATATGTTAAAACGAGAGCAACGGCGATGTGGCCTCTGGTACGTACAGAAAGCAGAATGCTGGCGCCCCATCCGAAGGAGAATAAGTAGAAGGCGCTGAGCTGGCCCGACTCATTGAACTTGCTGTGCTTGGTTTTGGAGAAGTGCTTCTTCCTGTTGATCTTCTGCAAAAAAGGGCAACAAAAACGACAATAAGCGAAGCGGAACTGTACGTGGAGATAAAAATGCTCATGTCATGCTCTCCTCAAGTGTGTGTGTGTGTGTGTGTGTCTCACTTACATCCAGCACGTACTCCTGGATGATGGCGTGCATGATGAGGGCCACCAGCATGTAGAAGAAGACAGTGGCCAGGTCCTTGATGCCATGGTGGAAGTGGTTGACGGGGGTCTCCTCTGGGCCTGTGCACAGACGTCAGAAAGAGTCATCACATATATGCCATGATTTATATAACATTTAAAAAAATCTACCCTTAGCTTGCAATGTGTTTCAATTGTGTCAACATTTTGAATGCAAAACAATTTCTTGCTGGGTTCAGATCCTTAACATGAACTGCAGAGCCACTTTAATTGACTATAGTACTACTTTAATTCCTGTGGTAAGGCGCTCAGATTAGTGAGTCGACTGAAGTATTACACCACTTTGAAAAATGCCTGAACAGCCATTGGCTGTGTCAGCACAGTAACACACACGCACGCACCCACGCACCCCCCCCCCACACACCAACTATCTAGCCTCAAACTGTGTGTATCTGTCAAACCCTGTGAATAATGTGATGAGTTGTTAAAAGTCAGCGCAGACAAAGATAAGAAAACAATGGCGTCATTCAATTTGTTTTCACTAAGGAGAGAATGAGATACTGCGTGTTATTTGTCCAATCCAACACATGCTGTTAATAAGTTACAGGGCCAGGTGAGTGGTGAGGTCTCTCAGATAAAAACTGGATTGCCAGCTGGACGCCTACAAAACTTTCGGCAAAGGACACTACTGGGAAAAAAAAAGCGGTGGTTGTACATTCCCGAAACCGTATCTGTTGGACTTGGCAAAGCTGCATTGTTAACCTTGACATGAGCTGGGACTGGAATCGAGAGGCATGTATTACACTTCAGCCCAAATTCAACCTTGCCACAAGAGAACTTTATAAATCAGGCAGACTAAATTTAGCTCGAAAAGGGAGAAAGAGAGAAAAAAAATTAAATAGGTTTTGTGGAAGGCCACGTAAGTACCGCTCTAGAATCCAAATGAGAGGCTCTTAGCTAGTAAACTATCGAAAATCACAGCGTTGAACGTTAACGCCAACACTTGCAAGCATCCACTTCGACGAACTCACACTTCATCATGTCATGTCTTCATCATTTGGCTTATAATACTCTCAATGCAGTCCCTTTACTTACCATTGGTTGATATGGTGACGTTGTACTGGACTGTGATGAATAACACTGCAAACTTTGAGGTGACCTGTGGATGTGAAAAAAAAATTAAAAAACATTAGTAACGAGAGCACACGAGTCAGTTAAACAAAGAACAGAGACAAATACAGTTTTACTTACAGGGGTTACTTGAGTTTGAAGACACTTAAAACATGGAGCAGTGCATTAATATAATCAAGGTTTACCTGCAAGACTAATACAGAGTGACCACGCAACTGTGTTTTATTTTTTAGGTTGATAAATATAAGCCAAAAAACAGTTCGACTACGCAGTGTTGCAGATAAAGCACTGCCCACTTCTTGTTTTAGGGGTCTAAGGAAGAGGATACATAGAACAATTAGATTTGAATAGACACTTGCTTAATACATCACTCACAAATAATCTTTATTATTATAGTGGACGTTTATATGGACTCTGTTTGATGGACAAATAAAAATAACGCAATGAAGTAAATGCATGACGAGCAGCGGATAGATTTGCATCAAGCTGCAATTTTGTTTGTGTAGTTAACTACTGAAACTATAAACTAACTACAAACACAAAACCGGTTTAGATCTAAGGACTATTTGCCTTTCAGTAAACTCAATCCTCAGCTCACCTGTGAAAATAATTAATTATTGTTTTTAATGTTTTTTTTTTAAATGTGTTATTTATAAAACACATGTTTAAATATTTTGTTTATGTATGACCTGTGAGGAACAAATTGGCACTTTGTAATTTCTGCAATAAACGTCAAAGTTCAAATCAGGTCACGGGTACATAATTGTCAATGTAATCTTAAAATAAATTATATAATTAAAATACAAAGATGAATGTTCAATGTTGATTTGTCCTAAATAGCCCGAAAGTGTTTGTGTTGCCAAACGATGCAATGTACACGTTGCAAACAGCTGTTACTGGACAGGCATTTTATTTTGTAAAACAAAAACAGGAAGCAGTTGCAACTATCGCTGCATTGACGGTAATGGCGCTGTTCTCTTCACTTGGAAGATGAAACACAGCTTGGAAACGAAACGAAAATGCGGGTGAAAAGTAGACCCGTACGGCGCGCAGATACGGTCTGTCCGCCTGCATTATTTGGTTACGTTTTTTAATTTTATTTTGTCCCTGCCTGTGCTCCAAGGGCAACTTTCAGTTTCTGTTGAAAGCGGGGTTTTTGCGATGACAGCCCTCTCCCAGTCGTTGTATGATTGCCACGTAACACATCAAACTCCCCAAGTCGAGAGCGTATACGTTGCACAATATCGCCAACCACCTACTTCTCCATACACACTTGAGGTTAAGATTTCCATGTACAAATGTTGCACATTAAAAAGTTTTCCTTTTCATACATGATCAAACCCGTTGGCTTGCGGGCGAGTCTTTAAACAAATATCGATTTCAACATGGGGATCTGCCAGATGGACAGTTCACAGAAGCAAAGATATCTTCCCTCCACGTAGCTCTAATAACAGACAACAAAAACATATGGACGCTTTATGCAACCCTAATTGCAGACTACCTAAAAGTGTCGAGCAAATACGCAAAGCAAAAGCGAGTCTACCGTGCACAGAAAAAAACTTTGGATCACAGGAGGAAGTAGCAGCAGCAGCAGAGGTGGGGAGAATAGATCAGACAGCCATGTCAGTTTCCAGGAGAACAGATGGGAGAGTATAGATGTTGGCCATCCTTGTCTAGACTTCCAGAAAGTCCCCGCGTGGCACACATTCCCACAACCCCAAACCCCCATTCAACATGTGGACGGGACTTTACCTCAAACATCAGCCCGAGGAGGAACACCATAGCAACACAGGAAACAATATCTGCATGGTTCTGGATGACAAACTCATGGCTCAGCACCGGCGGATTCTTGGTGGTCTTTTTTCGGATCCCCATGTCGACGAGCGTTCGACCCAACTTTTTCTATTCGCTTTTACGCAGCGCAGGTGTGTTGGTGGTCGGGTTTCTATCAAACGTTATAGTTATCCTTAGCAGCAGCGATGAACGCTCAACGCTCCCTCCTGCTTCCTACAAGCAAGCAACGGGCCAGGCAGCAAATTGAATGGCGTGTCACTCTTCTGCTTGTGGGAGGGTCCACCGCCGCTGCGCCAAACCAACGACACTTTTTACGCACGGGAGAGGAACCAATTGAGCTCTACATCGCCGCCTAGAGGTATGGAGTGTAAAAGTGTAGAACGTAAGCCTGTATACTATCTATGATTGTAACATACAATACAGCCAAGTTCCAACACATAGCCTGCCCTACTGTAGTTTATCTTGCTTACATCTAAAAAAAGATTTCGGCTTTGGTTTAACAACCTGTTCCAGGCTGCATTCATTCTGTCACAAAAGGTCTGGAGGAAGTTGTCCATATTCGACACACATTTAGAAGAAAAAGTCATAAAGCGATTAAGAATATTTTCCAAAATCCTAAACTATTCCCTTAAACAGAACACCGCAAAGGAAATTAAGGCAAGCTAGGGTTAGCTGGAATATCAGTTCCGTGGGTACCGTCATACTTGGGGATTTCACACCATGGAGTGGGAGGAACTAAGGCTCTATGATCCACAGCTGATGTTTGACCTTCGACCCCCTAATAAGTTAGGCATTGCCATTATGAAGAGACTAATAGAAAAAAAGGAAAGTTTAGCAGCAAAAATAAATGATAATAAACAGACCTTTGAAACTCAGAGATGTAATTTATCTCAGCTACATTATGACCTGCATTTGAGGTTCATTGAGGTGTTTAAATACAAATGGAGAAATATAGGCCTACCTGCTACTTGTGTCTGGGTGTGGTTGTGAAAAGTATTTGGACCCCATGAAAAAACAGGTTGGGTACCTTTTGTAGTTCTTCTACATTCTTATAAACAGGACAGGCTAGTTACTCTGTAATTTTCCTGAGTCTACAAACAGGTTTTCAGGGGCCCAGCCAATTGTGTGGGCAGGCCTGTGTGCAGAGGATGTGCAAGGTCCATAAGCACCATTCAGATATTAACCAGAGATCTGTAGGGGGATTCCATGTGGAGTGATCGCCTATGGGCTGGCATGTCCATGGATCTTGAGCAGGTTCTAATGACAGTATGAAAACCAGTGGTGGCATCACAAGATTGCAAGGTATGACATGGCTGCAACATCTGACATGGTTTCACTCCATGCCAGTTTGTGCTGAAGTTAACAACGCACACAGTTCCGAACTATCTCCAAGAAAGACACAATTACAGGGGGTGCTCATGGCACAGTGGTTATGCCGCAGAGGACCCGGGTTCAAATCCAGCCTGGTTAAGTTCTCTGCATGTCTACCCCTCTTTGCCCCATGTTAACTCTGTCTCTCCAAATCTAATGTAGAAAAAAATATTAGAAAGACACAATTACTGCTTGGATCCAAGCTTGTGCAGTGTCTCGCACCTTTCTATGGCAAAAGCCATCAGAAACACCATTTTGGTTAGCATGGATGGACAAACTACTGCTGAGAACACATTCAAGAAGAGGGGTCGGGTGATCACCATCAGTACAAAGATCCTCAGTGAAGATCGATTGTGAAGCAGTGCAGGTGGATCTTCACCTACTTTTCAAGCGACACATAATTGCTGCAAAAGGTTCACAGGAACTGGGATCCATGTTAAGTATGAACTGTGCAGTCCTCCTCCAGCCCTGTTGGATACCTTCTTACTGCTTCGACAGCCACATAAGCCACTATTAGCAGATGCCATTTGGGCGCTCCACACACCTGACCTTCCAGAAGGGTAAGGTCATATTTAGTATGCTCGATGGTGGAGCACTTGTTATGCGCATCGCCTGGACACGTTGATATACATACAAAGACAAAGCAGCCGACGTCATAGGTGAGAACCTGCTGGTTACCTTGAAGAAAAACAAGTTCCTTTCCAATCAAATAAACAAGCAGCTGTTCATCAACATGCTCAGTGGTCACCAACAGAAAAGGAACTGTCAGACGTACCATGCCACAAGTGATGCTGATTGGCTCATAGAACAGAAAGCAGTGGAGTTTGCCACACAACAAACGCTGTGCTCAATAGGAAAGGAGCTCCCCTCCAGAAATTAGAAACCAGTTAGTTTTTAGCCCTTTTGTGAGAAGCTGGCCTCTATAACCTTCTCATGTATAGTATAGCTACTGGGTCCGCCACCTACATCAGCAGGAGCAAAGTATCACAGTCAGCGTCCAACAATGGAAGGGAACAATAGATAAACAAACTCCTCCTCACAAATAGGGATTGTGGGGTGCTTGTCCATATCAAAACTGTCCCACCAACACCTCCACAGATACTCTTATGGGTCATCTGATGCACATGCAAGACGGACTGTAACAACCGAAAGTGCATATGCAAGAAGCATGGCATTGAGTGCTCTGTTGCATGTGGTACCTGCAAAGGATCTGGGGGTGCAAAATCATCTCAGGTTGGAGATGATGATGAGGAAGATGATGAGGAAAACCAGACTATGTTTGAGAAAACTTGCTCCAATGCTTCATACAACTATTAAATAAACGTAAAAGTCGATCTGAATACTAAGTTGAGTTTTTTTATTAGTCAATTACAAAAGGCTACATTGAAATATGTCTTTTCACATATCCTCTCTCAAGTTACCACACTCCAGAGGGGGTCAGAGGGCAATGCATAGTCATGGTATGCATTGATTTACCCCTTTCACATAGCATTAGTACTGCTCTGGCTGCACTTTGGATTAGTAGTTCTTCTGTGCACCAAAATACTTTCATATTAAAATGTATGTTTATCAGTGCAACAATTTATGTTAATTTGTGCCAGTTTAGCATTCACAAATATTTGTGTTTTTTTTATATTGTTATAGTATTTTACATACATTTAAGCCTATGTCTTTGTTAGAGAACACAATTAAAACTCGATACACAGTGTTTATGCAACATAGGCCCAAATTGTAAAGTCACAGCGATGTTTTTGGATTCCGGGCTTATATTTTTGGAAAAACATTGGATTCACCCTTAACTATTGTAATTGTTATAACCTTAACAGTTTTTTTTTTGGTTTTTTTTAAAGATATTTTTTGGGCATTGTTATGCTTTATTGATAGTGCAGAGAGACAGAGGTGAAATGGGGCAGAGAGGGGAGTGACATGCAGAGTACGAACGCGGGGGGGAATCGAACCCGGATCTGCTGCTGGAATATAATATCTGAAAATGTTCAGAGCCCCAAACTGTATAAGTGTACCAGCTTTTCTGAAAAGGTTAACAATTTTGCACATATCCCCTCTACCATAAAACAGTACTTTAGGAATCCGAAAATTGACATAAAGGTATGGTTAAGAAACCCCTTAAAAAATAACTTTCCACCACTTGGATTCCTTAAGACTTTTAGTATGTTATTTATTACATGTTCATGAGTCAAAAACAGTTGGAATGGTTTCTGTTGCAATTTTTGAGAGGTCAGGTTATATAATGCCTGGACTAAAAGTTGTCGTATACACACATGTACAGAGAGAGTATGCAAAAGAGAGAGTATGCAACTTTGGTGGCAGGTATGGTTTTACTGCTAAATGCTATGTGTAGCCAGGCCTGCCCACACAAATGGCTGGGCCCCTCAAAACCTCCAGTCAATGGGCCCCCCTTACCCATTACTCCTATCAACAATGAGTGTGAGAGCGCTCATCCCTCAATAAACACATACATGTATTTGTAGAGAGACTAACTATCTTATCAACCAGGGACAGTTGGGGGAGCAAGGGCTCATTATTATTTTAAAATAGTAGCACATTTCTGACTTAGCCCAACATACCCACCAATTTATTTTGATTCCCTTACACTCACACAATTGTTACAGATCAACAGATCTCTACAAAATAATCAGTTCACACAGAGACATTGTTCTTCTTTAGTATTCACTAAAGCAAACAGTTTTTTCACAATTTGCACGTTTTCTATGCTACTAGTTTCTGGTAAGATACATTTACACTAATTTACTGCACCAAATATTGCACTTTTTTGTATATCTGCACATGACATTAAAGGCCTACTTCACCGGTTTGTCACAGTAAAAGACATCACAGTAATATTTACAAAGTAAGTTTTTTTTAACCCTATATTTCTCTTTCTGTGATGTCACGAGAAAGAGAAATATAGGGTTAAAAAAAACACTCTTTCTGCCTTTTCTCAGGCTAGGATGAACCGATTTCAATTTTTTTTGCACATTTATACTACATAGGATCTCAGAATTCAATACACCTTCATATTCAAACCGGTGAAGTAGGCCTTTAAATCATTTGAAATCTGTTGGTGGTATTGTTGAAATAAATAACACTTAAAAAACAACATCAACAACAAATTCTTCACACAAATGAAAAAAGGCGCTTCTCTACATGAATAACCAAACCAACCTACCCTCAAAACTATAAAGTTGGCCTATGTTTGGTTGCAACATTTAGGCTTAGTTCATTCTCCTCTCATCACTGCAAAAGCACTGAAATCATTACAAAAAAAGTTCTTAATCTTTGAACTCAAATATGTTCCTTCAATTATTTCCAACTTCTTTGTGCCTTGTGCCTTTCTTTACTTTTTTAGGTCTATTTTAATTTTTAATTTTTAGAAACAATACAGAAAGCTCTTGGTGGTTACGGCAATAATTAAAACAGGATGATGATGCTCGTCAGCTTCATTGTGGTAGGACCCGGCTGGTTGGTCAATTGGCCAGGTTTCTGAAAAACTGGTAAGACTTGGGTGGTCGTGTCAACCTGAAGACTTATGTCAAAGCCTTTAGAAGGTATAGTCCCCAAAGGGAAATTCTTTTTCACAAAAATTTACATTATGTGGAGAGAGAATTTAAACCTGTTTGTAGACTCAGGAAAATTACAGAGTAACTAATGTAGAAGAACTACAAAAGGTACCCAACCTGTTTTTTCATGGGGTCCAAATTCACAATTCATTTCACTGACACCCAGACACAAGTAGCAGGTAGGCCTACATGTGTTTTCCGTGAGCAGGAACGAGTCAGGAAATATAATCCAGTCAAAACCCAATCTTGTCACCATTTGGCACACAAAGGGTTTATAGAATGGATTATGTTTGAAACAGTTACACTCCGCTGTGCTCAATCTGAAACATTTTGAACATTTCTGCTTTTCTACTGCTTTTTAAATGGCCGTAAGCGGAGCCGCGGCTCTGTGAAAACACCCAACTTTGAATAGATATTGACATAAATATCTAAAAATAAAGTTTAGCTTAGTTAGGTTCTTGGCTTCCAAAGACCATGGGCCCCCCAAGTGGCTGGGCCCTAGAAAGCCTTCCCACTTTCTACCCCTTATGGGCGGCTCTGTGTGTAGCACCAAGAAAAAAAGCACCAAGCCCATCCCAGAGCACCCTGCATAATATTTTATTTTAAATTAATATAATTATGAAAAATCCATGTGTCCTTCTCCAATAGCTTCTAATTCATCTGACACAGTGTCTCCATTTTTTTTCATACAAAATTCTTCAGCTTTAGCCTCTTAATTTCCCTCTCAAAGTGCACCAGATTCATGCATTTCACTTTAAAAACTTAAAAAAATCTCCCGGGGGGGCATACCCCCGGACCCTCCTTCGAGGGGCGTGATCTCGGCTGGCTACTATTTTCACCCAGCTGGACATTGGACTCAAAAGAAGAAAACACTGGGTGTATCAATGGCATTTAACAAGAGGGGGAATGTATCTGTTTAATGTGCAAGTAAAGTGTTGCCGTGAAGAAGGATTACAATTTACGAAGACACTATGAAACTAAACATCAGAGAAGCTACATGTCCTGATAAATGTGTTATTTTTGCAAAGTGGCCCGGCCCTTCGTAGATTTTTCTGCATGTGGCCCTCAGTGAAAAAAGTTTGGACACCCCTGGTTTACTGTGTCAGAAATGTCAGTTACACAGTGTGTTGTTTAAGTTTGGCAATATTATCTAATAACAGTAGCCACAATAAGCTACTTGTCAAACCAGACCAAATAAAGGTAAATATAAATATAACCCATAAGAGTGATCGAATTGAGCAAGGGTGTGTTTTGTTATTTATTAATTAAAGTTTCAATTCGTAAGAGGAATAATCTGTTATGTCTTCTTTAGTTTAATTTGATTGCCTAAAATGTATTTAGACTATTTCAAATTAACATGGTTTGTGTTTTGAAAACGTTAAGTGCATACCAGGGTTCCCGATTTCCGATAAACTCCCACGGTTACTGTAAATACATAGATTATAGGAAAACCACTGTGCAAGCTGTGACGACACCCTTCCTGTTCTGTTCATACTTGTCAAATGTAGCAATGTGACTTTTGTGGGACCTTGGCATTTCATTATTTCATTATGCTTGAAGTATGGGAGCGTGTGCAGGGATTTAAAGTATTACACACACACACACACACACACACATACATACACATGCACATAGGCCAACGTTCCGTCTATTATGTAATTTTTCCTGCTTGACCATATTAGTGTAGCGTGCTATTTTAAAGGTGGAGCTTGTCAAGAGTTTCAAGGAAAGAGAAAGAGAAGTGACGAGTGCAGAAGGGTTCGCTTCTGTGACTGTACAGCTATGTCTGCCATGGGAAAAATACATGGGTAAGTTCAAATACTTTTTAAAATGGTTTTGTAGCTGGGACCTAAATTAAAATAAAGTAAGTTAACACAACTGTGCCTATATTTTGTTGTAGTGAAGGGACAACATTATTACATTTAATGTCATTCTGATTTCACACTGTCTTTCTTAAATAACTGTAGTATGTCCTTCAATTTTGCCTTTTTGTCTTAACCGTGAATTGAATGTCATCGAGCGTTTTAAAAATGATATTATAGCTGCAGGATGGAAAGTGCAATCATTTAGTGATTCAGTAAAAAAAAAAGTCTTCAAAGCAACTATGTGAGAAGTGTAAGAAGAACTATACAATATATCTTATGTAAGAGTTCAGAGTGAGCAAGGCAGGATTTATTATAATTTTAAAGTTCCTGCTGATAAAGGCATGGCTGCTTGCTCTAATGCATTTGTAAGCATGTAATTTTATCAGGACTCCGTATGACATAATGATGATATGAGTGTTCATGACTGAGGTCAAAGGGCAGGAGTGTGTGACACAACAGCTGACTGCCGTCACGTCTTAAGCCATGACCTGTTCTATACTGTGGTGAATAAGCACACGATTTGACCACAGTGTCTGTGCGTGATGCTCGTGCTTTTTGATCACATTGTATTTCTTTTAAAGGAGTGACCAAAGGGGCATGTGAACTGCGGGGGCCTCAACACCTATAAAGGAGCTGCATTCCTATAACCTCATCAAACAGAGTGTTCTCGGTCGACAAACGTAATGTCTCAGCCAGGCACTCAGTACACTAAACTGCGATGGTTATTAACCATTGTGGGACTGATCTTGTACGTTATTGACATTTGGACGGACATTGGACTGGCGCTGAAATATTTTCATGAGAAACATTTTGTGTGGAGTGGGCTGACTGTGGGGTTTGTGGTGGCCGGGCTGCTGGTGACGCAGATCTTTAGCCATGCCTGGTACAGGGACGACATGAACGACAAGCAGATCAACCCTGAAGGAAAAACAACCATATCCGGCATGTCTAAAGTTGGACTGGCTTTCCTGCACCTTTTCGGCATGGGCATCTTCACCAGGTAATGGAACACACAATAATGACTGTGATAAGAGCACTGCTGTTTCAGAAGGCACATACCCTTGCTTTCATATCTGTCAGATAACACTAAGTGTCTAGCGTACTAGAATAAGGAGTGTCTGAATGTGTCATGACAATATGTACAGTATGCTTATCATCCACAGTGTTGTGGTATTGGTGAATGTGCAAACTGGAATAGCCGCATTTAAGGTGGAGTGTGTAACGTCACTTTGCGAACACATCATTGTCTGCATAGCACCAAGATACCAATTAAATAGTCGGAAATGTACTGCATGATGGCAACCAAAACCTGTCTGACTTTGTTTTCCTTGTGTTTGCTCTGTCGCTAGGTATTATCACTTGCTGAATCAAGGCTCCAAAGTGGTTTGGACAAAAATGAACTCTTATCCTGTGCAGGTGCACCAGAATCTGTTTTGCCTGGCCACTGATCTGAGCATGCTCAAACTGTTAGAGGCTTTTCTGGAGAGTGTTCCCCAACTCCTTCTACAGCTTTATATAGTGATGGGCCACAACGAGTGCTCCGTCGTGCAATGTAAGTCAGAGAGGGGGGGATCTGCATATTCATGACTTATTATCATGATGGATTTAGGGTCGACCGCGAATTGTCGACTATTCAACGATTTGATGGAAGGAGGCTGATTCAACTGCCAAACTCACAGTCAAATGGTCCCAAAAAGATAATTCTATTACAACTTTATGTCTGATGGTTTCTTTCAAAAATCTTCAATACATAAATATCAGCCAATTATACTGTTTATAATACATTGAAAATAATGCATGAGCTTTTGTTTGAGTGAATGGTAGACTGAGTCGCAATAAAATAAATTCTCATGCCATGTCAAGAAGACAAACTGTAATTGGGTGTTTTAACCCCTTTTTCCGGTGTGGGAGAAATGGAAGCCAATATTGCAAATGAGAATATGGATCAATGAGCAGAAAAGAAAAAACACCATTCGACGATTAGTCGACTATATGCAAGATTCGACCAATCAGATTTGAATAAGTAAATTCTTTGTTGGGGACACCCCTAGATTATTAACACCACCTTTCCATTTTGTTGTTGTTGTTTCAGATATATCTATGGCGTGCTCCTTCTTTAACATTGCCTGGGCCCTGGTGGACTATCGCCGCTGCCTGCGCAGATCTCTCCGCCACATCAATGAGATGCCCTCCGGCCTTCCCACCATAGTCTACCTCCTGTACAAACTCTGCACCATCACCAGCCTCATCCTCAGCTACGTCCTCCTCCTCATGCTGAGTGTTTACAGTACTGTAGCCCTCACCGTCCTCTGGCTACTGGGCACCATCTGGACACACACACTAAAAACCAACTTCTGCTCGTCGGGAGGCCTGGAGATTCTGTACCGAGCAGTCATCGGAGTCATTCTCACGTTTACCTTTTTCAACGTCAAAGGGCAGGACACCAAAGTAGCCATGATCCTGTACTACCTCTTCCATTTTGTGGTCAACATTACAGCCCCTCTGCTGCTGGCTCTGTTGAAGCCAGAGTTGCAGACAGCCACGTCTTTGCTGACAGTCAGTGGTTTGATCTTCGGCGTGTCTGTGCTGGGGCTGGTGTGTCTCGTGGTGTACTACCTCAAGCTGCATCCCCGGGGGAAGCTGCGCGAGGCGGATGAGGTGGACGGCCTGCGGAAGGGAACGGAGAGCACGAGGAGAATAAGGAACTTTTTACATCCCTAATGAGATGTTTAAAAAAAAAAGAAAAAAAAAAACTATTTCCAATCCAGGTTATGGGAGAGCAGAGACAAAAAAACATGCACTGCCTGAGAATCTAAAACTACCTAACTGTTTGAAAAGGGAAAGACAAAAAGGGGCTTGCTCAAAGAGATGTCTACTTGATATATTGTTTTTTATTCCATTACATACTTAGCTGCTTATTCCTAGGTTTACGTTTTCATGTTAGTATGTTGTTATTCAACTGCCTCACTAAGCAACCAAGTGCAATATAGTTGAATGTATCAATTACTTTTTATTTATTCTTCTTTTCGTAAACTTTTCGATGGATGATGTATTTATTCTTATCATATCTATTCAAAGGAATTGATTTGCTGATCCTAAATGACAACTGGCATTGCTTGACGATAGTTTTAACATCCCTGTGACCAACGCTGTCCATTCATGATGCATTCTAATTAAATCTAAACGTTATGATATGGTCCAAATGATTCAGTGTGTCTCTGATTTTTGAATTAGATACACATTTATATGATAGCAAAGGCGCAATAATAAGCATAGTCGTTGCAGTGTATAGTTGCAAGCTTCTATTTTCTTTGAACCCACAAATACCTATCCAAATACCTATCCAGGTATTTGTGGGTACCATTCGATGAGTATGGCCAGCTATTTTCTTTTAGCCTGCAACACACATGCTAAACACCAGGTGGCGATATTGTCTAGGATGACTTTTTCGAGGTGAAGTCATATGCTGCTGGATTCATTGCTGACCATTGAAGGGCTTGAACAAAATTCTCCTGTTCAAAGTGGATGTCTCCCCGCCAACATGGTCTCATCAACCTCTAGTAAAACTCCAAATGACACACTCGCACTCTGGTCTTTCTGACGCCTCCTCATCCCTAAAAAGGTGACAACTAGACATTTCCTTCTCCGCGGGCCAGTGATGGACATCATTGGGTCACGGATGGGGCTAACGAAAAAAATAACAAATAAGTGCTCAATTTGTTTTGACTACAAGCAAAATATTGTGTGAGTCAAGCCGGACTCGAGCCGACGACGCTGTTTCTTTCCTGGCCGGGCAGTGAGAGAGAGAGACAGAGAGAGAAAGAGAGAGAGAGGGGTGGTTTGGTGAGCTCACCTGGGAGGAACGCTGACAAACCGCAGGGTCCAGAGGGCACAATGCCTGTTGGCACTCAAATAAACGTGCCTTTTTCCAACCCCCCCTCCCCACCATCTTCCTTTAATTCAGCCAAATTCAGAGCTTTTTTTTTGCCATGCTTGGCCTCATCCAAGGGACCACTTTAACTTTCATCCGACAGTTGTACTCCGTCAGAGGCACTCTATAAAATGACAAATTTAAGCGAGGAACTTGTGTCGGAGAGGAAATGAATCACCGCCAGGCTACCACACAGAATTCAGTTTTTACTGTGGAGGTGGACCTTTAACTCTTTGACTCTTTGTCCATTAAATCCGTGTTCTTCCTGCGTATTTAGGTAAGTTAGTACCAAAAATAAAAAACGATATAGTAAATAGGCATACAATGTTAAAGGTGCCCCGAGGAACTTTCTGTTTTTTTAATTCTTGCACCCCCTTTGGATAAAGGCGGTAGAGTTTTAACTATGCCAGCTGTAGTTCCTAGTTGAGCGTGCCCATGAGAAAGGCGTTCAAAAAACTATATAAAAATAGCATTCTCTGCACTGATGGTCTCGTTTGCTGTTACATGTAATTTATGATCATGAGAGGAAAAATTAGACAGTTTCAGAAATATTTAAAAGTTCCTCGTAGCACCTTTAACTAAGATTGATTACAAAGTGTAGAATCCCAGTATTTCGCCGAAAGCCGTTTTCCTTTGGAACCAAAAGGAGGACATTGCAGCAATGCACCTTTAGACAGGAGACATTGTTTGGGACAACAATAAAATTACTTTTTCCTTTTGCATTTAAGATGATGAATGCTCCCCTCTTTGCCTTTCACTATATAGTTCTAATGCGGACTAATGCGAAGTAAACCTGCCAAAGGGACTTTTATTGGGAGAAGATGCATGTGTCCTGGGCTGGAGTCCTAAGCAGCCAATCTCTCTCACTCTCTGGCTCTCTCTCTCTCTCTCTCTCTCTCTCACTCTCTGGCTCTCTCTCTCTCTCTCTCTCTCTCTCTCTCTCTCTCTCTCTCTCTCTCAATGTCCTCCTTTGCTTTTGTTGAGCCACACTCAACTTTTTGGCTGTGACTCACCCCTGATAGCAGTGCCAGGGAGCAGTCACAAGCCATTGGGATGAAACTTGTTGAGTAAAGCATTACCTCTCTCTCTCTCTCTCTGGAAGAAAACAAGCAGAGAGAAGTCTGGCGTTGACAGCCTCTCCGTAATTTCCACTTCTGGCACTGAGAGCTTAATACCCAGTAATCTCTCACTCTGATCTCACTGTATAGTGCACCTCCAAAGTGGGCCAGTAAAGCACGGTGAGAATGGGAGAAACTAATAGCAAATCAAAGATGATGATACGTGACGGTCTTCAAGATGAATCTACAGAGGGCCAACGCAAGCAATGCTTTTTACTCAGCCAAGGCCAGAAAATCCTGTGCTGAACATTGTCCACTGACTGAGTGCATCTTATCGCGCACTCACACAAGCACACACACACACACACACACACACACACACACACACACACACACACACACACACACACACGACACACACGACACACACAAGGACAAATGTGCAAACACAAGGACAAACTCACACTGCTTCCTCAGTTTTGTCTCTATGAATGGCGTTCAGCATCTTCCATATTAAACTATCTCGATCACTGACCTCTCTGTAGCCATCACTAGCCCTTTCCACCTAATCTTATCTTTTTGTTTTCCATCACCACATCCTGTTGCAGTCGGTCAAGAGGGGGGGCATTCCTGGCGTACGCATTCCCCAACAATTTGTACAGACACAATAAACCCAGAGAGGCAGGCTGTTTTTCATTAGGGCTTCAAAGTCCATATAAACTGTGATTAATGAAGTCCTGAGATGTTGCATGTCTTTAATTATTATGAGTTGACTGCTGCGCCAGTGCCGCGGATGCCTAAGCAATGTTGGGGCGATCTGTACACATCTGCCCGGCTTACTCTGACATGGCAGCCTCGCCTCATTCTTGGAGAATTCGCCCCCCCTCGAACATGGAGGAGGGGGGGGGGGCGCGGGAGAAGAGCCCTCCTTTTGCAATGGCACAGAAGTTTCTTTAATCACTGTACATGTACACTTACAAATGAGTCTGGGCAGTGACAGATTGGAGAGCGGGCTGAGGATAATTACATGCAGTGCGGCTGGTGTGTGTGATCAGAGCGTGGCATTGCGTTACCCAGAGGGGGTTCTGTAAATAAAGTCCTCGTGCAATGAATGAGGATATTGTAAAGTGCATTATGCCAGGGTTACAATAGCCCCGCCATTGTTACCATTTGGATTTCTGCTGCAAAGTACTGTGGGTGTAGTATGACAAGAGCTGCAACAGTGAAGTCAATCTATGGGCTTAGGCAGAACATATTGTGGATGAGGTCAGTTGTTTGGCATACATCTGACATAAGGCACCAATTACCCACAGCATCTAGTAATATACATCAGACAATTAGCTTAATGTAGGACACCCCTTATTAACGGTATCATAAGAACAGATAACTTGACCATCCAGTGCAACAAATGTTTAGGCGTATACCCTAAATGCACAGTTTTTGTGATCCGAAAAGGTTCTACAATTCGTGTGAACCTTAAATGTCACACCTTGGGAGCTGCCTGACACAGCCACAGTCTGATACTGTTGTCCTCAGAGCAGCTCCGTTGGGGTAATTGGTGTTTAGTGCACTTTAGGAGTTTAACGATACTTGTTGAGGAAGGGAAGTTTGGTAGTTAATCACGTCCTGCTTCCAGATTTTTTTCCCCCCAGCCAGACCATTGGATTTAGCTTGGGACTTGCCAGTATATTTGAATACGCCTGATTGTTTGACAGATACTGTAAGGGGTCGTTTCATTGGCCAAACTCATTCACCAACCGTTCTTCATGGCTTTTTAAACAAAGTAAAAAAAAATTCCAACAAAGAGGAGGCAAGTGGTGAGCCAGTCAGTTTCAAACACTCCGTCTCAATACATCGTCAGGCCCTTTCTCCGACTTCAGTAGAGAGTCATCTTAAAATGGACTTCAGAGAATTGTGGGAGTAATCAAACAAAGTTGTGCTCTCCCCACTGAGTCATCATGTCCAGACAGCGGGCCACAGAGACAAAGAGCAAAGAGGAAGCTCATTTGTGTAATCCTCGTTTAGTGCAGGCGGTTTATGTTTCACAGTCATGGACTCAGAGCGCTAACATAATAGTTCTACCCATCCTAGCCCTCACACAAGGGGCTCTCTCACACAGATAGAAAACAGAAGCCATGTTTGCGTTGGGCACGCTCCCACAGCACACGGTGGATGATGGATTATGGTGGGTTCCTGTTTATTTATGCTGCGCTGGGGTAGAGGAATATGGGCAAAGACCTCATGCGTACAGCCCTTGTATGGCAAATACAATCAGCCGTAAAATAGGATTGCATATTATGAATGAGAAATGGGTTCACACATACTACATACAAACCAAAAGCACTGGGCTGCAATCAAACACACATTCAAGCACGCACGCACGCACACACACACACACACATGCACACACACACACATACACACACATGCACCTATACACACACACATACACACACACACACACACACACACACACGCATACATGCACACTCACACACACACACACACACACACACACACACACACACACACACACACACACACTCTCATCTTTTTGCAGGGGAAGCTTGTCTTGATTAAACCTGGCCGGGGGAACCCGACATGTTTTTCCTTTTACGTCATGGCCCGTTCCCTGAGTGGCTCAGTGGAAGCCATCAATTCTAGTTTGTCTGCAGTTTGTCTGTTTGAATTTTTTGCTAATCTGTATTTTTCATTGATGGCCCCCTTGGCCTTGCACAGGAAGTGCTGAGTGAAGACTGCCGTGGTATTTTTTTCTCACTCAGACAAAATACATCATGCTTTCTTTTTCTTTGAAAGAAAGAAGAAAAGTCACATCTCTCGGTTGGTCCCCCTTCATCTGCCCCCTTTTGCCTTTGAGAATAAAAGTTTCTAAGTTTTTTCTTTCGCCCATAGATTCTTTACGGGACAATCTTTCGATAAGAGCTGCAGAAGTAGAAGGATTATCAGCTTGAGCCTTGGAAAACAGTGAGGAGTTGCACAAAGCATCTGCGACTGTGTGTGACCATGGGGGGGACACATTTTTTTCTCTCATACAGGCTACTCTCTGAGCTGTGCTCACTACAGCTTATCACCCCCTTGACAGTTTTCTGTTTCTCCCATGCAGTATTAGAAGGCCCAAAGATCTTGAGTGGAGGAAAAAAGATGCTATGGCTGATTATAACAAGAGGTCATGTGCTTTGATGCTGGTACGGTGAAATTTGTTATATGTTAAGCCAGTGCTAATGTGATTATGGACATTGATCCATTAAATCTACTGTTAAAATGCAGCCTGCACCAAGGTTTGAACTCGATACCGAGAAGAAATGTGAGAGGTACTGTGAAACATAAAAAGACGCTTTGATGAAATATTTAACCCATCTGCAGCGAACGAAGAGAGAGGGTAAAGGTCCATAAAATGCCTTTTGGGCCAAAGTAAGAGGGACAGGTCGGTGTGAGAAACGGGATGTGTGATTGTTCTCCCCCCACTCTCTTGTAGTGACGTTGCGTGGGCACGAAAAAAAGGGGGCAACCGCCTGTCACGAATAACCCAGGAGGACGTTTTATCAGGGCAATAAAATCAGGCTCTGTGAATAGCTGGAATAAACTTTGCAAATCCCCCCCTCCCCCTCGCCCCCTCCTCCGCCCACCAGGATCAGTCCCAGACTCAGTCACCTCACCCACTCTTCTGCCGTGGGAAATAAGGGTCAAGTTTACCCCAAAGTTTGCAGAGTGCAGCGAAGAAGTGAAACTGAGAAGAAAGCATTTAAGATTTCTTACGCTGATTGTCAAACTCTGTTACAGATAGAACTGTTAGAATGCCTTCATTTTGTGCTTTGTAGGCCTGATTATTTTACCCACAAAATCACTGCCATCCAAAATACCTAAAAAAAAAGAAAAGAAATGCAACCAGCTGCAAATAAAATGTTCTCTTTCTACTACAAAAAATAGTACATCTAGTTTGTTTGAGTAAATAATAAGCCTAGACATGACATGTAAAATATTGAGTATGCAGAGTGTAACTGAGGACTTCAGCCATCTCTTTACCAGACCATGAGGAAATGACTTAACTTAATTGTGGGTTTGCAATAACTACTAAGAGGCTATCCAACATTTTTTCAAAGACTTTCATCCTCATTTTGTAATTGCAATTTGTCCGGCACATTGGATCTGATAACGTATACTGTGTTACCATCACCGTCGTGCACTGTATGAGGTCGTCTTTAGTTTTTATCTGATTTCCAGAGCACCCCATGAACACTTAACGCCGTCTAAGGTTGCACCGTCGATGCCATATTGCTTGTGATCAAAACTTTGGTGATCGATTGAGAATCATCCAGATGATTAAACCAAGTTCCATCGTAGGCATTTGTTCGCCATCAAGGAAGCTCAAGGAATTTTCTCTATGTATTTGCAGGGATTCCTCCGTCCTAGCAAACAAACACATAGATAACTTGGATCAGACTATTGCTTATGTCTGTCCACATTCATCTAGGTGTCCAAAATCAGTGAGTATGGCGTCTCGCTGGGATGTCCACAGTGCGCGGCCTTTCACTCCGGCCTTTAATGCAACAAAGGTGTGGTGACTGAGTAATCTCCTTAAACAGGCTCCCTGGCAAAGCCACGGGTTCACTCCTGGGCCCCAGAGGTCTCTACCAGAGGAAACTACACCCCCCCCCCCCCCCCCCAGATCGCTACTCAGATAAAGCACGCTGATGACATCACCGTCTCTCCAGTTTTTTTTTCTTTTTCTTTTTTTTCTCTTTTCTCCAGAAAACATCCCACTGGTCCTTCCTTTATTAGCATGTGCAGTGTAGCGGGCAGCGGGAATTATAATGTGTTCTCCCTCTCACACCGACCGAGTTATCCGGAGGTTTTTGAAAACCACAAAAGCCCCCAGGCAGCAGCCAAGCTAAATAACAGTCAGTGGGGAAGATGGTCGAAGCATCACCATTACAGGCAGTTTATTTTGTATTGTGCCCATGCCAGAGAGAGAGAGAGAGAGATCGCAGACTATAATTTGCGCCAAAGATGTTCAAGAGTTTATGTTGTTGGAGAGATCCTTGGAAAGTTTCTGAAGGTTGCAGATAGAGGAGTGCGTTCATAGCAGGAGGTGACGCTAGGTGAAAGTTGACCGGTAAAGTGGAAATGATGCAAGCTCTACTCAGAGAGTTTGTGTTGGGTTCAAGGAAACATATACGACAGAGCAAGGAAGCAAAAATGAATGAAGTGCCTTTCTCTTTAAAAGGGCAACAGGGAACTCAAATAAACACATCCCCTCTACCCCCCGCGTCCCAATATTACCAAATGATCCCGGGATTGGAGCTCTAACTTTGACTTATGATTATTATTGATCATTTTTATGAACCGTGTGAAGCAACAAGAATACTTTATGCCACCCGAGGGTCCTGTCAAGGCAGGGCTGGACCATATATACCCAGAGAGGGCTCTGAGTTCAGGCACGCACTTGCGGGATTTCCCCCACCACACAAACACACACACTGAGTTTCCGCATTGTAAAGCTCTGCTCAGGGTTTTTTGGCTCGTGTACAGTATGTGGCTTATAAGGCCCCTTTGTGATTTGTTGACCCACACAAGGAAGTGGGGCTGTAGATGCAAAAATAAAGACTCAGTTTTTTTTAGGAATATGGTCCACCAAACAGCTCTCAATGGACGCATCAGATTCAGTTTGACAAGGTGAGAGATAATCTATGTGTGATACATCTTTATAATGATTTCCATTATTAAAGTAGGCACAAGGAACTTTAAAATATTTCTGAAACAGTCTAATTTTCCCTGTGATGATCATAAATTAAATGTAACAGCAAACAAGACCATCAGTGCAGAGAATTATATTTTAATATAGTTTTTCTTAATGCCTTTGTCATGGGTATGCTCACCCAGGATAAACAGCTGGCGTCTTAGAAACACTACCGCTTTTGTCCAAAGGAGGTGCAAGAATTAACACAAGCTGAAAGTTCCTCTGAGCACCTTTACGAAAATATGCAGCAGGCCAATATTTCCTAGTACTTGAGAATAAATAACAATTGAACAATTTTAATTTTAATTTCAAAAATTATTCTGATCAGCCACAATGCAAGACTTCTATAGAAGATGTAGACAAAATAATAGGAACACCTTAAAGAAGTAGAATTCAGTCCAAAAAGAACAACCTTAAAAAAAGGGCTGTCACTACGGTAAGAAGGCCACATTATGTTAGAGAATACAAAAGCTGATTGTAATCAGTGTCCTTTGAATGCATAAATGACTAATGTATGTGTCCATTTTTGTGTCGCTTATAGGCTACAGTGAGAAACTGCTAAGACTTAAAATACATGTCAGTGCCTGATATATAACCAGTAGATGGCGGTATATGTACATGGAAGTGCTATGATCCACCTATGAGGTTTTGAGGCCCCAGACCCTTCCAGTCAGTGGCTGCCCCGTGTCTGAGCAGAGGCCAGCGGCCACAGAGAGACACCTGATCCGGCCTAATTCCCCTCATCCCCACTCCGTACTAATTAGCCAGTCGGCCTAAAGCACACTGTCCTCTGCCTGATCGAGTTTTTAATGAATACCTTTTAGTGTATGCAATGCATTGCTTTAAGACAATAAGGCCTATACCCTGAAACTAATGTAGTTTTCGACATGATCTGTTCTAAAATCGTATCTTTTGTTTTGCAGCGATAACCGGAAATACAGAAATAATTATTGGTCTAATTATCAGACAAACAGGACGAAACGGATAGAAATTGGAAAATGAACGGATAGAAATGAAATTAAAACAAGACTCATACTGTTCTTGAAGGCATGTTACAATGTTTTTTTTGTTTGTTTTGTTTTAATCTTTTAAGTAGCCTATAGGCTACCTGTAAATACAGATATTAATTGGTAGCCTATCAGCTTTATAAATGCTTAGGCTAAAATGATTAGCCTACAGAGCGGTTATTAATTGTAACGCTATGTAGCCAAAGGTAAACATTTTATAAATATTAAAATTAATGCTTTGGAAATTAGTATTTTAAATAGGCTGTATAAAAAAAATGTCCGCAGTAAATCTGAAAGAGTCTAAATTAAACAAACGGCTATTTTATTAGTAGCCTAGGTTTACTCATAATATCGTTTTATTTATATGGTTAGGCTGCATTTGATTTGATTTCAACTAGATTTCTCATTAAAGCAAATAAGATAACAGCATTGTAGCATCGTTATAATTCAATGCAATACCTAATGAGGTAATAAAATATCCAAAATGCATATTGTGACTTTATTATTATTTTTAAATTATTATTATCGTTATTTTAATTACTATTTGTATACAAAGAAATTGTCGACATGTCAAAGTGCCTGGATAAATTACAACAATAATATCTATCGATGGACTGTACAGAAAAGCAGTGGTCCGTGCACAGCTCTCGGGTGCGCAGCAAAATATACGGGCTACACAGTAAACGTCTCACTCACAGCAGCGAGTGATCAATAACCTCGGCGGTTTGGGCCAGTGGGGGCAGGTCACGTGTCGGCAGATTCCATGAGAGGGCCAGCAGCAGGACAGGGCCAACCTTGACACTAAAAGGACTATTGAGTTTCAAGACAGCGAGAAGTTCGGGTTTCATACCTAAAAATGAATTGGACACAATTAATGAAACAGGGAAATTAGCCTACATCTGGTTGTTGGATATGCCCAAATCAAAACTAGGATATATATATATGCTACATATAGGAATTTATTTTAGAAAAAAAATGTGTTTATGATAAACTCTGAATATCTCTTAGGTATTATTTGCATGAATGCTTTTCTTATTTAATGATTCACTGTCTTAAAGAAAATACATATTTAGATCTCAGATGTTCAAAAAATTGCAGCAATCAAAAGCTCCTAAACGAATTTCAGTCAAATATCAAAGATGGAAATGATTTTACACTGGTGTGACACCAATACCGCCGTGCCTTCCATACTGTTCCCACCTGTCCTGGAAAGTGATAAAGCTCTTCATCTCACTCGCATGCTTTGCCAGGAAGTGACGGCCTAGTGCTCACACTTAATGATTTCCACAGGATAGGCTGCGCATGACAGACGCCAGAGAATCAGCCCTGATCGTGACACACACGCACACACACACACACACACACACACACACACACACACACACACACACACACACACACACACACACACACACACACACACACACACACACACACACACACACACACACACACACACACACCGACCAAAACCATCTATCAGAGGGATACTACACTTGGTCCAGTGCGTCTCAGTCGTGCCTGTGTTTGTATAAGCTTGATTTTCACAACTGGAAAGTAATAGCCATCTGCCCAAGCAGGCTGGAGGGGTATCATATGTGAGCAGGTAACCGACGACCATTAAAATCACACACACACTTGGTCCCGAGCTCCTCTCTCACTCTCTTCCTCTCTCTCTCTCTCTCTCACACACACACACACACACACACACACACACACACATTGCAAGTTTCTGCAAGCGACTGAAAGAGAAGGGGAAGAAAAGGCAGAGATGAAATATGGTGCAGGCGCCGGTCTGTCAGTAACTCTAACACTGGCAGGACATACCAAGCAGTGGAACATGGCATTGATGATGGAGATGATTTATGGGCGTATTGTTTGATCAACCAACTGTACAAGAGGTTTGTTTCCGTTGTATAGAGACAGACATGAGGGTGAAAGTGTAGACGATATAGAAAAGTACTAAATCCAGAGCGTGCCCACGAGCAGACTCAGACTGACAGGTGAGGGGAGTCAGTCTGGTCCAGGTGAGCTCCATTTCCCAGGGCCTCGTCTCTCCAAGGTAGTATAGTGTGAGAAGGCGAATCCCCCTCTACCTCTCTGCCCCCCCCCCCCCCCCCCCCACCCCTGCTCAAAGGGCGTGTGCGACCCCGTGATGACATATGACCTCTTCAATGGCCCTCCCCGAGCCGCATCTGTCATTTCCCACAATCCCGCTCCCATTTTCATCTCAGGGTATAAGCTCGAAATTACAGGAAAGAAACTAGTGGAACGCTTCCTCTCTTGCCACCGGACGACTATATAGGGCACAATCGGAGTCCAGTCGATTTCAACACAGTGTATTACAGCACTGATACGAATCGCTACATTGGTTTCAGTGCTTTGTAAATATCTCCTCCAGTTTGGAAAAAAGTTGACGAAAATACTCACTTTTATTATTTTTTAGGTTTTACAGTTTTTGCTCCAAAAGTTTGGAGGATTATTGCAAACATGCACATGTGTTTTTTTATTCAGCATGTGAAGTTTGCTTAAATTGTGTATTCATTTTCTATCATTGTCAAGAAAAGGCACCATTCCCAAATGCATTGTTAATTGAAAAAGATATAGCCACTTGCACATTTTAACATCTCATTTATTCAGAGGACATAGGGAGTGCTTATTTATTCCCTTGGCTATATCGGCAATGGTCTAATTACCCCCTAAAAGCTTCTCCATTGGCGTCTGTGTAATGAGGCCCCTGTAGACTACAGGTTGACATAAGGCTGCCTTCAACTCACCCCCGCTGCACCTTAACCCCCCACCCTCCCTCCCTTCCAGTTTCTCCCCATCCGGCCTCAAGGGCCTAAAGCAGCGCTCCATCTGCACAGGACAGCGCAGACGGAAGCCATTGAGGTGGAACGTACAGGAGAGGTCCTGACAAGATAAAGATATCAGGAGCAGACAAGGGCAAAGGGAACATATTGATGGAGAGAGGGCCTCTTTCAGGGCACGCTGACACCAGATACCTGCTATTTAAAACAGTGGTTTCGCTTGCTCATGGATTTTTTCCACGCTGCAGTGCCATAACCTAACTGGGAGGGCCGCAAACTCTCTCTTTCCCTATCTCTCTCTTCCCGTCCTCTCAAACCCCCTGCTCCTCCCTCCCTCCCTCCTTCATTCTGTATAGGCCTTAACCCCCTTTTTTACACAGTGTCAAGCAGACAAACACAGTCACCCCAATAACTGCTAATGCTGCCGACATAAGGCTCCATCTTTGGCCCCTAATGAAATTGGAATATGTGTTATGGAGTTCCAAACTGGATCGTATTAAAACAATCCTCTCTCTTTCTCTCTCTCCCTGCCCTCCCTTTCCCCTGGACTCGTCCTCCCTGCGTCTCCATTCAGACTTAACCATTAGCATGGCTGGAGTCTTTCAGTGCGACAGGGGCCCCCAGCCCGGGCTCGTCTGGCTTAGGGCCAATGCCCCTCTGAGGACGGATGCTGGGATCCAGTCTGCCCATTGGCCATGCATTGTGTGGAGACGAGTGACAGTGAGTCTTGGGCAACAGCTGAAAGGCGCTGGTAGTGTGAGCCTGTATAGGGGGGGGGGGGGGGGTGTCTGGATTTGAGCTCTGCCGAAAACTCACAAAAGTGGAAACAGTATGACACAGAAATGTAGTTGTTGTAGGCAGCAGACGTTGGCTTTGTTTAGTTCCAATAGTCGAGTTTCAGTGTGGGTCTGCCATGTTCAGCAGCCATCACTGTACTTTAGTGTCCTGACGATATAAAAAAAACTCTTTCAGCTAATTTTCTTCTTCAGTTTAAACAGATCAATGTATCCATGGTGAACAAAAGTATCACTCTCTGTCAAGAACACAAACACATTATAGGTCATTCCAAACACTTTGCCATCACTTTGACCTCTTAAATATTAACCTTTGATTGTAAATCTGTCAAATTTTCCACAACAATTTGAATTTGATAGGTGTTGTATTCTGCCGATTTTGATTGTTTCATCTACTAACCAGACATCCCCTGCCTCTATTCCCGGGTCCATTAACCCACTCAGTCCTTAACTACAGTACACTGGCTTTCCTTTCCTTGTACCCCCCTTTCTCCACTGACTGGCCCCTCCCATACATGTCCCAAAGCCCATTATAGCCCCTCAGTAGTCCCCTTCCCCGGTCACCAGCTCTCCCACTCCCCCCCCCTCCTGTCACACCCCTGCACTGATGGATGGTTGGGGTCAGTGGTTCAGCTGTGGAGTTCAAGCCTGTGGGCTCCATACCCCCCCCCCCACCACCACCACCACACACACCCCAAAAAACTCAACCCACCCAACCCCACTACCTTTTACAACTCCTGCTCTCTCCACTCTATCAGATGGAAAACAATGTCAGAAACCCAAAGCTGGGCCGCTCAGCTGAGAAAACTCATAACTCTTCGCTCAGCGCCCAGCCTCTTCCCCAACACTCACTGTTAACACTTTCATTCCTCGCTGGGCCCTCAAATAGACCCGGCTTACTGGGGCCACATAAATCACCTCGTGGGGGGGGGGGGGGGGGGGGGGGGGGGGGGGGGGGGGTGGTCTATGGAGTAAGGCTATGGGCCTATGGAGTAAGGCTCACCTCATGTTGTATAGGCAGAGGCAGGTCACACTCACTGTCACTGTGCCGTGAGTTATCTCGTTATAATGACGCCTCTTGGCTGTCTGTGAATGCGTGTGAGCCGGCGTGTGTGTGTGTGGGTGAAAACATGTTACTCAATTTTTCATAAGAACTTCTAAGCCTTTTGTTGTATTTTTTGCCATTGAGTCGAATTAGACCAACTGTTTTGGCTCCTTTTTCACTGAGAGTTGCACCAGTCGACCGTGCCCTTTGTAGTGCTGTTGATTTGAACTGGGGCCTACGTATAAGCTCCCGATCACCCCTGTGTCCCAACGACTCCATTGCAGGGAGGTATCTGGAGAGTCTCAGATCCTAGGACCTGAATCGGTACTGACACACACTCTGCTCTTATGCTAATCACAATGTTTAGGGGCACTGAACCGACAAGGGGGGGTCGAGACAGGGCTGGACAGGGTTTTTCTTTTTTGTTGGTTTCTCTCCGGTGGGAGGCCTGACGAATTCCAGTAGTTTTGAAACGTGGCAATTATCAGCATTAGCCTGCACCCCCGACCCGAACCGCCAAAAGTGAGCGGAAATGGCAGCAATCAGGCCCGATTTCCCTTGGAGATGCTGGATGGGCTGGACACACACACACACACACACACACACACACACACACACACACACACACACACACACACACACACACACACACACACACACACACACACACACACACACACACACACACACACCCCGGAGACGCGGGCCCTAGCTCGGTTGGGGTAAGGGAGAGCAGCACCAGAGCCCTTCGCAAGCCGCCCCTGACAGATGGGAGCTGAGTGGGGCAAGTCCCGGGGCTGACAGCAATGTTGCCGAAATTGCTCTTGGATTGACTAACAATTAAGATATCAAAAGAGATCACGGGCAGCTCACTGACAGCTGCTTCAATTGTTTGCACCTGCTCCTCTGGTGTTCTGCACATGTCTGGCACGGATTAGGCCGACTCGTGCTGGCCACATTTCACCTTTCCACAAGTGATTTACTCCAGGATCATCCTCTTGCCTTGCTGGCTGGCTTGTTGAACACACCCTGTTAGCTGCTCTCCCATTAGGAAAGGGGGGGATAGGGTAATGGCACCATTATCGTCGTCAATTGTCATTAGCGGCATTGTTACGTATGGCTCATCTCTTCCTTGCTACTGTTTAACTGATGCAGCGCAGTAGATGTCTATACGTAATATGTTCATCTTCAAACCAAATCCATGCACAATACAATTAACAACTTTTTTTTTCTGTCATGTCTGCTTCATCTTACATGGGATTTATTTATGTGATTGTTTTTTAGAAATCCCAATGGTACTTAAAAAGGTTTTTTCTAAACTTTTGCATCTGGGGTTTTTCTGCATGCTTGCAAAAGACCTTGATAAGCCCGTGAAAACTGAACTCTCGACTCGAAGCCCGGCGCGTGCAATAAAGAAGGCCTTTGTGTGGTGCACCGCTGCCTGCTGTTACTCTATCCTTCTGGTTTAGGGATGGATGGATGGATGGATGGATGGACGGACGGACCGACAGACAGACTGATGGGCACTGGCAGATAAGACACGGTCACAACAATGTTGAATCGGTCTAGCTCACCAAACCTGTTCTGCTGTTTCTTCCCAGAGAAGATAGTTTTCTCAGGTGAGGTCATGATTGTGGCGAAGTGGGTAGGAAGATTGCCTCTGGAGTGCAGGGTGGGAGGTTCCATTCCCCGCCTACCCGCCACATGTCGAAGTGTCCCTGGGCAAGACACTGAACCCCAAATTGCTCCCGATGGTTCAGAGAGCGCCTTGCATGGCAGCTACTGCCATCAGTGTATGAGTGTGTGTATGAATGGGTGAATGTGGTAAGATATGTAAAGCGCTTTGGGGCTGAGAAAATCGGCTAGAAAAGCGCTATATAAGTCAAGTCCATTTACCATTAACCATTGTTTCGAGGAGAGCTTTAATGTCATACTGTCTCTCGCCTTGTTTAGCATCCTTCTCTTTTGTCCCAAGACATCTGTTTGTAAGAGGGAAGCAGCTGACGGATGATGACAGAGGAGCACTTGGGAGGAAGGAGCACACTCACATACAGTATATACAACCATGAATGGACGCATGAGCACACAGTTATGTATTTGTATATGTTAGTGTGTGTGTGTGTGTGTGTGTGCACGTCTGAATAGAAGGCTTGCCGTTCAAACAGGGCCACTCTCTCCTATTATCTTCCCATCAGCTATAGGCTCCATTAAAACTGTCCTTCCCTTCAGTGTGGCACAATAACACTATTCTCTGTGTGCTGTCATTGTCTAGGACAGGACCATAAGGCACGGCTCCCATTTTTTTCCTCTTTTCTTCCTATACCTGACTGAAGGCTTTCCCCTTTTTAAGTGTGTGTGTGTGTGTGTGTGTGTGTGTGTGTGTGTGTGTGTGTGTGCCAGTGTGTACCGACAGTATTACTTATACACCTGTTGACAAGCCAATTACCAAAGTATCCCCCCCCCAAAAAAAACACAAGAACAGGAAGGAAGGATGTCGAGGTGGCAGCCAGTTCACCCCGCCCACTACTACCTCACACAACCCTCACACACACACACACACACACACACACACACACACACACACACACACACACACACACACACACACACACACACACACACACACACACACACACACACACACACACACACACACACACACACACACCAGTCCTCCTCTTGTCTGGCAGGGGGAGACGGGGCCAGTTGTACCCAGTGCCAAACCCTCTGGAGCCGGGCCAGTCCCGCTGGACCCTCTGGATCGTATTCTGATGTGGGCCGTTGTGGCTGGTTGGTCCCACTGTGTAACTCTAGCTGTGCTTCTGACACAGTACAGGTATGTCCCCAGTGGCCCAGATTACCAGGGGACTGTGTAAACAGCCCTGCTAATCTGAGGAAGTATCCTGTTGGCATATTTGTGAAGCCTGCCTCAGCAGACAGATTTGGTATTTCATTTAGAGAGCCATTATGGGCATCACAAGACATTTTTTCATATATTTGCATATAAACATACACTTATATTTAAAATAAAAAAGTCACAAACGCAGGTGAAAACACTTTTTTTTGTTGAAAAAAACGTAGTCTAACAAAGCATTAAAAAAGTTATCACCATCATAACATCATAGCTGAAAAAGAACCATCTTTGTAATAGGAATATTTTTTGTCAGTGACATAAACCCACTCTAACATATTAAGGAAAGGCAGAGTCAACCCTTCAAATTACCTTACCAACATTTCTGCATCACCTGCCTTACCTTTTGTCATGGAGCATTCGGGGCCCCTGCATCTTTAAGTCACTTTAATCTGCTAACAGCTTGGACTTGGGCCACTCGGCCATTTCTTTGGCCCTCTTTCCATTGTTCTATATGTCATCTCCAGGCAGACACTGTTTAGATATTAATGGCTGCATGATGAGATGGCCTCCTTACAAGGCTGCCCTTACTGGATAATTGATCATGTAGTGAATGACATGATGTGGTTCAGGTTTAGGTCTACCTGCTCCACCAAGGCCAACTGCCTTTTTATTTTAATGGGACACCTTTTCTTTAAGGGATCAGCCTCATAGTCTCAGGAGGAAGAATTATCATCTATAAAGCTGAAAATTTGTTGAAATTGAAGATTTGAGAAGAATTTAGACAGCTAACTCATTAATTCCCTGTCTATTGAAAGTACAATGTAGCCATGATTTTAGAAGAAAAAAAAACAGAAGTTACTGGAAAATCCGGAGAGACATAAATCACACATTAAATAATAATTTGTACTGTGGAATACAAACAAGTTTAGAAGTCTCCCAGTGGTTTCTTTGAGGACTTTTCTGTTGCAGTAACTAATCCCAAGGCCAAATGAGAGAAGTAATGAGCATTCTTTTCTGACATGAGTGTGTTTATAGGAGCGCAACTCTAGCATGTAAAGAGAGACGCATGGAAGCACTTCTCTTCCTTGGAATAAAGTAATTAAGGGTCTCTCGCCCATTTCTTTCCCTCCTGCTCTCGGCCAAAGAACGTCGCTTTCTGTATGTCGGCCGATCATCGCCACAACTTGACATCCTGACCCGGACATTTAATTTATTGATCTTCATTTTATTCGGATGTGAGGTCCCCTTTGCTCTTTTAAATTAATCCAGGTTAATTTGGCCAGGGCACCCCGCCTCCCATCCCACCCAGCATGAATGGGCCCTCTGTTGGGCAGAGCTGGCCCTGGCCACCCACTTTTATGGGAATCTGCAGTGAATTAGAAAATCTGTCAATGCGAGAGGAGCTGCGCCGCACGGATATGCCGTGTCACTCCACCTGTAAAAGAAATGCTCTTTGTCCATTATCTCCCAGGCTTACCTGAGGAGAGTTAACCTTGAGGTCAATAACATCTCCATGGTGTTTCATGACTGGCTGGGCCTGGGCCGGGGGTCTGAGGAGAGCCATTGTTAACACGGGGGCTGCAGACCCACACTTCCTCCCTTCTTGGCTCTCCCCATCAAATACCTCTGGGAAACAGATCTGTAAAGAGCAGTGACGGGAGCCATAAAGATGTGATCACTTTCACAGGAAAGAGCAGCCACTGTACTAGTTTGTCTTCATTGTGGTTAATATAAACGGTCCATTTTCTTTAAATGAAGTTATACAGCGTCAGGGCATATTCCCCCCAGGATGTAATTTCTTGGTATCCTGCACAACTTTTGCCTTGAAACCTTTAAGATTCAGTCTCATAATTACACATAATATATAACCCTACACTAATACCCCATCCGTGGACTGCTCTGTACCCCTGAAACCCAGGGATGTGGAACTTTTGGCTGCATGCTCTCTGCCTCTTATTTCCCCCCCTCTTATGTGATTCTTCTCTAGCATGACCTTTGTAGTTAAGCATGCTGGTATTCAAATCTAAGCATCCCAGATTGGACTCTAATTTGCCTGTGCATATCTATTGCTCTACCCGTAATCATCCACATGGTAGAAATAATTGCAAGATTGTAGGAAAGTTTATGCAGTGTGCCAAGCAAATAACAACTATTTTGTCACAGCAGTGCAACATCATTTCTGTCAATCCCGCCCCTGCTGTGAGTAACGGAAAAGATATTTATGTTTACGGTTGCCAGAAACAGATTTGAGATGACCAAGAGGAATAAACTGACTTGTAGGCTCATTCAAAAACGTACTGAAAGCTCTTTAAGAACAGTATAAACAATTTGAGATTATTGTCTGCAGCATTCATTTGATTATTGTGTATTTTGCGTCTGCAGAGACCATATACAAATTGATGCATCATCAGAAGTCTGTTCAGGGTATCTGTTTTGAAATGCTGCTCTGCTAAAAAGGAGCCATTTGAATAGGATTTGACCTGTATGTAAATCGCTGGTTGGGAGAAGTTTACAATGAAAGCAGGCTGGTGGGCAGGTGCAGAGCACAGGGAAAGTCCAGGTGTGCCACCGCTGACAATGAAACCGATCCTCTCTGTGTTTTGCTGTTTGTCTTCCAGATACAAACAGAGGAATATGTAATTTACCCTTTTTAGAAAAATAACTTGTTTAAATCAACTTTCCCTCATCTTGCTTGCTGCAGTGATATTTTCAGCTTTTTATCCCGTGCAGCTCCCAGTCAGAGTGCACGGGGAACAAAGGATTTGCCTAATTTGAGTGGATATTTTCAAGTCAGTCAAGCATTTGTCAACAAAGGCCAACAAAGCGAGACAGACAGCTCTGCGCTACGCAAGCTGACAGCAAATTAAACAGTGCTGGACTGATTACCGCTTACTGTCCAACATGGATTTATTTTACCAAACAAAAGCAGAGACAAATGTCTTGTATTGAGATGCTCATGGGAAACATGCCTCTTTCCCATGTAAAACGCAACCATGCGTGCCACGGTTCCGCCGCACTTAGGCCGGGCTAATCAGGTATTGATCTGTGTTGTGGGGTAGAGGGCCCTCTTTGCCTCTGCTACTTTTCTTGGAAAACTATGTTGTCATTGCATTCGCTAACAGCCCCAAGGGGGTGGTATGGAGGCAAGGGAACATGTCGGTCCAAGCACATCACCTGTTCCTCAAACCAAAATAGGACACAACTTGAGATTCAATTTTAGCAGCCAGTGGGGCTAACCAACAGCAGCTACAGGGGTGTAACGGCGGGTGATGAGTGATGATCGCAGGCCTTCACTCATAATCAGCAGTCCCTGTTGGCCTCATTTCACTATACCTGCCACTTACTGTGGCCCGCCTTTCAACCGTGGACACTATTTATAACCCTGGATATTAAGTTGGTTTACTATCCAGGCCTTATTTGAAATGATCTATACAGCAGAGGGGATTACAATTTATTTGTTTGCGAGAGGTAGGTTTTTTACCCTTTGAAAGGTTCTAAAGAATTTTGTACTGCTGTGCTTTCCCCTTTGAGATCATCCCACTAACAATGGAAATGAATCTATAGCTGAGAGAACAGAACAAGCTTAGTCAGGCAAAGCCTTTGAGCAAGAGAAAAAAGAGCTCACATTTCCTATGAAATCTGCATCTGAGTAGCATAATCAAAAGATTAAAAGTCAAATAATCAAACTGGGCAGTAATCAAAATCACAAATGTTCCTTTAAGGAAGAGCCGGATCCTTTTTCCTTGATTTCAGCAGCTGCGTCTTGCTTTTTTTTCTGCATTCAATTTGCGTCTCGTCTCGCTGCCATATTAAAACACAATAAACCACAAAACAAATATTTGTTTTTGTTTTCTCCCTGGAAGTAGAGCACTTTGAAATCCAAACCCGCCGCCTCCTAGCTCAAGCTGGCGCTGTGAAATCTAAAGTGACAAAGCATTTTTCTCTCTCCCTCCGAGACTTTTAGAACCTGCTAAGAACAGCAGATGTTTCACTTTTTCATCATTTGGAAAATGTATACCTGCCTTTTTTCTGCTATTGTATATTTAATCTTTTGTGAAGGCCTGTGGTTATTTGCGGTTGTAATTAGGCTGTTTCCATTAAGGAATATTACCGCTAAATAGATCCATTACTCTAGACCCTGTTTCGTCATAGGAAAATGCCCGACCACCACAGTGATTGGAAGGGGGCCCAGCCTGGATCTCAGAACAGAAAAGTCTCACACCTGAGAAAGACAGAGGCAAAAACTGGACTTCCATATTGTAATCCGAATCCATCTTCTACTACAGGCGAAAGGTAGCTACAGGCTAAGCAATGTAGTGCACCTTCTTCTTCCTTACCATGTCCTCCAACTCTTTCCGGGGCTCCTGACTCATTACGGGGCCAGTTGAGATATGCAAACCCTCCAGATTGTTTGGCACTGGAGGATATTGTGAAGCAGTGAGTGAAGAGTGTTCAGTTTGGTATATTGGGGGTAGCATCCATGCTTCTTTGCCGATGATGTGGTTCTTTTCGTTCATTCTGCCCATAACCTCTTTTGTGCACCGGGGTTGGTTTGTTTCTAAGGTAGCATCAATAGTTCATGATGAATTGGTTTCATGGGCTCTCTGTGTACCTTCCACTGTTTGCTCCATCCACACCTATGGTTCTGAACTCTTTAGCAGCTGTAGTCACTTCAAAATGACTTAAAGAGATAATAAAGATGGTATAATCAAATACAATTCTTTCCACAGTACTGTTGAGATGGACAAGAATAACACACTTGTCCCGTCCATATATCTTTTTAAAGAACAATCCCCCAGGTAAAGAAAATCCCACATCCATCACCAACTGAAAGAGGACAACATTAAGGATGTACAATACCTTGGGCTTTACATAAGCAACACATTGTCCTCTGAAGGTCTGTGTGTGAAAACTTGGACTCTTTTCCTCCCCCCGTCAGGATCAGGCCAGCATTGACAGAGCTTGTGGCCCGCAGCAGTTTTTTTTTGTCACCGATACGTCTGGGTTGGCTCCTAAATGGGTTACACTGACACTAGGATGTCACCTGGACTTTGTTTCTTAGCGTGCCTCCACCTCACCACCCTCGAGCCTTGGGGTGATTCCCAGCCTCAGCTCCTCTCACTCCTCCCTTTTGTATTGATATCCGAAACAATGATTACGAAAACCCCTAGGCTATTTTAACACGTCTGAGCTTTGTTGTCCTCCCTCTTTTCTTTTTCAATGTACAAAAAAAAATGACAGCACCGATTGATTGCAAAAAATATTTCGGGAACTTTGCAATAAGTGCATGTGGCCCACAGGGCTGCTCCACAAAAGACTGATGGCCTTACTGTTGTTGTGTGTGCCATTATGGTTGCTGCCCATAGCGTGACAGCCCTGCGACAACAGCTCTTTTCAGATTTAATGCTGAGTGACGTGTTGTTGATAATCAGGAACAGATTGAAACTGTCCATGTTCCTTGTATTAGAGCGCTGCAGTTGGCATACATTATACATATAAAACACTGTTGTTATGACTATCATTCCTGCAGTGTTTGATGTAGTTGATGGGAAGCACTCCCCCCCAAAATGAAGTATTACTTTGTTATTTAACCAGAATGAGCTTGATTTTAAAACTATGGCAGGAGCGGTTTTGGAAGGTCTTTTGCATTATATGTCAAATCAGTCTCTTAAGAAAACATACAATTGTGTCAAGTAAACCAAAAATCTTCTGACTGATGGACTATGTTTGAAAATGGACCTCAAGAAACCTTAGAAAATAATCTTCGTCCTTAAATCCTCCAGAGAGTACAGTAAATGCCACAGGGAAAACTTGCCAGTTCAGAGTTTACTGGTCCTGCGTCAGTGAATTGAATTTGGCGGACGGCCTTTTTAACATTCTGCCCTGTCGGTGAAGCGTGTCCGTAGATCTTTCTCTTCATTGGTATTAAGTGCCTTGTATCCTTTACGTGGTCTTAACCGTGATGACAATGCTTTCCAAATCCCAATCATTTAGGATTCTGTAAACAGACCACCGCTTTCATGTGAGTACAAACTACACAGTGAATACCCTCTAATAGCGCATATCAATTGCTATTAGGACCATGGGAAAAATAGGAGAAAAAGAGGAAAAAAAACAGGGGGGTCCCATTATCCCTGAGTCTCTAACAGGCCAAGTAAGCAGTACCATGTGGCCCAGATGGACACCCAAGTCCAGGGGAGTTACTGTTGTCCAAAAACCATCAGAGTTTAGGAGGAAAGTCAGCGTACCTGCCTTACCTCAGCATCCCCTCATCATTAAAGGCTTAGTGTCCCAAATGGATTTTACAGTCGATGCTCTGGGACACATGCCGCATGGAGGCCAGGAGCTGCTCTAGGCTGCACAGCCCAATGAAAACCACTTGTGGGGTCAACGGTGCACTTTTGAATGAAGGACAACAGTGATCGCAGTGAATTAGATCATTATTATTTGAAGAAGTTGGCAATACAAGTTAAAAGGGTCAGTTCATCCAAATTGCAAAGACCAAAAAAACAACTAATTTACCCCCCGCGGTATCTTGCCACGCAGAAAGTTGTGGTTCAATGTGCGTAGCTTTTGAGAAATGTCGTTCTCCTGCACAATGGACTAGAATGGACCTTGAATTTGCGATGCTCACAGTTTAAAAAAAATATTTAAACAAGACAAATCCACCCTGATATCAGCTCTGTGAGGCTGTACTTAGGAACAGCACGGTGTATGCTAACATCATGATGCTAACATCCTCACAATGAGAATGCCAACATGTTGTTGTTTAGCAGGGAGTTTTTAGTTGTGTGTGTTAGCATGCTAATTAGCTCTAAAGTAAGGCTGGGCCTGATGGAAATGTCATCAGTCTTTGTAAAGCATTGGACAAATTAAAATAAATTACTTTGCCAGATTTTTTGGCATTCCATCAAACAGTTGTCAAGGCATTTCAGCCCAAACCACAAACGTCAACCTTATTGTGGCACCAGAGGAAAAGTCATGAGATTACTATTAAAATAGATGTTGAGATATCTGAACCAAGATGTCGACCAACAGGCCGACATTGCCATCCCCAAGAGCCACATAGATTTAAAGAATCTTTTTTTTTAAATGTCTCCAAAAACAATGTTTGGGATGGAAGTTTTCTTTGGAACTACTTTGGAAGTAAAAAAATAGTCTTTATAAATCTGTTGACAGGGAGGGTCTGTGGATTATCCAGAGTAAAAGGGATTTTGTTTCTGAAAAGAGTTTTTTTTCTGTCTGTCTGGGCTGTATCTGGAAAAAGAGAATTTTTTCAAATGTAATTTTTTCAACGTCCCCTCTGTTGTAGTGGCGTTGAGGTAAAATGTTTAAAAAGTGCAGGCCATTGAAGAAAATAAATATTGTTTTTATTGTACCTACTTTCTAGCTATTACAACTTGAACAAATAAAACCATAACTCTCCACATGTTTAGACAATCACTAGACGTAAGTGAGCATTTAAAAGTTTTAAAATGGAGAATAGACGGGGCATCCAACAGAATGATTGTCGTGTCGAATCCAAATTCTGGCAATCTTCCCATCAGGACAACGTACGCCCCTACACTCATTTGTGTGTGTAAATAAGCCCGAGCCTCTAGGCTGAGACATTCGCAATGGAAATGAGCCACGGTGTGTTAACAGCCTAAAGGCAGTTTAGATCAACTTGGTCACCCTGCTCCAGGAAGGTTCTGCTTTGCTGGGCAACAATGCTGACTACATAACTGTCTGTTAGCCTCTTTCTCACAGATTGATGCTCGTGTTTTTTTTGCGTCTGCTTACTTCAGCGCTCACATAAAACATCTCTTGGACAGACAGTGAACGCAGCCGACATCTGTCTACCTGTCAACCACAGTGACCTGCTAATTTGAGTTTTTGTAACTTAATATCGCAGAGAAAACTTAGTGACCCTATGCAGCCACCAGCCTTCTGTCACATTGCAGGGATGTAGTGAAGCCAAGTGAGTCCGGAGAAACTGCGCCCCTGCTTCCTAGTCATGGGCCTGCATGTCTAAATGCAGCAGCACATGGAAACGGTTGCAGCCGAGCTGCCCAGTCGGCCCCGTGTGTGCGAGAGATGGAGCCTGTCTTTTATCAGTCCCCATTAGAGGGGACAGGGGTCCAGTGGGAATATGTGCGCCTGTGTTTGCGTCTCTGTGTGTGTTAGTGTGTGAGTGTGTGTGTCTTGCTTGAGCGGCCACATTAATCTCCATGAGTGAGCACTAGCAGGTGTTAACCTATGTCACTCCTAATCGTCATGGCAACAGAGTCGTGGCACCTGGAGGTGTCTGTGAGGGTGTGCCATGTTTTGATCATCACTACCCCACACACACACTGCCAATATGTGCACACACAACATGTTTCACTTCATGAGAAGATCAACACCAATTCTTTGTCTGTTTTTCAAAATGAGGTTGAGGACAGCAGCCAGTTAGCTTATATTAGTATAAATACTGGGAAAACAGTTGTGCTCTATCCAAAGCTAACACAATCCACCTACCAACACCACCTATAGCTCAATATATTTACTGTTGTTTAATAATATAACCTTAGGCTAAAGGTAAAAATTAAAGGTCTTTATTGGAGTTTATGTGTGTGACTATTTCTTATTGGAAGAGACTTCTTCTGCTTTTAGCTGCTGGAGGGCATATTCTTTTAAGCATTGGGCAGAATCAGGTTAACGGTTTCAGCCGGATTCCAGTCTTAATGCTAAGCTAAGCTAACCTTCTCATAGCTCTTTTCCACATAGCACGGACAAACATGAGAGTAGAATCGAGAAGTGTATACTGCCCAAAATCCTGAATTATTTATCTACTGGATAGCCTACAGTTTCACAATTCTGTGTGTACTTGTTATTTCAAAAGCAATAATAAGTAAAAAAACAAAAACATAAAAAGGGTTGAAGAAATAAAACAGCTTACTGATTGATTCAGCCGTCTACTGTAATAATAAGCAAGTACATTCAAAAAACAGCATCATTCGCTCCAAGGGCAGCATCCATTCATCCCTTGTAGGCCCTTAAGCACATGATGAGACTATCTTTTGGGATCAACTTCGAAAATATCTTCCTTACAGTGTAATCATTTCAGCTGAGGTCAAGTACTGATGGTTTTTGGAAGAGCTCTCTTAATGCACACTTAAGTCCTCCGGCTCTTCGGCTACGTTCGTCTGGCAGACAGAAGTAAGCGATGGCTTTTCTGAGGAAATGCTTGCGGAGGACGTCAGGCTGGAATGTGGCGCGGCGCTCTCCCAGAAGGCCGTGCTGCGGAGGCCCCAGTGTGGCTGCCACACGCCGTGATTGCCAGGGGTCATCGCCCACGCCTGGGACCCTTCAGCTCCAGACCATTGCTTTTCACATGGGGTTTACATGTCAGAATATTTCTCAGCTCATATACGCTAAACCCCTCACATTGTTCCTCCACCATCATCCTCTGGGACCGTCAGAAGTCTGAGGGATGTGTGCGAGCCCAGAGCCCAGAGCGTCAGATAAGCACATCTCAGATCCCAGATAGAGAAGAAGAAAAATTAGGAAGGCGATGGAGTGTGACATAAAGAGCAGTGATCTCGCAGGGTGCCGCGTTGCAGCCCCGCGTTGTTTACCTTCTCGGTGGAGGCGATGGCCAAGCCGAGTGTGGCTAGCTAATGCTGGGTGGCAGCTCTCTGAGGCCGGGCCCCCTGGGTTTTTTCTGTTGGCTGGCCCAGCTGTCATCTTTCTAATGATTTCTTTATTTTGCAGGAAGAGCTTGTCGCCAGGGGAAACGCGCCACTTCCGGCACGGGGGGAAACCCGACGCTGGGTCAGGCTGACGCGGGGACCCGCTACGTCTGCAGCCCACATCACAGGGGACCAACACGCCCTTTCATCCTGCCTGTGTTTCTTTGCTTTCTTTCTCCCTCTATCCACACAGTCATCAGTATCGCCCTTTCCCCCTCACAGCTCCCATTTGTCCTCGGGGGGTTTAACTTTACTCCTCAGTAGTAATAGTTTTCTTTTGACTTCCAAATGATTATTTGGCATTCCATTTTGTTACACAACAGAGCCGCTGATATACCCTGATAAGATCTAATGACTCTTCATGTGTAAGCGACGGAATTTTCCAAAGTACACAATGTCGGTCATCTTCAATCATCTCCTAAATTCCTAAAATTTGTTGTTTTTAAAGGAAATGTTTTTTTTTGCATGGATAAAAGTTGAACATGCCTCTTTAGACATATACTCAAACCTATCATTAACCATGATTGAATTTATTCCGCCCTGTTCGAAATGGTTGTTGCAACCTAATGGCGGATAAACATACCAATTTCTTTCCTTAAAATTTTTTTGACCACATTTGAACCTTGCGATTGATTTTGTAATGTATCTGAGATCCATTAAGAGAGTTCGGCCCTGGCCAGTTGGATCGGGGTGAACAGGGTTACGGGCCTGTTGCATGACTGATCTCACCCTGTTGAAGCTTCTCTCTGAGGGCGAGCTCACGCAGATCCCCAGAGCCCCCCTCCCCTCCCCCCCACGCTTTCTTCCAGCCCTCCGTCAGAGAACCTTGAGAGGGCCTTGAAGGAAAGAAAACGAACCCCCCCCCCTCCCCTTCCCCGAGTCCAGCATAATCAGGCCCAGCCTCCCAATCATGAAACCCAAGTTGAGCGCGACTCGCAGCAGTTCCCCGTGCTTCTCTCTCCAGGCCCCCGATGCTGATTGTTCCAGAAACAACAGATGGAAATTGTGAGCGTAAACATGTAAATATTGCAGGAGTCATGGCTGAGAGCAGTGTGGAGCAGAGGTCCTCCGCGCCATCACAGGCGAGCTATTACAACATGAAACGGGGCAAAGCCTTCATAAAGACAACCACTTTGTGTCACAAATGATAGCTGTCAGGATCCAATACACAGAAGCACGCACACAAGCGTAGGCGCACGCACGCACACACACACACACACACACACGCACGCACACACACACACACACACACACGCACGCACGCACACACACACACATACACAATTAAACCAAACTGAGATAAAAGACTGAAATCAAGCTCATGTGGGTGGTTAAGGCTGAGTCACTTTTGGTCGGTCTAATCTGATGTATACTATCTATGGATGTATAGTGCTGGTGAAGAATGAATTTTGAAAAGCAAATGATCAGATGTAATGCTTCAACTAAACAGAGAAATCTTAACAAAAAATTAAATCTAACTATACAAATGTCTTATTTGTGTTAAGCAAAAACAGAAAAGAGAAAAGAAAAAACACACTGCCCAGCCTACAAAAACATTATAATGTATGTATGACTGTGCGTGTGTGTGTGTCCTGCATGTAAAATAACTCTCATTTTGATAGATCTTAATTGTGGTCGAGCAATCTATATAGGGGCACCTGAGAGTCAAAGCATGCAGCACAGTTGGAAATGTAAACATTTTCGGAGACTGATTGGTATCCAAACCACAGGACCGTTACCTGTCAAGTCCGAGCAGTGCTTACTAACTTGATGAGATGTGGGTGTGTGTGTGTGTGTGTGCAAATGCGTGTCGTCTGCATACATGATTATATATGATGGAAACCCAGGCCTACTCGAGACACTAAAAATGCTCTGGTTAAAATCAGGAGAGTCTGCTCCGCTCCAGACTGACAATGCCATCATATTGGCTAAATGATCTGTGATTCACTTTCTGACGACACAGCATAACAAAATGAGCCTTGATGAGCCAGAGAAAAATGCTCCTTTTTTTAAGAGCATGTGTTGTTCAAAACCTGCCAGTTGACATTTGAAGCTGACACTGTAAATATATCTTCAGATACCCATAAACAACAGTGAAATATCTGTTATTGAAATATCCATGCACATGTCTGTACATCTCATCTAAATGGATGTGTGTATAATTTGTGATTTTACATATCCAAAATCATGAACCAATACAATAATTACTGAGTTTACAGAAAATGAATCCTAGTTATTTTGTGTAATTGATTCCTTGATAACAACTTGGCTTGACTTGTCCTGCTTTTCTTTTCTTCTTATCCCTGAAGACATAACATTCTTTGTTGTAGACATATATTTTAATGTTTAGTTTTAAAATGTAATAATCACAGTTAAAATAATAAAAATCATATAATGACCATTTTCATTTTCCCTTTGTGTTGCGGTCATGGGCTGTGTCTATACTGTATTGCGTTCAATACATCATTGCCTTAGTGTTGCTGGACGCTCCAACATTACAGTAAAGCCCAGTGATCGACAGCTGTGCCCCGGCCTGGAAACTCTGTTGGGGGCTCAACACTATGGAGAGGCTGCCATTGATATCCGTTGTGTAATTTTCTATTGGCAGGTGGGTTATGGCTGTGATTAAATCTGGGCTTTAGCCCCTGCCATCAGCATTATTGTGTCGGGATTCCCCGAGTCCCTGCTCTCCGGATCCTCTGTCACATTCTGTCATGCCAGCTTTGGACCATGCCAGCTGGCCCCGGTGGCATGGTATAACACAGACTATGTTAGCCCCACAAGGGCCCCCGCCTATGCTAAATCTCTCTCTCTAACACACACACACACACACACACACACACACACACACACACACACACACACACACACACACACACACACACACACACACACACACACACACACACACACACACACACACCCATACAATCATGCCTTCTCACTCCTTTTCCTCTCCCCACCCACCATTTGAAGCCCCACGCTGTCATCCGGCAGCAGCGTTCTATTTATTTTAGTCTTCTGCCGTTCTCTCAAGCAATGCATCTGTCCATCATGCTTTGCAGATCAGCTGGGCACAGCCACCGAGGTGTGGAGGAAGGTCAGACCAGGTTTACGATAAGTCATTTGCGTGGTCGAGCAACGTGGGTGTTAGTGATTACTGCTCAATATCTGGGACGTGCAGGTCTGGGTGTTGGTGGGCACAGAGCGGGACAGCGGCTAAAGGTCAGGCGTGCTAAAACAAAGACGCTTCCTATTGATGTCTGACTGGTGTGTTTGTTTAAGAGCAAGGAGGCGAGGAGAGCCACAGCCGCTCTCATTGGCTTTGGCTGAGGCCACTTTACCTCTCACGCATAATTGGGGAGGCTTCAGCATGAGTTTGAATCATCTCTGGGCTGTCAACATCATAATTACCCCATTTGCCCTCCAAACACTGACAAATTATCCTGAGGTAATCTGACCTTATTTGGAAAGGGCAAATACGGTTGATGACAGTGATTTCAAATTATAGAGGCATATAAAATAATAATTATAAATCAGTATAAATATTAGCATGAATCTTTTAAATAGTTAAGAACAATTATATGCCATCAGTCTCTATAAATAGTGCTAATATGCCTTTGTCGTCTCTTGAGTGCATCATTTTAAAAATCCATATAACTTTCCTGCCAAAAGTTATGTTTTATTTTCATTTATTTTTACAGTCCATTTCTTTAAAAGAGACCAGCAGCTTAACACCGGACTGATTTTGCACAGAGGCTGAAAAAATTTGGACAAAATTCGCTTTGAGTTTTTTTTATATGAGAATGTATATTTCGCCTTGGGTTTTTTTCACCCTTCTCTTCCAATAAAAAGACATGTCTCTTCTTTGAAGACACATGACATGTATCTGAGACAGGCAGACAGCAAATGCAATATGTGTAGTTTAATGCAAGCAAACACACACAAATAAGCACCCACATGCATTTATCCTTAATATGCCCCAAGATACGTATATAATTGTAATATTTGAAAACACTTCATATGTACAGTTTAAGTCATGCTTTACAAACTGTATGAAGCTATATTGATATGTTATCTAAAACACTGTGCGTGCGTACTGTACGTGTGCACGAGTGTGTTTTCTCTTGGAGTTACATGAAAAAAATAATATTTCCACACGGCTCAGCTTTCTCTCGTTTTGTCCGGAGGGCGAGGTAGTTTACTGATTCAAAATTAGCCTGCGACACGTCAGGTGCGTACAGTATATCATCAGCTGCGGTGACCTCTTGAATAGCACACCTCATGCTGTGAATGTGTCAATATTATGAAGTGCTGTCATCTGATCTAATGGGGTCCATGTCAGTGGACAAGCTGTGACCCAGGCCTGCACACACACACACACACACACACACACACACACACACACACACACACACACACACACACACACACACACACACACACACACACACACACACACACACACACACACACACACACACACACACACAGGGGGCAGGGCCTGTGTCACCCTGCCTATTCCTGGCTATTGTTTTAACAAAATGGTTTACCCATGTGCAATTTGTTCAATGCTGTGTTTGTGACTCGAGATGTATCTAATTACATTTTTCCTTGCCATAAGGGCGCTCTGGCTCTTTCTTTTGTATTGAGCAGATTCAGTGACAGCGTTCCTATTCTCTCAACTCAAAGAGTCGAGGCCAGAATGTGAAACGTATTGCAGCCTTGCCAGTCTATCCCCATTCTGCCTTCAGAACGACTTGTAATGCAATGAGCCGTCTGGGAACACGCTGTCCTCAGATGAATTGGGGAAATACTGGAGTAAAATCAAAATCCGTGTGTGTTGGTGTTGGTGTGTCCAGGCCCTGCATGTGCTTTTTCATCTACATGTGCACGTGTGTGGACACCACTGTGATGCCTGTAAAGAGCAACAAATGCCAAAGCACACACGAGACATTCAATGTGTGCTCAAGGGAGGCTTCTGTCTGCCAAATTTTGACACCGCCGACACGTACAAAGACGTGGAAAAATAGACGTTGAAAATCATCATTATTAGCGCTTGTTTTTATTTAATCTGCTGGAGCACAGTATCTGCCATTGATGTCGCCTACATTTGACTTTCTTTATTGTTTACCTATAGTATCTATATCTGTTTACCTTGGGTGTGGGTGATTCCTTCGGGTGCTTAAAACGATTTAGCCAATGACCTCATGCAGTACACACACTCGTCAGCCGAGCTAAGTGTGGAGTCGGTTCATGCAGAACATTTCGGCGGAGTGTGCTTTTCCTAAAGTAAATGATATATTTTCTCACATAGCTGAATAGTCTGGGAGTGGGGATGGTTGTCACAGAGGCAGCCAGCACGCTAGCAGTGTGCTCATCACAGAAGGTAATACTGTCAAGTGGAAGAGTGTCTGTGTGCCACATGAACATACTGAAGCTGTGACCCATAGTCTACGCCACAACTCACACCAATCAAAACACAGCAGACAATCACATTAATGATTGTTTGAATGCAATGAATGAAATAATTATGAATGATTCATATTCACGTGTGATCCGCGCACATACACACACACACACACACACACACACACACACACACACACACACACACACACACACACACACACACACACACACAAACTCACACCCACACACCGGCTGTGTCCTGGACTCCGTGAATCCCCACGGTAAAAAGCCACATTAAAGGTGAGTGTTGTTATTCTGCCTCCAGTCCTGCTAGACTCATCAGTTATCCTCTATGGCCTCCAGGATGTCTGCCATGCCCTCCCTCCCTCCTGTTTGTTTTAAGAAAAATCCCACTCTCTCAGAGTGGGAGGACGGAGTGGGTGTGTCTGACACAAAAGTAAAAACACATCTTTCATGTCTAAATAAATCTGACAAAGAAATGCTTTATGGACTGCCACCTGAAGGCACTCGGAGAAGCCACAGTGAGGAAAGTGGCCGTAACGTTTAAACCAATTGGCTTCCTAGCTCCGAAACCGTCTTAGCAGATGGCGGGCAGTAATATGAAAGTTATTCACCCACTCACTACGGCAGTGCGTCTGTTATATCACCATGTCCTGTTATTCTTTATGGCTTCCATAGGCACTAAAGAGGAGAGAAGTTATTTTCTTTTCATTACTTCTCTCTCTTGGGGGACTGGGAGACTTGGTCCAGCTCTTCCCCTTCAGTCCAGAAATTCTTTTCAATTAAAGGCCTATCCTACCAGATGGTAGAGACATTAGGCTGGGGGCTCTGTTGATGTGCCGCCTCTGCAAACCGATGGACAGCCATTTCATTCACCAGGCAGTAAATCTTAAGGCACCTAATGCCCCGCAGCACAGGCCGCCAGCGCCCCCGGCAACACACACCAGCCCCCGGCCCCGAGTGTTACGCGCCCCGCTGAACTTTTTACTGCGCGATTTCCTCCGCCAGCGCTCTCAATCACACACGTATTGTCTTTGCCACGGATCAATTAAAAGGATGAGGTTCTAAAAAAAGGGGCCATTTGTAGAGTGGACGTCCTCTAAGAAGTGAAACAGCAGCAGCAGCAGAGAGCATTGGAAGCGTGAATAATTTATCCCGAAACCCTATCACAGTGTTTGTATCAGTTTCCATCATAAAGCTTGAGGCGAGGGGGGTGAGGGGGGAATACATCAGCCAGTGTGACAGGCCCTGCAGGGAGGGTACAGTAGAGGGTCTTCTGGGCAACCATATACACATAAATCCAACCGCTGTCACCGAAATGAAGGGGATGAGAGGAAATGGCGCGGTGAAAGCGTGGCAGAAGAACTCTACGCCAAAACCTTTTACCTTTAAAAAAATATATTCAAATTACAAAAGAAGAACACTGACAATCAAATATTTCTAAAGCTATTAAGGCTTTTGGTGATAGTTTCACGTGCATCATAAACGTTCTGAAGGTATAAAAGAACACTATAAACAAAGGCATGAAAATCATCCATCTTAACACACAGCCTTTTTTTTACAGGACAACCACAATTTACAGCGTGCTCATTGGAGTTTTATGGAGGCATTTGACGGGGTAAGAATCGCCAGGTGACACTCACAATTTCAGATTTAAAAAAAGAAAGAAAAGTTTTTGGCAAAAACAGAGATATCCAGTGGGGCAGCTACTGCACAAATATACAAGGAGATTCGAGAAGCTGCTTGAATCGCAATTAATTTCTTCCCGCCTTTGTCCAGACTTTGTTTTAACAATGAGCGGTATGTGTCCGTGTCAAAATAGACACCACATGCTTCTCTCAGTTTGGGGAGGGGGGGAGGGGACTGGGATGAACTTCGCTGTTGTAAGACTCATGTAAGGGAGAAGAAGTAGGGCGTCTCTCGTTGCCCTTTTTGTGTTTTCCTTTGTGTGTGTTTTTTTTTTTTTTTTTCACTGACATGATGAAAGGATCATTTTCCATTTGGGAGTGAATCTGCTCTGAGGGAATGTCTGATTCCATAATACATACACCAGACACTGATTGCTTATCAAAGGAAATTGCCCAGCTTGTTATATTTTGCATATGTTCTTTTCTATTTGCCTTTAGCTTGCTGGCAATACGAGTGTATGATGAGAAGCAGAGAGACGCTCCACTGTGGAAGGGGAAGACATATATACAGGGATGGAAAAATTCTTAAATGCGGTGAAATAAAAAAAATACATTAGAAGTTATAGTGCGTAACTTCCGTGCCCCCATGAGGAATTCTGAGTAATCACAACACGGTCGGCACATTTATATGAGTTAAGCATCCGGTGATCGCGCATGGATTTTATAACTTCTGCTGTATGTCCAGGATTTTTCTTAGTAGTCGCATCAACAACTGAAGCACTTCTTGGGATTTTTCTGCGCTCCTGTGCCAGAGTCAGTGGGTGACATCAGTTTGTAAACACTGCCATACTGAGAAATACAGAGAGTTTTGTGGAGCTGATCTGATAGGCTTAACAACCTTTGTGTCAAAGCGTTAATCGTTTGTTGATGGTTTGAATGAAAAAGGCATTCATTCATATGAAAAAGTACGCACTGTAACTTAGCATTACATAATATCAAACCCTTTTTCCCCCTTTACCTGCAGAACAAAAAGCAAAACAGAGATTCAATAGTAAAGAGAGGGAAATAGTCCCCAAAAGAAAGGGTGCTCTAAAGAGGTAAGTGTATACTGTTTCCTGTAGCATGTACATCTGATTTTATGGTAATGTATGTGAAGTTCAGCTATTGTGTAAACACTGTCACTACTGTTTCTTGAACATAAATGCAGATTTGATATTTGATACCTGACCAGAGGTAGGCAGGTTCACTCGTGTGTTGATTTCCATCCCAATCAGATGTGTGCTTTTTATAGCTTGGTATCTAAGAATAAATGCGATTTTATGGTAAATTAAACCCCGGAAAACAGAATTAAAATCCAGTGTGTTTTGATGAGAGATATCATAGCTCATTTGCTACCCATTTCCTGTCACGTTTGGGGACTTGTAAAAACACCAGCTCCTGGCGAAGGGAGCAAAAAGCAACTATAGTCTGAGCTCACGTCGGCTCTGACCGGTGGCCAGCAATCGCAGCCCGTTAACTCCCACTGTTCCACAGCTGGAGAGGCAAAAGAGGGGGAAGAGGATCTTGGGGGACCGACTATAGCTGCTACTGCCAGCGAGCCAGCCACGATGTGCGTCTGAAGCCCGGGCCAAACCTTGTCTCTGTCCCACTGCCATTTCTCTGCAAGAATGAGCGAAAAGTCTGCTTTGTGGCGGAGGAGGCAGCTTGTTAGGCTGCTCTCCCTCTACCCGCTCCTCGTTCAACAGGAGCACTGGGATACTGGAGGAAATCCCAGAGAGTTGAAAAGAGACTCAGTCAAAGCAAAAGGCTCCTGTAATGACCAGGGGCAGCAACCATTTTCACACATTGTTCTACCTGGTAAAAAAGTGGCTGCAGTCACTTACTTACTTAGAGGGGACTCATTTAGTCTAATGTGTTTTACATCCAAGGGAAAATTCCAATTCATTACAGCTTGGGTACGCTTATAGTTCGAGACTGCAATAAGGAGAAGGGCTAGCATAGCTTAGCACATAGAGGCCGGAGTGTTGACATCACTCTGAAGACAAGACTAAGATCGCTAATGCCAGGCAGTCACTGATTCCGTACTCTGATCGCCCAGAGGTAGTTGTTTCCCCCCTAATCTTTATGCTAAACTGGGCTAATATCTCTTAGCTGTAGCTTCATACTCAATGGAAACACATGACAGTGGTATGAATCTTCTTCTTAGCTAAGATAGCAAATTAGTGAATTTCCCAAACTATTCCTTTAAATGTTGGTTTGCAGGAGCAGACATCAGAACCTAGCATATAGGCTACATTTATTAAAACTCAAAACTTAATCAATGGGAAATCCAAGGCAAGAACACATCATAGAACAATACGGATGGTGCAATGTTGACTGCATAGTACCAAAAACATTGAAATCATATTAAACAACTATTTTAAATAGTTGATTGTCCTTAGTGAGTCAAAAAAGGTGTTCACTTCCCAGTTGGATGTAGGAACACCAGTGTTACATCAGGCATCACTTATGTTTATCTGACTCCTGCTTGTCCACCCTAATCTGTCCTTCATGTTACATGTAACAATGTTTCTTGTTCTTCCTATCAGACAGAGGGGTTTGAGGGTGAAGTGTCATTTTACTCAGCATCCATAAATAGAACGTGCGGCGCATATCCCCCATGGAGGTAAAATGCGTATCATGTTAGCGGGGCTGAGTAGGTGCTAACCTGCTGCTGGCAACCTCCACACCAAACAATACTTGTTACTGAGAAACACAGAAATTGGATCACTGTTGTGGGAAAAGTGAACTAATGTTATGTGGAGTAAAACACAAGAAAGTGTAACGCAATCTAACACTTATTGTTGTAGAGTGCCGGTTCCCTTGACAGAATCACATAACAAGTAATTGAATAACAACAGGAGTGTCTTTAGATTTTACAGTGTGATGTGTCTGATTTAGAAATAGGAAAAATTATTAACCTGAGTATTGCCAAAATCTATTTAAAATGATTTTCACATTGAAAAAAACAGTCAACTAAAAGAAATACTTTCAGTGTTGCTTGTTTTGATTGTCCTCCATGTTGGAGAGCTTCCAAGACTAACAAGTTTAATTTGAGCTAGGAGTGAAAACATGACACCATTCAAATGGTGTCTTCGTTACAATTGTGGAGTGAGAATACATTATTGGGCAACATCCCCTCGGAGGGACATCAGTGAGACGTTGTTACTTTTTCTGAATAACAGCCACTGCTAAACTGTTAAGCTAAATGCTACTTAAGGCCTAAGCGTTAAATACGTTTAGCTACTGCAACAGGAACACAAGTGGTAAAGAGTCATGCAATGTGTGTACTCAATTAATCATTTTCTTACGACCGCAAAATATACCTGAAACTTTTCTGACTTAAGCTAACATTAGCCACAGTATGCGACATACCAGGCAAAGAACAACACCTCTCATCTTATTGCATTGAGCAACAGTGTGTTTTACTAGGCTACTTGGGAAGGATATTTATTTGCTCTGCTGCCATGATTCTGGTTTGAGAAGAGGTTTGTTAAAAAAAAGATTCAGATGTTCAGTAAATGTGTCTTTGACACTATCTTACAGTTTTACTGAAGTGTCGCCCAGGGTTCAATCTGTGACGCATTATCTGATTCCCTCTGCCCTTTGCAGGCTTAATCATGCCAGGCCCTGTAAATACAGTACATGCTGGGCCTTGTGGTTAGGTGACTACAAATGTGTAAAAAATTAAGACAGTGTCAATTACAGAAACCTCAACATTGTTATTAACATAGAACTGACACGACACCATTTTGAGCACTGACACGCCTAGAGATTTACCTTTACTTGAGCTGGTGCTCGCTCGCAAAAACCCCAAAAAACATCCCGGGGCGTCGAACAAGCCGCTTGAGATTCCACTAACAAGTCTGCTTCCTTCCTTTGGGAGAAAAAAAAGAAAGAAAAAAGAACTCCCTCCACCCCACCCTCCCAGTGAGAGTCTGCGAGCCGTGCCAGCGAACATAAAGACATAAAGACTTGATAACTAATATAGCCTTGGCTACCACGGCGTGCCCTGCAGTCACAGGCCTATTGTTCTGGTGCTCTTTTGAAGCCTGGGGGGGATCAAAGTGTTTGAGGCTGACAGAGCTTTGAACAATTAGATGTTGGGCGAGTGACAGGAAAAAGACAACAGGAGGGAGAGATGGAGGGAGGAAGAAAGAAAGTGACAAATATAGATAGAGTAATCAGAGAAAGACTTGAGTGTGTGTGTGTGTGTGTGAGATGTGTTTTTTGGGCGAGGAGCAGAGTACGCGGCGGGTGGACCTCAGATATTACTGCCTTGACAGCTTGACAAGCAGCAGCCTCCATGAAAGCTTTACTCACAAGCCCTGGCACATGACTGAAGTACTACAGATGGTCATTCAAACATGAAATGAAACACACACACACACACACACACACACACACACACACACACACACACACACACACACACACACACACACACACACACACACACACAAAACACCTCATATGCATATAGATATGCTCAGGAATGTGTGTCTGAAAAACAGTGTTAGAAGGTGGACTGATCAGCGCATCATGGCGGAGCAAACATGGCCAGGGTGGATGCCAAAAACCATTGATCATCTCATTTCCAATAGGAACCAGCCCGTCTTATTAGTATCTTCTATCTGACTGACAGGGGGGGGGGGGGGGGGGAGAGAGAAAGGGGGTGGGGGAGAAAGAGAATGTCTGGTCTCGCTTGAGCCTGCACTGCACCCCCTGTTCCCAGCCAATGCAGGAAATGAAGAAATAGGATCACATCAAAATATGCAAGCCCTATCATCCTGAGCACACCTTTCCAAAGGCCACAGACAAGCCATCATAGGATTAAGGAGATTACTCTTTTGCCAGATGAAACAATTCTATGGAGCATATTAAGAAACATGTTTGAACAAAGGTGAGGGGGATCTATTGATGACCGCAGTGAAATAAACCTAAGGGCTAGAGGAGATCCGTCCGTATAGACTCGCTAACCATTACAGAACTTCCCTTAAAAATACATTATGAATCAAACAATCAAACCAAAGAAGAACAAACGCCAATCAGTGTTCTTGTGGGTGTCAGCAATGTGTATCGCTGCCATATAAGGCCAAACTTGGAGGTTCTACCGAAGTCTACAGGTGGAAACACCAAATTATACCATCCTGACAAAATCCAGTTGTATTCCCCGATTATCAATTTTGATAAAAAACTACAATGCCCAGGTGTTTCAGATATTATTGATATTACTATGTTGTTGCTAGTCTTCTTCCCGGTCACATAAACTGCCCTGGCATCTCAACTAATCAGGGGCCTCATTTATAAAGCTTTGCGTGGGATTCACGTGGAAGCTGGCGTACGGAAGAAATGTAGGATGTACGTGCGAACAAAAATATTCGGATTTATAAAACAGTGCGCACTCACGTCCTACGCCTGTTTCCCTTTATAAATCACAATCAACTCTAAATGTGGCGCAGCCTTTGCGGGCTTCACGTACCGCCCATATTTACCCATACATAGTCATCGACACGCCCGAATTAATATCATTTACGAGTGCATGAAGGCGGTAGTGGCAATCGCCGACTGAAAGGGAAATGGAAAAATAAACTCCACACGGTGTGGATCACAGCGGTCACCCCGAAGTACCCGTTGGAGAAGTGACGAACAGGGAAAATATAGTTTGGTGGCAGTGTGAGCGTAAAGGCGATAGAGTGCAGCCTGTGGCGATCTCTGTGAACGCTGTGGCCGAAATAAAAAGAAGTGATCTGACATAAAAGTGGACGCAAACAAGTGCATATCCTCACTCACACAACAGTGTTTGTGCCACGAGCGGGGGGCACTGAGACCCCCCATGAGATACAGATTCGGAGAATTCATCCCGGGGCAGTGACGGGCGGCGGAGGGTTAATAGTAAACTTCACAGTCCCTTTCAAAACACAATTGCGACGTGCTTAAACACAAAGAAAAACACATAGATAAAACGGACTAAAAGCCGTGAAAAAAATCACAGTAGCCTATGTGATGTACAGTAGGCTTATCATTAGTGTATGAAAAGGTGCACTCCTGTCTGCCTGACTGAGGCATCGAGAACAGCGGCAGTGTAAAAGTAATAGGTTGTATTCCACCTCAATATTATCAGAATGAATCCAATAACATGCAGATGGGTTATTCTTTAATAACTGCAGAGCTTATTCGAACGTTGCTATTTTGTTTTTATTTGCACTCATATATCTCCGTTTGTAGGCTATTTAAGATCCTAATTCGTTTTGTTTTTGTTGGTATCACTCCATGGAAAAATCCGTGGAGGCAATTGTTCATTAGTTGTAAGAATGGCTTCATCCGTTTTGCAAAGGAACTCCCAATATATGATAGACCTACATGGCTTATAATAGGCCTATCTGGATACATTTTACACAAACACATTCGTTCTCACACTTCATACATGTGCCGACGGAGTCGCCGTTTCTCCTTTCTCCACTTTCTGTGCGTACGCTTGGGTCAGAGTTTGCGTGGAGGACCGCACATCTCCCGTCAAGTTTGGTTTTTATAAATCCCAATATTTGCTTAGAAATTGGCGTGCGCCCTCTTCTGGGCGTACGCAACGTTTATAAATGAGGCCCCAGGAAAGTACCAACCTGTCTTCCTCCCCCCTAACGTCATCACATACTTGAGGAGATATACCCAGTTCTAATTCCACCATCTGTCGTGTCGCTTCATGGACATGGAATAAAAAAATAAATCCTAGGGAATAAGGGAAGGAACTTATGGACTTTTTTTCAAAAAATATTTTGTATTTGAATATATATAGGGGAGAACGGGGTAATCTGAGCCACTTTTTACATTTGCTCCCCTCTAAGCGAGCTAAAATGATTTATCACTCAAATTTACACATTTCCCATTAATTCAGGATGTTTCCTAGAAATGGGCATTAGCAGAATTTTTTCAAGACAAAGGGCACTGAAAATATGATTGTTTTAAAAAAAGTTGTCATGTGGCTCACTTTACCCCAGCTGTGGGGTAAACTGATCCACTTACTTTTTCCACTCTGAAACTACCATAACAACACATATTGTAACAGTAAGAATCCTGAAAGCTAGCCACACATTCCAGAACTAATGTCGAGTAATTATTGACTAGTAAAAGAATGATGGGGTTTGGTCAACTAAGCAAAGCAAATTTTCTAAACACTTGAAAGTAACTCTGAACAAAATCAAATACAACATATTATAATTCAAAAGGTTTTAATAAGATTCAAATGAAAGATAGAACCAGTTACATTAGAACACAGTCTGGGGGTCAGAACACAGGACCCTTAGAGCCAGCTAGTGTTTGGGGGTCAAAGCATAGGAAAATCAGAACCAGCGAGAACAGCCTGGGACTCAGAACACAGGAGAAGACCCAACTGGATTATAACATCAACCTGTCATACTCTACAACTAGGCATACTCTACATTCCAGCCCTGAAGGTTACAGGGAAAGATGAGAAGGTGCTCTTTCCGTGTGGTTGCCCCAGGTCGTCTTTCTGGTGTATTTCCTTGGCATGATGGCTTTTCTACAATGTGTATGACATTAAAATAAAACACGTCATGTAATATATTACATTAAAATATGTTTAAGACTAAACTTAACTTGTGCCTCGTGGTGGGGGAAAGTGAGACAGTGGCTCACTTTCCCCCACAGCATTTGGCTCACTTTCCCCCACCACCACAATTTGAGAAAAAACTACCTCTCTTAGCATTTCAGGCTAATCTTCAGTTATCAGCATCACATGGTTTCATATGTTGGTAGTTCATCAACACATATGATAGAAGTTTTTCTACGTGAATACATTTGCTTTGGCACAACAGTTGATTAAGTTGACAGCGTGAAAATGTACTTTTACATGCAATTACCAATTTTGGTGAAAAAAACATGCTTACCACAGCATCATGAGGTCCTCTCTTTCAGGGCCATGGGGAAATGAGAGGGGCTTGAAAACATATATCTCACATGACCACAAATGTTTTCCGTTGCCTAGATACAGAGGGTGGCTCACATTACCCGATGCCTCAGATTCCCCTGTTCTCCCCTATATATATGGGCCTACTGTATATAATATTTCTATATTAGTTATATGGTTATTTTTTCATTTTCTAACTCCAAACACACAGCAGAAGTTTTTTTGCCGTAGTATTGCATGTTTATTATTGATTTGGGTGTCATACAGTAGCCTATCTGTCAGATTAAATATTCACTTTTTTCAAATAAATATTTTGACATTCAACTGACATCACTGCAGCATGTATTTTCCTATAGCCCAGGTTGTCCTGGTAAAAAAGAAAAATGTGTATACAGTATCCTGATGTTTTACAAGGTTTATTAGATAATATATCCAGACTCCAGAGCACCAGAGGAGTATTACTTTTAAAATCAGACACTTTTGTACATTTACCAAAGTGGTATTTTAATAGGTGACTTGTTACTTGTAACGGAGTAATTATTCTAGTAAGTTAACTCTCCTCCTACTCATGTGTGGGTTTCAGCTATACGCCCACAGCTAGCAAAACAGTATCTGTGTCTCAGTTAATTCCCTTTTAGTTGATTTTTGCAGTTTCAGGTCGAGAGTTTTCTGTGGTTCCGTGACTGGCGGCCATAACGCGTGCACACTGTGCAGCCTCAACGTTTAAAACACATCCTCATAAATCCCACCATGGTTATACGTTTGTATGTATTGTGTGATGTTATGGAGCGGAAAGAACATTTACGGAGCGTAAACATATGTGTGACGCTGTAGATCATCCGTGCTGTAATCAGGCCAGCAAAAACCAAGGCCTCTGATTAATTTACTACACGCACCACACACACACACACACACACACACACACACACACACACACACACACACACACACACACACACACACACACACACAGCTTTTTTAATCATGATTCATGAATGTATTTTTCTCACAGTAACAGAGTTTCAATTCTTAAAGCAGCAGTGTCCTGAATCTCTTTAAATAGAAAGATGAGTGTTATTCTTTTTTATTACAGGTCTTAAAAAACTGTGGATGTTTATGGGATACACTCTCCAAGAGGTAAATGAAAAAAACACACACATGGGTATCAGCTGGGTTTCATTGCTCTTCCTTTTGTCTCCTGGCCTTCACTCTCTTCATTGAGACATGGGGAGCTCATAAAGAGGCAGGGAGAGAGAGAGAGAGAGAGGGAGAGAGAGAGGATCTGGGTGATGTAATTTGCTCTTAGTGTCAGTGAGGAGCGGTCCGGTGATTTAGCAGGAGTGTGCTGAAGACATGACAGAGACTAATTGCTTTCATTAATCACGTTTTGCTGGGCCCATTCCGAGGTAAACTAATTGAAATCCTCTTACCTGTCAGGGCGCCAACAATTGTGCACCCGGCAGAAGTCACGCAGAGTGGAGGGGCAAGAAGTGTGTGTGTGTGTGTAAAGGTGCAGCAAGAGAGTGCAGGAGAAAGAACAGGCAGGAAATGAAGCTTTAACTACAAATAAACCATGTCTTTGTCTAGACAAATCTCTTTTCAAGCCGTAATGCTCTCTGAAATGTGTTAATGTCATGTAAAGTCTTTCAGGGGTCTGCTGAGCTGACGGGGCCAAGCAAGCCAAGCACAAATGTGGCTCGGGGAAGAAAGGCTCTTTTCCAGCATAAAGTACCAAATCAAATTATTTCCCTGGCCCAGCTGCCAGTGGCATTGGAGAGTGAGAGAGAGAGAGAGAGAGAGAGAGAGAGAGAGAGAGAGAGAGAGAGAGAGAGAGAGAGAGAGAGAGAGAGAGAGAGAGAGGCTTTAGGCCTTAATACCTTTGTGTGTGACAGGGGCCATTACTGAGGCCCCTTCCTTTCGTGGTGGAACAAAACAGAGACATCAGAGCAGCTCAGCCTTTGCAGGACAGATGGAGGGGAAGACGGGCAGACAGACATACAATGTAATGATATAGGAGAGTGAATTGTCTGGATGGTATGTAAGGTACAATGTAAGAATCAATGTAAACTTCCACAGTAGATAGTATGACTGGTGCGATTTTTTGTTAAAGACATAAAAGCCTTTTAAATGTCCAATATCATGAACACTGAAATGGATAAGCAAGAACTGTGGTCTTTCTTTTTAGAACATCAAAAGCCAACCCATCATGTGACCTGGGGTGTCTAATCTACACATACCTGTCCACCTCACAAACATTGTACCTCAAAGCACCTCACAGCGAGGGAGGGAGGGAGGGGGGGGGCGGCTGTTCCAAAATTAAAATTAAAGAAGCGGTCACACCTGCATTATGCATAGCTTACACTCACACACACACACACACACACACACACACACACACACACACACACACACACACACACACACACACACACACACACACACACACACACACACACACACACACACCTTTTTATTGGCGGTGGTATTCAGGAGTTGCACAGAGGACAAATCCAAAAGTGATTGCCGTGTGAAAGGCCCTCCTCCTACCTCGAGAGCTAGTCTCAGGTTACGAGGTCACAGACAATTAGAGAGAGAGAGAGGATCAGACAGCCCCACCGTTGTCATGGTGCTGCAGTGACTCTCTCTCCACACACACACACACACACACACACACACACACACACACACACACACACACACACACACACACACACACACACAATGAGTTCACCAATATAGTACATGACACGCGCACACAACATACATTTACACTCCCTCGCACAATTATTTTATCACATGCAAATATACTTGCGCACACATGCATAAAGACAACTTACTGCCGGGGACCATCATCTTACACCTTGCACTTCCCCCCGTCTCCCTCTTTCAGTGTCAGACAGACACAGCCTTGGGCTTGGAGAGCAGACCATTTTTTTACAATGGGAAAATGTAATTTAAGGTTCAGGAATGAATTTATTTGCCAGAAAAAAAAAGATCTTCCCAACTGCAAGGTGTTCGCTGCTTCCTGAACACCTCTAGTCAGTGCACTGCCTTCCCTCTTGTGGTACAGCGAGGAGAAGGGCCTGCAGAGACACGGGCAGACTCCAGATCTTATCGCTGCTACCATCCCGTTTTAGGTTACATCCATTTTTTAATTTAGCATACAAGCAGACAAGTCAGCAGTCACAATGAGGCCTTTATGATCCGTGTCAACTCAGTGCCAGGGACGAGTATTTGCGTATTCACCAACAGACAGCAGTCTAACTCCCTACACTTTGACAATTCCGGACATAACAGTAGCCCTGTAGAACATGATTTTTTTTAAAGCTAAAGTTATATTAGACAACACTTTCATTGAGAATGTGGGGTACTGATTTAGCTTGTCATTTGTAAGGCTGCAGGTAATGATCATGCATTTTTATAATACACATTATACAGTATACAGGAGATTTGTAGAACATAATTTCTTGATGCTGCAGGGCAACTGACCCTACCACAGTTAGGCCTCTCATTCTCGCACAGCACAGCTGCAGTTTTCATTGGTAACGGTGACAAGAGTAACACCCGGAATTCGTAATAATTTTTTAAACAATGGGTTTTTGATTTCACAAAGGAGGAAACAAAAGCAGGCTTCTCTTTTCTTGCCAACGGCCGTCAATTTTGGCAGCTGCAATGAAGAGCGGTTGCTAGCAAAGTATATCAGATGCTGTCTGCTCGCGTAATTAGCCAACAGCAACTTAGTTGGTAGAAAACTTTCCAGTATTTTTAAAGTAAGAACCATGCAAAGAGGTCTTAAATATATGATATGGCACTGATAGTGCCATTATATAGCACTGAACAAACTGGTGAGCATGTCCCCAGCAATGCTTTCCAGTTGACAATCCATTTAGAAGACGTGTACATTTAAGTATCAGTATCATGTTTTGGAAACAGTCAGCCCTAGTAACACTGTTTTAAATAAATGTTGGATGCTTATTATAGAGAACCATAATTGGATAGGAGAAAGGTGAGATTTATGGTTTAGCATTCTTGAAATAGTAGTTGTTAAATGTTCACTTTTACAAGAGAAGCCAGATGAGGACTATCCAATGTGATCTGTACGAGTGTAAGGCTATCTGGAGTTAGTGTAAACATCCCCAGATCATTTTCCAGCATAACGTGTAAGCCCACAACATAGCTAATGATATGCTGCTTGGCTTTATGGTGTAACAGTAATAGGCCTAGCAGCTTTTTGTCAGGAATAATATCCTTCCAGGGGGCTAAGCGCCGATGTGAATTGGCGCGGTCCTGAGAAGCTCATGAACTAAGTGAAACAATTAACATAGTGAACTCTGTCAATTTTGTCCATTCTCTTGGCCGGTTGTTCAGGGGAGGAATCATGAATTATGGATTAAGGTTTTTAATGTTTTTATTTGACCCCATAGGATGCAGGCCTTTAGATTATGCATAGCAATCTTTGTACATTCATACCGGGCTGCCTCATAAGTTTTCCCCTTTTGGTTTGAAAGTGAGAAGATCATAAAACAGTATTCCTGCCATCCTTTGATACTGCGAGAAGCTCATTGATTGGACTTTACCTAGCAGAATGTGTGAGTGTGTTCCTATTCTATTCGGGGTAAAGGTAGCCATCAGGACAGGAATGTGTGTGCACAGGAGAGAGGGCATAGCAGGGGGTGAATGTGGGTTGTGTTTGTTGGGGGGGAGGGCTGGGTGCACAGGGGAATGGGTGAGGTGTGGTGGGGATAATGGGGGGGGGCAAAGTCTTGGTTTCCTGTTCCCCCAAATTCCCAGCTCCTGTCTGCTGGAGCAGGTACACAAAGCCTCCCTTGAAGGGTTCGGAGAGGGGCGGCAGGATGAAACACAGCCACTGATGGTTAACAGATCTGTCCCCCTGGACGCCTCCCCTCCTGCAGCACCACTAGCCATTGCCCCATTTGTTTACACTCTCCCAAGACTTTTTAGCATTTTTCTGGGCAGGCCGGGAGACTTGGCGGAGCTCCATGCTGCTGATTGCCATATTCCCAGACCAGAAATGTCACTTACCACTTTGCTCTGCCCTCATCCGCCAGTTAAATCCTTTTTAATCCCCCCAGAAGAGTGGAGTCACCCAGGATATAGAATATTTTTTTCCTCCTGTCCCAGTGGCTCCTCACCCCCCATCCACTGCTGCCGCTGCAGACAGAAGCAGAGCAGAGAAACCATTTCAGCCAACTGGAACGAGACATTAACATTCCTACTGAGGCAGTTTGGATCACGAGAATGGACATACCAAAGAGAAGATACCAAAAGAGAGAAATGTGACATTGTGACATCCCGATGTGGACCTGGGATTAACAATTTATGTTATGTGGATTGAAGAATGGGAGACGGTTGTTTAAATACTTAACCCAATGTGTTAATACATCGAGAATCAAGAATTTAATGACAAATTGAAATCTATCTAAATTAATTTAAACCCCACCGCCACAGGCACAACACAAACCACCCCCAGCATTGTCTGCTTCAAAATGTTCTCCTGCTCATATACTGTACTGCCCCCAGGAGCAGCGCTAATTGAACATACCTGTGTTTGATTGAGTGGCTCTGCACACCTGAGCTCACTCAATCAGTGGCAAACTGAGAAGGGCACACACCCCCCAACAAAACATATGGCCATACGTAACAGACATGAAACAATTCCCCTGCACCCTTTTTCCATTTACAAGATGAGTGTCCATCTGGGTCTAAAAATGTTTGAAGGGTTGAAACATTTGGTACACAAATGACTCAAATGCAGATGCAAATTCCCTCACTCAATCCTAGTGGTATCAAATGGTTTTGGTTTTATGTACTCAGGTTTATGAGGCCTACTTGGGTTAAATGAAAACTGTGACTACTCATTGACAAAGTATATGATATTACCTCACTCACAAAACTTACTTTTACATTACTTTGAATACTCTAACGACAGCTCCATCTCCAAAGCCTTTATACAAATACTTTACATCTATTGTATTTAATACTTAAGAATGAAAACGGACATTACGGTTTAGCAAGCAACCAGCCAAGGGTATTCAGAGATTTACTAAACATTGATGCCATAGTGTTTGCTTCATCCACATCCCTCCCTACATCCAGTCTTGCCCGTAACATTAGGCTTCAAATTTTAGCTTTGAAAATAAACAAAAAAAAAAATCTGATTAACGGACCCTTTAAATATAGGATAAAAGTCACTTTGGGTCTATACTTTCTGTTGGTGACAGCAGTTAGCTGTTCCCTCCCTATTGTCTGCGTCACCACATTAACAAGAGGCAGTCTTCACCAGATAGCGCTGCAATGGGGAGCTGCAAGTAATTTAGCGTCACCTCAGATCTGTAAGTACGATAAAACCTGATAAAACAAACATTAGGAAGGATTTTTAACGGCTAATAGCCTGGTAAACATTCAGCTCTGGGTGTTCACGGGCAGAAATAACCGCCTCTTTCATGCAGTGCTCTCAGAAACGTTTCTCCGCAATTTGTCTGAGCGACCTGTGTCATGAGCCGATTGCTGTATGAATATAAAGTGATGTAACACGTCATAAAAACATTGCTCAAGTTCTGCTTTAAGAGAAGCCATAGTCAAACATTGCGAACACAATTATTTGAATCATTTTCTTTTCTAACTGCGTTTTGTTCCCTTGAATTTGGTTGTAGATTTCAAATGTTGTAATATTGCAATGCATGTGCTTGTAGCTCCAGTCATGATAACCGTCTGCTTTTGCAAGTGTAAAACAATAAAATGATTATCTTTGCTGTAGTATTTTAGAACATAAAGCAGCAGCTGGACAGAGTTTCAGGAGGAGGGGGGAAAAGTCCAATAAGCAAGAACATACAGCCATACGTACCAAACAGGGTTCACCTTTCCTTCATTTCTACTTAAAGAGAGAAAAACATCACCCATGACTTATCCAGAGAAAAACAAGCCAAGGTGGGACGCAAGGCTGTTTTATTAACCGGATGACATCGAGTTTATTAAAGTGGCTGAGAGGCTCCTATACGGCTGCCAGACGACGGGGAGCTTGGCCCGTGTCCGAGGCCCGACTCAACGAGAGCCAGCCCAATTAACACCCGAGAGGGAGGTCCTTGAAAACACACACACACTTTCCAAGCACACACGTACACGTAAACACGCCGTGCATGCTAATACATGGAGCATACAGGGAGGTCTGAAGGAGCAGCAGCAGGCAAATAAACCCTCAGGGACCTGGTAGCTCACAGCTCCGAGTTAGCGAAGAAGTATTGCACGTGCACACACACACACACACACACACACACACACACACACACACACACACACACACACACACACACACACACACACACTGGTAGGGTGGCCACAGCTTGCCATATAAATCTCTGCCACTCACCTTTAAATGGAGTGGTGCGGTGGGCCCAGTAAATACAAGCGAGTGTGTCTGTGTATGTGTGTGTGTGTGTGTGTGTGTGACCGCAGATGCAGGTGGAGCTGTGGTGTGGTTTTGGCGGACATCGTGCCAGGTCCAGAACTGGCAACATACCTTACTGCTATGACATGGTGGTCATGAGCCGTGGTGAGAGGTTACGTGGAAATGTTGCCTTTCTTGCTGAATTTGCTCAGCGAGTGAACTTAAGTAGCATAGAAAAATGGTTTTCAAAATTAGGGGAACAAAAACCCTCCGCAATCAGAAGACAAAAAGACTTATACCGCCTCTTGATGACTGATGGACATACAGTAAGGGGTTAAATTTCATTAAATGCTTCTGCTTTGTGATATGTAATCTAGAATGGTTTGCAGCAACTACTGCTGAGCCCTATAACTGTATCTCAATGCTTTATTGAAACAGCATGGGCTTTGTCTAAACAACTACTTCTGGTAAAATAACACATCATTTGCGATGCCAGATTCCAGAAAACCTTGATAGAACACATTGCAAATACAAACGCCCCTTTCCTCATCTTGTGGGTGCCCGGATATGTGTATGGATCTAACCCTCGCTTACCAGCCAAACAAGTCCATAAGAACAATGACAGAATCTCTTTTAGACCAATCAGACTCATATAACAACATACGTGCGTGGCGTTGTCACAGTCTTAACTCTCTTGGGAACGCCTCGTCTGTGTGGGACAGGCATAGTTGTGGACGCCTGGCCCCTTCGGAGTTGACACTACTGGCTGGGATCCCTGGCATCCACAGCTTGCTGATTACCAGCTGTCCTTGCCCCACTCTGCCTGTCAAATCCCAGTAACTGAGAAATAAACAAACAGTAAACAAAGGGCCCAGTTTAGCAGCGCCGGCCGCGACAGCATGACAACAGGTTTGTCACTCTCGCCGCCTGCCAAGGTTTCCGAACTGAGCCTTGCACTCTGGAGAGTATAAGGGTGAGAAGCCCTCCTTCATCTTGAAACCACTGGAGGAGGAGCTGCAATCAGCGACAGCGCGCTTGTCCGCCTTGCCTCGGCACAAACAGCATCAGGCAAGGCCAAGAATAAAAGAAATGCAGACTTAAAACGACCCAATAGAGTGTCATTTTGGGCCTGAGATAGAGCAGAAGAAACTCCTTGTCCCCCCTCCCCTCCCTCTCTTATTGTCTCAAGCTGTGGACATCTGCTGGCTACAGAGACAAATTCCCCTAACTTGAGACACTAGCCACCAAGAGGAGAACACAGGCCTATTAATAGGCTTCCTGCTCATAAAAGAGATGTGGCGGATCAGGTTTTTTGGGGGGAGTTTGATATGGATGTAATACAATATTAGTTCAATTGTGATGCACCGTCAGAGGCCCCCTCTATGGAAATCTGCATGAAATCACTGTCTGGGCAAAGTCGTAAATCACCAATGGCGTTGTTTATTATTGCAGTACAGTTTTATGGGTGGGGGGGAGGAGGGAGGGGGGAGGGTGCTTTGCTGGGACGTCCTGTAGCGGAATGCCCAACAGAGGACCTGCGAGGTAATGGCCCCTTTATTTCCACAAGGGGGTTGATGGGAGTTCAGTGAAGATCAGGTCTCTCGAGAATTACATGGTTACTGTAAAGCCTGATTAAAGCAGAGTGACACCTATATCTAAGAAAAGAGAGCGCATGGCATGTTCGCGGACACATCAGACGATGATAAATCTCCACAGGAAAATCAAAGTGCTAGTAGAATATTGAGTCAGGTAAGAGACACGATCTAGCTCTTATTTTTATTCCCCCCGCTGTTTGCTACGAGCAGCCAGAGCGGCTGGCCTACATGCCACAACACCCACTTTTTCTTCCGCACAATGTCTGGTCTGGTTGTGTCTGAGTTTTGCTGCCAGGTCCCTGAGCATCAGGAAAACTTATCAAAGAGAACAGACCTCCATTCTGTGCTGCTGCAGAGAGAGAGAGAGAGAGAGAGAGAGAGAGAGAGAGAGAGAGAGAGAGAGAGAGAGAGAGAGAGAGAGAGAGAGAGAGAGAGAGCAGCACTCAGCCAGTCAGGACCCAGTCAGACACTACTTAGTCTTTCAGCTGTTCGGAAGTGGGAAAAGCACATTAGGGGTCATTGTGCTGTTGCATTCCGGTGGTAGCAGCTCGGCTTGCTTTGTCCAACCTGGCAGACGCACATGCCTCACCCGGGCCATTGCTCCCCTCCCCATCTGAAAACATAATTGATCTGGATATTAAACGGACCGTGCGGCTCTAAATAAAATTCCACGCATGCTTAATTCTCCCAACGTGGTTTTTTTTTGGAGGGCCTGGACACTTTTGTTCCCCGTCCCGGCTATAGTGTTACATGCTGGACTGCCTTAGCTGGGACCACCTAATAAAATCAGCCTCATAAATATTTTTCATGTGTTATTTAAACTAACTCAGCTCTCTATGGCCTGGAGTGGTTTGATATATGGTAATTATGCATGGAGGCTCCAACAGACGTACGACAAATACTGGGCTGAGCATTGGCTTGGCTTCCAGAGCCTCAGGAATGTGTGACGCATGTTATACATCACCGAGAGTGTCGAGAAAATATAGCATTTTCTCGCAGGAATTATGAAAAAATATCTTATTGCATTTAATAATTTTAAAATGTTATTTACAGTTACAAAAGCACAAGTTTTTTTTTAAAGCAGTCGCCTTCTTGAAAAACTTATTTAATAGCCGCTGTTGTGCAGATTTAAAGGATGTGATTAGCATGTGGGTGTGTGAGCTTGTTTGGTCTAAATTTGGACCAGCTCCAGTTTCTATTTGCTTCCTGCTAGGATTAATGACAACAGCCTGTGACATCAGTGTCAGTCTCTGGGCACTGTGGGCGGGAAGATAACTTGGTGCTATTCCAGTGATATTAACACACGATGGAAAGTACCAGAAAAAAACATGGCCTCGAATCAGGTGATATACAGTACACTACTTTAAATAATGCATTACGTAACAGTTTAAAAATGAATAAAAACATCCAAGGGCAACAATGTAACAGTTCACAAATCAGTTTTTATTAATTTAAACACAATCAAATAATAATGTCAAAAAAACATCTGTACACATATTTTGCAGACACAACAATCTTTTGCGTTTCACAATGAGGCCCATGTAGTGTAAAGTATTTCCAGTTTGCATTTATGATTGCAACATATATATATATTTAAAAAAAAGCGTGCGGTATGAATCTATAAAACATTTCCTCTATTTACCTACCATTACCTTGATCTAGCAGCAATATGTAGATATACCCCCAGAGCGTGGGGGAAGAAGTCGTTTGGAGAAGGTGGGAGATGGAGAGTGGGGGTATATTGGGGGGAGGGGAGGTGGGGGGATCCAAAATTGAAATGAAAAGGCCAACAGTGAACATGTGCAAAGGAGGGAAAAAATAAGAAACGCAACGAATCGGTCTCTGTTTAAGAAATTCACAGTCGATAGCACATGTCCTGTATGTTCATGACCCACCTCTTAACTTAGTGGCTTTTCTCTCACCGTTAATTATGGTTTCCCTGTCCACAGACGTGGAAGCTGTAATGAAAAGGGCTTCATGTGTTTCAGCTATTTCAAAAGGAGGGACGCAATGTATTATTCAAATTCCAAATAAAAACACTACATCTTACAAAATGACGCTTGCTGTACAAGAGTTGTTATAGCGCTTGTATAAAAGACAATAAAACCTATTCAAGCCTGCCTTTTTTAATTAATTTAGTTAAATATCAAATTTATTCAAATTGGTTGTTAAGATGGCCTTTCGGGAGGCCACGCCATATCCGAAAACCTTCTCAGAAATGGGTTTGCTTCCAAATGTATGGGGTCAGGGCTGCAAGCTGGTGGACTGCTGTAAGGACACAAGTTGTGAGCTACCTTTCTGAATAAAAAAAGAAAAAAAATACCTCTTTCCTTTTAAAATTTAACTCTAAAAATGACCTGCAGTAGAGGAGACCTGTTATTACGTATGAAGATGTAACTGAAGTTTCCCGTGAGTAGAAGAAACATCGCAGAATCAAATGAGAGGTCATTGACACTTGACATCCATGCTTTTGGTCTTGACAAAAACGATTTATCACAAAATCCCATTATCTACATATTTGTTTACTGAACAAAACTTGAACACATCAACACTTTTCAGGCGTCGCACAAGCTTATGTGCGATGGGATGCCTTTTTATTTATTTTTTTATTTTATTTTTTTACTTCAATGAAAAAGCATTGCCGCCTTTCAGGAGCACGTACCTAAATGAATATAGGAAGGAATAGTCCAGTGATTACAAACTTACACACACACAACAAAAAAGATTTCCTCTATACACGATTGTCTCAGCATTGTAAATAAAGTTTTTTGTACTTTTCTTAAATTATTAGAAAACCCCCTTTTTTTCCCCTTGTTTCTTCCATAAACGTCTTCCTCTCACCGTGGTGGAAATCAATAGTACTTTGTAAAAAGGCACGAGTCTTTTGTCATCGAGGTACCTTCTCGGTGGCACGCTGCCACTCACAAAGTTTTCCATTCATAAATAAGAAGCAAGGGACTCCTAGGCCCCACCGTTAACAGAGCAGTCGCTTTGTCTGCCTGCCCCGCGATAGAAGAGACACTCAAAGTAGGGAGACAGGTGAGGAACAGAAGGAGGTGTAGAACGGAGATTTGGGGGAATAGGGAAATGTCACCACCAGTAGTCGTGGGCCTGTGGTTTACTGTAGCTTGAGTTCTGTGGCGAGTTGAGGCCATCAGGCCATCAGTAGCTCTGCTCCCATCAGGTGAGAACCCTGACAAGAGTCCCGGCACAAACAGGGGGGCCGTAAAACACTTTTTGACAGCTTCAGAAAAAGCCGCAAATTCACAGTAACCAGGGCAAGCAGTTGCAGCGCCGTAAATTCACCATCTCTCCCTTCGCTTCCAGAAAAAAAAAAAAAAAAGTTTAGGGTTAAGACGAAGTGTGACCGTATGTCAGCACATTAACCGTGTGCCCAGCCTTCCTTTTTCTTCCTTTCATTCCCCTCTTTTTTTTCCTTCCCGTGTAGTGGAAGACAGAAGCCAGGCAGCACATGGGGTGGAGGGGGGTAGGGGGGTGGAGGGCTTGGGGCTTTAGCTGAGTTGCAGGGTCCGCGGTAAGCGTGGGACGGAGGCTGGAGGACGAAGGTGAAAGGTTGCAGGTTTGTGCTGAGGCCGATGCTTTGCTGTACGACGGCTGGTGCAGTGCTACAAGTACTCCAGGTCTAGGGCGTGGTGCAGGGCCATGAGGTCCGAATGGCTGGAGATCCTCCAGAAGGGCATGTTGTGCTGTGGGAGGAAATAAACAACATTATATTATGTCCAAAAAATAAATTGTACTTTTCGGCCTGAAACAAATTAATTTGCAATGGTGGCAATCTACAAAAATATCATTTCTCATAGAAAAAGACAAAATTAGTTTGAATGTATTTTTTTTATTTAACATCCTGGAATGTTGACTGTTTAAAAATGTGACCATGAGGAATGGTGATAGGTGTATTTTTTATTTATTTATTGATATTGTTATACATTTTCTAAACTATTTTCTTAATAACAATCACACTGCTTGCAGTCCATCTAAGCACTTGTACTAAGAGGATACTACTAAAGCTAATGCATTCAATAAATTAAGTAAGCGTGGTCCTTTCACCAGGAAAAGCAATCATATCTGTAACACACTCCCGACTGCTCCTCTTTCCCCCCTGTGCATACTTTTGTGCGGCCAAATAGTCCATCTCTACCTATTAACTAACCTCTCTGCTGCATCAGCCTGAGTTTTATACCACCAAAACTAATCCAGTGGCTGTCTTCAGCTTCCCTCCCCACAGTGTCTTTTGAATGAGCCTCCTGCCTGCTTGCTAGTGTGTGTTTGGGACAGTGCAAATGAGCTGTTGTTCCCAAGCAGAGGAAACCTGAGTCGTGGAGAATGAAAGGAGCTTGTCAGGTGGAGTCCTCAGCTCCTCAGTGTGTATGTGGAGCCCATTACCCTCCCCTTCTCAAAAGGTATGGCCTCTCCCAGGCATATGTTCCGCTTAGAAGAGCCTGCGCTGACCCTTAAAAAGCTCTTTGCTTTTTGTTTTGTAAATTGTCTTTTGCTTTTAAGTTTAAAAGCCGGAGATGTTATCTCTGCTCTCTCTCCCAGGTGACGGTAATAACTGAAGGCAGAATTGTTCCAGCGATTGTGTGTGTGTGTTTTTTTTTAAACTCGAAGGAATGAGGGCAGAGAGAACTTGTAGACATTTGCTTTTGTAGTTCCACACAGTGTCACGTCTGATATGTGCCTCCTGACGGCTGAAATTGTTGTGTTATTTCACGTCCTCTCTGATGTTGACACAGAAACCTTTTACCGCATGGATGGCGTGTCGTGGGACTTGCACCACTCAGAAAGGGAGGTTGAGAAAAAATAAAAATAAAATGCCTTATCCTTCCATCAATGTCACAATCCCGACAACTCAAAACTGAGTATAAAAATATTTGCATATTTTTTTCCACAATCATCCCTCAAGACCATATTCCCAGGGTGTGTTCTCGCTTCTCCACACATACACAGAGCTATTGATTTACACACTTATCCAGGGTAAAGGTTGCTACTTCTATCCACATCACTGCCTAATCACTCTTCCTCTGTCCTCGCGCCTCCACTCATTGTTTACCGAGAAACAGGTGGAAAAAGGAGCTGGAGGCGTTTCAAAGGGGGAACTCCGTTGTCTTCACTCTTGACACTTGTGGCTCACCAAAACTGTCAGAGAAATATGCTCCTTGGCCGCTGATTAATTTGCTAATGAATATGTTTGCTGTGTGTGGCATTCGGTTTACACACCCAAAGTTTGGCAGAAACGCTGAATACACAAATTGTGGAGCAAGAGCCAACAGGTAACATGAAAAGGCCAATGTCAGACTCATCTGAACAGTCATCGGCGTGTTTTTTTCCCCCTCCCACTGACGGAGTACGGGAGACGTTGGCTTGGAGCCCTTCCTTGATCCGCCGCGTGCATGCTGACAGGCTAGTCATTGCAGTAAATATTCTAATTTCACCAACAATGATTTAAGTCTCCTTTATGCGTGCTCTGTTTACGATGGGCCCTTCAACATGCCTGAAAGGGCTTGACTTGCATTACACACACAGCATTCACGCTGCTCAGGGCGAGCGAGCAGGAATATATAATTATGCCATCTCTCCCCTCCCCTGCTCTGTAAACCTGAGACGGCGGCGGAAGGGCGCTGATTACACACTACAGACTTTCTCTCATGTACTTGGATGCCCTGTAAGAGGATAAATGAATGGAAGAAAAGAAAGACTGCCGAGGAGGAGAGCTGGAGCGCTGATTTCTTTCTATGGAAGGTATGTTTTGTGTTCTGTAAAGCATTCACAGTGAACTCCTGACCTCACAAAAGAACAAGCCCAGAGTACGTCTGATAAATGTTTTCACATGTCTGATGTGCAGTGTATGGTATCTATTATCCCTTACCTTTTTCGAGCCTTGCTCTTCTTCCACACCATCTCCGACAACAATGTAAACAACTTTCCTCCCGAACCTTTGAATTACTCTCTCGAAGCAGCTCTCCTTCCCTGCGGAGGGGTGGACAGAGGTGACGTTAGTGGAGCGTTGCATGGACGCAAATATATGTACACACACACACACATGCACACACGCACGCATACACACACACACAGGCACACATACAGGCACAGTGCGTGAACACTGAACGTTGTCAAGTTGATTCAAAGGCACAGGGTGACAAGAGCCCCCTTTAAAAACACCACACGTTACAAAATAGGGCAGAGCGTAAACACTTTGAGCTGAGCGGAGGAGATGTGATAAGATCAGCCCCTCAGATAAAAGGGCATTTTGAAAAGCATTAACTCTGGCCCTTCTCCTCCTCAAACACGGGACAAATGGACTTAAATCAGCCAAATCACTCTTGCATGCTACGGGGGTCTGGGCTTTTGGAGCAGCGGTGCACTTAACGCTCCGAGGAACCCCTGAGCCGCTCCTTGCTCCAACTCTGCACTGATGGGCCTGAACATGGTGCGGGGAGTGAAGCTGGATGTTTATTTTGCATTTGAAACAGTGAAGAAGGGGAAGGAGCGGGGGAAAAGAGAGGGATATGGAGGAGGGGAGGGGAGGGGGGGTCTTGTTGCTGTGGAATGACATAAATGTGCAGAAGTGGTTTCATATGCAGAGACTGAACAGGAGAGGCCTAGGGAGGCCCCAGCGCAGGCCCAGCTCCAGGAAAATAATCCCAGGCTGATTAGGCTTATTCCTTCATAGAGGAACATCAACCCTCTCCAGTGACTGAAATCTCCCACACCATCCACGCCTCTGTCCAGTCACTTTAGGTAGCATGCTCGTCTTAACTTTTTCACAGTCGCCCGAGCAAAAATAATAATAAGCACACAGCCACAAGAGTGATAGGAGGATTCAAATCACACACACACACACACACACACACACACACAGACGTCAGGATGCCGTGTTTACCTATTTTGGTTGCGCTATAAATATTCTCAATGGGAAAGACTATGCCCAGTCCGTAGAGCAGGACCTTAGCCAGAGCAGGGATGAGCTGCGTGGTGGTCACCAGGATATTCACACAGTTTGACCTGTAGTAAAGGAGGAGAGGAAAGAGGGATGACATCGTTCTAAATCACTTTGAGGGGAGGACAGAGCAAAACAAAGTGTGTAGAATAAAATAAAAACAGTGCAACGTATCAGTTGTTCAAAACATGTCCTATAATGAAGACGTGGATGACAGCTATGTAACAAGCAAGCAAGTCACTTCTCTAAGCAAACAAACATCAGAAAACAAAACCTATCTCAAAGAGAAAGCAGTCCATTTGTGTTTTCTTGAATAGCTCGGGAGTATGGCGTTGATTTATTTACATCACATGCAAGTTTATATACAGTATGTGCGGTGTGGGACTGGGTACAATTTTCCTCACTGGAGTCCTACCTTGAGTGGATTAATGTTAGTGCTTTCAGTGCCAGTGTTAACCAGGAGTCCGTCAAGGCTTCAATTTCTGCTCGCAATTGCAACCAGGCTTCCCTTTTGGCTGGGCCCAGCAGACCTGAAAAACGCAGGGGTAACATTGTTTGGGTTGGACCAGCCCTCCGAATACCACTGAAATTTTTCAAAATGTACCCTGACCAAGTGGTGCGGGCATGTGCACTTTCAGAAAACACACACACACACACACACACACACACACACACACACACACACACACACACACACACACACACACACACACACACACACACACACACACACACACACACACACACACAGGCTCCCACACAATGAGTGTCTGCAACACTCATTTCTACTTAAGCAATCTGTGAAAGAGCTAGCGCTGCGTGTTGGGGGATTACCTCCGACGTTATTTTTGTAGGTGGTGTAGATTTCTTTTACTCGTCTGTAGCGGAAGGCCAGCTTTCTCATCCAGTCCACACCTCCCCGCACGCCCGTGGCCAGACATAGATTGGCACTGGTCGCTGCTGCGTGGAAACCGTCAGCGCCAAAGTTATACGTACTGAGATAAAGGGCAAAAAAAGGACCTATCAGCACAGGCGTTCAATGTTTTATTTTTGACTCAAATGAAATCAAGAATGAAAGTGTGACGGCGCTGTATACCTCAGATCCTGGCCGTTGTCATCGGAGGACACGTCATCAATATGCACCTGGTCACATTCCTGGAAGACACAAAACATAGACTCTGAGTTTTAGAGAATTCACACACTTCTTAAAAGGTGAAGTAAGCGATTTATTTATGTTAATATAAGTGGTAAATCGCTCTTTATTCATACAGTGATCACTTATATAGTGTGCGCATTTCATAAAGCCGATCTCTCAGTCACTCGCTCTGCATGTAATAAGCAAATAAACTTTTCGGGGATCCCACTACTGATAACCAATCAGAAGAGAGAACGCTACAAACCGGCACCCGTCTCACTGCCGGTGCACGTGCAGGGCGACAGATGGGTGAATGTGTATTCGCCTACAATGGCGGAGCAGGTAAAAATCCTTCCCAATGTCTGTTTTGATGCTTTTTATCATGTTTTATCACACTGACGGATCTGAGATGATGCTAGATAACTCGCTGCTTGAAGACCGCAGTGCATTAATGTGGTGATGTGGGGACGAGGGAGGGGACCGCTAACTGCAGTCACTGACAGGAAGTTAGCTACTGACTAATCCGCTTACTGAACCTTACAGGAAATATTGTACTTTTTCAGAATTTAGAGAAATGTGTTCCTTGGGTAAGGAAGACACTCCCCACATGTTCCAGGGCCATTTTTTCTCCAGAAACAACACATTTATTCAAGAATTTCTGCAATTGGCTTTAAACCCCACTCGTAAGCCCAATCTCCTTGACTTTCCCCTTTTATACACGTTAGAATGGGTTTCTCCACATTCTTCTTGCCTTCGGCCCCCTCACCAGCTCTGTCCAAACAGAAAGCTAACCTCACCATCAGTCAGAATGGACCTCTACCACTAGAGGGGTCTAAAGATATGCACACCCACACAGACATAACCCATTAGGTTCTCAATCCAGCAGCTCCAAACCCTCCCCAGGTTGGCATTTGAACAGCGTAGTCTGCGAGCGCTGATATATATATATATATATACATACAGTAGAAGGATGTATGAAGGCGAGCTGAATGTATAAAGAGCCTTGGCACTAATGGTCCGTGCACGAGTATATGTCTGTGTATGTGTATGAATGTGTACATCTCTAAACATACTGTGCACGCTCCTCTTCCCCCTTTCTTTTGGGGGGGGGGGGCTGGCTCCTCTTGGAAAGGTGGAGGGATTCTGCAGCTCTGCACTGATTCCACCGGTACACAGTAACACAATCCAGACTTTCTGGTAAATGTAACCTACTAGAAAAATTGAACCTGATGCTAACCGCCAATGAAATTATGACCTCTGATTGCTGCTGCGCCACACACCAACACAGCCCCGGGGCCAGTCGGGCCGGCGAAAAGAGCGCAGGAGAAAGCAGACTGAAAATCTGTTATTAGTTTTCCATTTATAGGAGAGCTCTAGTGCCTCTCACCCCCCAAAACCCCCTCTCTCTCTTCACCAGCCAGCTCTAAATGTGAGGGGGTCCTGCCGTGGCCTTCAGATCAACACATTTCACATGGGGCACAGCAGAAGGAGACTAGATAAACTTATTTTTGTTCAAACTTGTGATGACTGGCAATTTTTGCATTGGTTGAGCAATCACTTGGTCAAAAGAAAAATAGCATTAAATCAACGAATGTGACATGTCAAACTCGTAATTTGTTTCAGTCAGCCCTACCCTGCAATGAATAACAGAAAGCACGTTTGATAAGAATTTCTCTGGAAAGCTACAGGTTTTAAAATTGGCTGCGACACTGCCAGCAAGGTTAGTCTCACCTGTTTAAAGTTATGTGAGAATTCCTCCGGTCTCAAGTATGAAAAAACCCTCCCGATTTCTTAAGCTTTTTTAATTAAGTTTCATCCGGCTGTTAAGAGACCAAAACACAGAAAGGACTTCCTTGTTTTAAAGTCAATCTAACTGAGGCCAAACGCTGACGTTATTGCATTCCTCTCTAATGCAAGAGCAGGGTAAGGGTAAGGGCTTTGGACTGTAAACCTTTTTTATTTTACTGGTTCCCCTCTGAACAAATTTTTCATCTCCCTGGATTTGTGGGGAAAGAGGGAGGGCAGAGCGACGTGCGGAGAAACTCAAACCAGCTGTTCTTTAACAGAATTAAAATCTTGACCCCCCAACCCCTGCTCTAATGCAGCCATTCTCTCGCCAAGCCTCTCCCAGCAAGCCCCGAGATCCAAAGAGGAAAAGACTTTGACCCGGTGACCCTCTCTTCCCCTCCTCTATGGGACTCCGGCACCCCGATAAAGGGGGTGGAAGGGTAGAGCAGCGGCTAAAAGACCGGGGGGAAAAAAAGAGTCCAAAATGACCTCACATGGAGCCAGCTCTGCACCCCATGTTCCAGAAAGATGGAGTGCCAATGGGAGAGAGAGATGGGATGCAGGCGGGAGGCTCTTAGCTCTGTCGACTTAATCTGTTTCCAGACACTCATCATCCAATCTTTAGCAGTAGAAGAAAAGCAGCAATTTGTCCCAGCTTGAAGATCTGCGCTGCCAACAAACTTTGGGGGTATAATTTATGTCCACAAATGATCCACATGCCTAATACTTTAAGTAGTGAGAGGCATGTCTGTTTGTTTAGGAAAACAAAAAACAGCACCCTGGGTTAAGCACCTCATAAAAGCTTTCTTTCAAAGACCACCCATTCTGGTGCAAGTGAATGAAATGCTCCCATTATCCAGTAATAATTACCTGCGGATTATTCTGACACAATCGTCACAATGCAAAAAAAGACCTTGCCACCCCCCATTCACTTTGGTACTGAACAATTTGTTTCCACACGTTTGGTTTGATCGTTGCCTAATTGTATGGCTGTCTCCTTGAACGACAGAAGTTCCTCAAGTGTAGTCATCCCCTGTAATGCGCTTTCTTTCACATTCTGACAGCCAGCATGGATCAAAAAACATCTATCCGAGAGCAATATTACTCAGCGTGTTAATTATGGGGCCTACTTAAGGTGTCAAAGCCAAAACTCTGACATGACCCGAAACGCATAAATATGTCTCAGTAATTAGGGGCGAACTGCACTCATTATAACTGCTGCCTGATTATGAATGATTTTTCATGGACTTTCCCGAAAATCCTCAAAGCTAATAAACACATCAAGCTCAACAAATGTAGTTGAGTTGAGTGTCAACGTTTCAAAGTGCCAAGAAAAACACAGGTCTTTGGGTTTTAAACTGTTTGAACCCCTTAGATTACATTGTTTTTTATGTTTACATAGTTTAAAAAATTATATTCTGTAGATATTATGACGCTTAATTATCAACTGAACTGGGCTTCGAGACCTCCACAGAGAAGTTTGACTGTGTGTGTGTGTGTGTGTGTGTGTGTGTGTGTGTGTGTGTGTGTATGTGTGTGGGTGTGTGTGTGTGTGTGCTGTGAATAAAGGAGGGAGGGGGGAGTTGTTGGAAGAATGCGCAGACTCTGACAATTACAGTTCCCAGCTGGGGTTGGCATAAACCTCGGCACTGGCTTCCTGGGACAACTAGGGAAAAGCTAATAGAGGAGGTGGCTGTGGGTAATGTCGTACAGTAACCCTTACACATACTCATTAGGAGCCACTTCTAAAGGCCTCGTAAACACCACAGAGCCATGGATGGGGCAGGTTCAAGTCAGTTAAGATAAAGTCGTATATAGTCCAAGTGGATGGGAGGGAAAAGAAACACCGCAGGGGTGGTGGATTTTTACTAACTGATGAACTCGCTGACAGACTCAATGGCATTCAAGCATTGTTGGACGGATGGAAATCTGAAATGTCCAATACTTTAAAGTATGCATCATATAACAATATCGTGTCAAACTTTTAATTGGGGTTTCTTCATGAGTTGCAGTCACACTGTCACTCATCGGAAAACATAAAAGAGTAAAATAACATGACGCCATTATTTTGTTTGTCTAACACTGAAAAGAGAGTGGCAGGGCTTCAAGATGGTGGCACATTGAGGGATCAGACCCAGACTTTTCTGAGAACCTTTTGAACATCGCTGCTCCACCGAATCCATTCTCCCCCTCGCCATGCAAACAGTGGTCCCTCTAAAACCTACAATCACCGCTAACTCACACCAGATGTTCCTACTGTACTCAGGGGTGAAGACCCTCCACCAGAAGCCATAGCAATTACTCCTTACGCAAACACAATGTCTTTCTGCTAAATTCATCAGCAGCAACATTCTTTTCTACTATCTGAGATCATTTAGCTACCAAACAGTCTCTCCTATCCATACAGGAAAAAGATGAAAAACGCCAAGAAAATGTACAACAATAGAAGACAGGATGCTTCTGCCCGGAGGATGCTTCCATCTCTACATCATTCCCTGTCTCTCTGTCTTTCCACTAGTCTGCTGAAAACCCCTTCACTGTGGAGGAGGTTATCAGAGCCCTCTTTGTTCCCTTGGCATCTGTCATTAAGCAATCAGCGATGACGGCCTGAGTCTTCCTGTAGCCCTGGAAAGAGCTCAGAGTGATGACTGCAACAGTCACAGGCAGGGAGGGGAAAAGATGGGGCAAGTAACAAATAAATGTTACCAAAACCCCACCACAGGACCCCGCTACATATCTAAACAAACTCTTAGGCCTCCCCCCCCTTAAAAGGTCTATGTCACTGCCATGTAGACAGTGTACCACTCTTTGGATACAAGCTGGCCTCCCTCTCTCATCTTCTCGCTCAGGTGAGCTGGTGGGGCGGGGGTGGGTGGTCAAAAAACCACAGTGTGAGCGATAACAGCCGTCATCACAGCATTCCTTGTGACCCTACAGGCTAATGCCATGTGAAAAAGGCTCATCCATGGTTCGCAGGTTCTCAATACCGCCACTCCACCGGCAGTGGCTGTCATCCCCCCCCACCCCCCACACGGTCTATGACCCCCAGCAACTTCCTTCTCTGTTCCCACCACAGGCAGCCCTGTGTGGGGGGGAGGGTGCAGAAGGTAGCCCCCCCTACCTGTGATTACCTGGGGGTCAAACACAGGATGTGGGTAACAAAGGGAGAGTTCTTCGAAACCCACTTCATTCCAATCAACAATCTGTGCATGAACAGCCACGGAATTCAAACAGCGGCGCCAAACAAAGCACAGGTATATAGCGAAGTGCATGCTGGTTTTACAAAAATTCACACGATCGGGAGAAGGGACCCTGTGGGATAACAAGTGCGCCAGCTTGCCTGGAAACAGACAGAATTTTAACAAAGTAGACTGAAAAGTGCTGATATGTTGTTGGAATAGACAGGAACAGCCCACAGGTAGGCAGCGAAAAGCATAAATTAGCTATGTGTGATGGTGATGGTGACCTGCATCTCATTATGTCCTGTTTAAAAAAGAAACATCTAAACCACACTTCACAGAGGGTGATATTAAATGCAATATCAAATTTCAGTCATTTCAGCAGTTTTTACCTCCGCGGAGAAAGAGTTTATTCTTTCCGAGTGGGCTGTTGTTTGGAAAAATCTGTTCTCTACCACCACGGAACATGCTGGGCAGGTGCTGTGGCTCCCTCTTTAATTCAGGACAAGACATCTATGCTTAAATTATCATCAATTGTCACCAGACAAGTAACGCTATATTTTCCATACACCCTCAACCCCTATTGGCGCAAGAATGGGCTGTGTTAGGATAGTGGGTTGCGAGTGGGGGTGAGGTGGAGCTTTGTGGAGTGTAGATTGACAGGGTGGCTTTGAAACCTCCACTTTCTCTCTGTAGTCTTTCCAAAACACATCAATGGCCCCGCCCTGAGACGTGATGGAGTTATGTTGAGGAGCATGACAGAACTGCTGCATCAGGGGCCAGGCAAATGATGAAATACCCACATCAGTGTGTGCAGGCCTAAATAAGCCCATCTGACAAAATATACTTTTTTTAATAAAAATGGTCTTTCTTAGTTCACTGTTGCAATCCGGTTTGGGCATACTGTGTATTTGAAAAAAAAAATACTACTAATGAATGGTTTGGTTCTCACTGGGGCAGATCCTGATGGGTTGATAAGTGTTGTATATGTTTGAAATATAAATAAAAAGTCAGCGCCACGAAGCTACGGTGTTAAATAGTAACCAATAAACTGAAGGACTTCATTTCCTGAAAAATTGAAAAGCACCGTTAGCATAATGTTCCACATTACTGGGAATAAAAACCACAAAAAATACAATATCAAGGAAAACACCATAAAGCTACCAATCCTAAGGAATGGCGAGTACAGGATCGGAATCTCTACAGTGGGACATAAAACTAACAGAATGGCTACACACTAAGAGGCTCTGGAGGGCCATTTCAGCCACTAGGAAAAGGTAACCATGCGTTTCACAGCATCTCTCATTAACAGGCAGCCCCTGGGTGAGAGTGACAGAGGAGGTTTCAACTCTGCGACTGCAAACTGGGAGCTATAAAAAGGCACTCACAGCTCACAGTGTCACCGGGTTGCTCCACAGGTATGTGTGTGTGTGTGTGTGTGTGCAATATGTGTGTTTGCACATACATGTGTGGATGCATGTCAAAACCTTTATCAGCACAAAATGTTTAGAGTGCATGTGCAAACTTGTGTGGGAGAGCGTTGCACACAGCACGGAGGCATCAGTGGACTAATGTAAAATGTTCCCACCTTTAGAGACCTCTCCCCCCTCTCTCTCCCTGTGAGTGGTTTGCCCCCATGCCCTTTATCCTCCAGACTGCGAGGGTTGTTTTCTCACCCAGGGAAGGGGGAGACGGCAGCCCACAGTACCCCACTGAGAGGGGAACGCAGGGGGTTGGCCAGAGAGAGAGAGAGGGGCCCCTGGTTCCCACATACCGCTCTGCGTGAGCGTTTGGGGCTGCAGCAGCGCACCTACAGTAAACTCACACCCGGAGTCACAGCAGAGCTGTCAGTCTTCAACAGTGAGCTCAGCCTCAGTGGGCTTCACTAAACACATCACTTCAGAACATCAATTAGCTCCACACATTCACCGTATTCACCTTCCCACACAGCGCTAGTGTGAGAATGGCATCAAGTGAGGACAATTTACTAAATTTACAAATTAAAATATACGAACAACAAATCTTCTTGGCAATTTACATGTAAAAACATATTATTTTGAATGTCATCAAATTCACTTTGATAGTTTAATTCTGAAATTATAAAAAACAAAACAATAAATAAAAATAAATAAATTCTACTTGATGTTCAATATGTTGTTGTAAATTAAGAAATTCCAAAAATGTGTGATTTTGTGTTATGTTTTTTGATAAATCCAAGATAAAACATTGATAAGATGTTTATCTCTATAGCTATTGAAATACAACTTTCCTCATACTTCTTTCCATGAGAGAGCCTTTTTCATGATGAAAACAGATTGTGCTGTTCATACAATACAACACTCCTCCAAAAGAGCTGAGCAGCAAATGGTTTGTGCGGGACAATCGATGGAGAGATACAAGTCTGTGTGTGTGTGTGTGTGTGGGGGGGAGTCTTTTGGGAAGGTGCAGTATTTCTCGTACGCACCTTCAATACTATCTAACAGTGATTGAAAAAAAAGAGAGCGCTGATCCAGAAAAAGGTTAGAGGAGAAAGAGGGAGTGAGAGACGTAAGGGTGAAACTGATCCCTGTTGACCCCTTCGGCATGCCCTCTTTCTTTTTATGACTTTCCTCCCAATCGTCACTCACCAGCTCTATCAACACGGTCCAGCCTCTATTCACACATACACACACACACACACACACACACACACACACACACACACACACACACACACACACACACACACACACACACACACACACACACACACACACACACACACACACACACTCTCTTGAAGACATAATACTAGGGCGTTTGCTCTGGATTCAACAGGCGGAGCACAACATTATGCTATACAATTAAGAACAATCGTTGTGCATTTGAAAATAGTTCAAACTGATTCATCTGCCCTAAAAAGTAACATTTCAATAGAAGCAAAATAATCAGTAACTGCAAACACAGTGAAGTACCCAGGACGCTGAGTCCATATTTAATGTTCTAGCGCACGAGCTGGCAGGACAACAGTGTTAAGACTTAGATGGACCAATCACACACACACCCTTAGGCCACTAACTCTGCACCTGTGTTGCTGCACAGCCTCTGGGGTCTCCCTTTATGGCTTAGACTAAATTAGATGGACCATATGCATTTCTGCACATGCTTAAATACATAACTGCTGCTGGCTGCGGTATTTATAGCTGGACTCTATTTAGCTCTATCTGAGATGGACGACTGTAAATCAGCAGAGAGGAAACACAACTGGTTAGGCATTGCTGAGAACTGGCACTTAACACTGAGACCGGCCCGGCTCAGTTTAAGAGGAGAGATCAATACGCCTTCAAGAGAATGTCCCTCGTGCTCTGGTCCGATTGTTAATGACAATCACTGCAGCGTCTGCAGAGAGCTCTTTACATTGGATATTCTAAAAAGCATTCTTTCACCACACCAAAGATTGCTATTATAGTCATAACACTACTCTAGTTTTAGCTGGGGAAAAAATCGAAAGCTTCAAAGTGTCAAAACAAAATCTAATAATGTTGTTACTGGGATAGAGCACAAGGAATGTACGCGTTGCATTTTTTAATAATTTTATAAGCAGTCTGAGCTGCCAATTCATCTGTGAACTGTTTCATCACACATGAAAAGAAATCAAAACACAGGACAGATGTTGAGCGAAACCACATCTAAGCGTTGTCACCAACGGCCATTTAAAAAAAAAAAAAGAAAATGATTGGGGCACATCTATTAAACAAAGTGCAGCTACATGGCCAGGGCATAAGGAAATATTTAACCAGCCAATTGCAGCCAATTAACTTTGATCACGATGACTGCGTTTGGAATCCCAGTTGCTTGTCTTGTCTGGGAGAGTTTGACATTTTTTCTTTCCCTGTCTCTCTCTCTCTCTCTCTCTCTCTAAGTCCCGTTTTTTCCCCTCTCTCCTCCTTCCTGGGTTTACTTCATGTAACACAGACGAACATGGTGGTGAGTAATGAGACTTGGCAGAGCGGCCGCAGATCTCTTCACACTTAAGTATCAAACAAAACATTTCCTCTACTGTGAGGTCAGCAGAAAGCAGGACACTGAGGGGAACCCACCGCCGGGTCAGCGGGATCACATTCACCAGGACAAGGAGAGCGACAGCAAATCCCCCAAAATACAAACTCAATTAAATACTCAACAGAGAGATCCAATAGAGCTACACTTTAAGAGGGAAATAACACTGAGATAAATCGCTTTGTCTATCGCTAATATCTCATGAGCATTGATAGATCGCTACGGGTTTTCACAGGGTAGCGGGTGTCTTTGCATAGTATGTGTATATGTTATATATAAAAAAAAATAAAACAAATGTGGCACACACTTTCCTGTGCATACAGTCTGAGCACAGAGTATATGTGCAGTGAAGCGCGCACACACACACACACACACACACGCACACACGCACACACACACACACACACCTATCCTATCATATCCTTGAATTGATCCCTCTATTTCTATGCCCCAGGGGCAGATTTTACACTAGCCGTACATTAATTGGGGGGGGGGAGGGGGGGGGGGGGGGGCAAAGAGGTGTGGGAGGGGAGATGACCGGGGATTTCAAGCTGTGACGGAGGGGTCTGTGGTGAAGGTGGACAGCGACAGAGCGACCACCGAAACACTAGAGCTTGACAAATTCAGCTTGCCGCTATGGGAGTGGGAAGGAGGTTGGGGGTGGGGGCAGGGTTGCTGACCCAGGAACGACAGAGACTGACAGCACATGTAAAGCTCATGGTACCTCTTTGGCTCCGAGGTAATACTTCACCACTATGAGACTGCTCACCAACAGATAAGCAACGCGTTATGAAACGGTTGTCGCTGCTTTTCCAAAAATCTTAATGCACTACTGTTACTCTCGTGTTTGAATTTATACACTCCCATGATGACTTCCTCAAATCTTCACAAGGTGAACAATAGCTATTTGTGTAGAAATAGGAACATAGCAGAGCTAAAGAGAGCCTGGTGAATAGAGAAACACACACACACACAAAGAAAGAAAGACGTACCTCCAAGTCGTTAAAGAATAAGTGTGTGTCGGCCAAGTTGAAGATCATTTCTTCCATCCTCAGGCCTAATGATACAGATGTAGGCGGATCCTGAAAAACAGAGAAAAACAATCAAATTAAACACAAGATCTTTCTTCTGAATAGTGAGGTCATTTTCTTTTCCATTTTCAAGGAGTTAATGTGAAACAATAAATAACCCTGTTCCCTCTTAGTCACTCAATTAACACAGAATCCCTTCAAATTCCTCAGCAGGCTTTTCCCATAAAAGAAGACATTAGGCGGACTTGAAAGTTTCAGCCTCTGTTTACGACCCTCCGAAAACGGGACCAGAATAGTCATCAGAAATGCCACAGACTCGAATGAATGCAGTAAAAGCATGTCTCTTCTGAGGAGGGGTGGTCGATTTAGAAGAGTTGGGGTCACAGTCTCATCGTAAATAGCCCATTCTCCACATACTTGTGCTGATGCATCATGTGATTGCTCTCTAGCTAGAAAAGCGAAATGCCCCCTAAAGCAACTGCTCTGAGGCATTATCAATATAAAAATGTATTCAAGTGCCAAAAAATTCAAATACAAAATAAAAATTTAAATGTTCCTTAAACCTTGATCTCAGTCAGTAATGTGACCCGTGCTGTAATGATGATAGGGTTGCACTGTCTGTAAGATAATACCTAGAGAGGAGTGCACTACACTGTAAATAGTTAATGAGCCTGTGACAATGTGTGCAATTTTCCTCTTTAAAAGATAATGAATAGGCAAAAAGTCTGTTGTGTCTCTGTGTGAATATTTTTCCCATACCAACAAAATGCCCCCAACACATTTCTTTTTAGTCTAAGAAAATTCCCCTGCCTGTGCCATTATTACGTTTGTGAAATGTTAACAAATATACAAAACATTTTATAATCAACTCACCGGATACGATTGCTCGCATTTGTTTGTTGTTTTTGCACAAATTGAAATCCATTTTATCTTAAATCTCTAATCAGCAGATAGTCTTCAGCAAAGCGAGGGATGAAGAGCAGGACAATAGGAGGAGGATTTTCCCTGCAGCTGGGCGAGACTGCATTAAAAGACGGGCCGGGCGGGATTACAGAGTTAAACCACCTGAAGACACACCTGAGCTTTCCTACTGATTAGCTGTCACGGCCCACAATGCTCATGTTTTCACTAAAATGACGGAGGACAAACCACACAAGTAGTAGCTCAATCCCCACTTGTGGAGGCTTTCTCCTTCCTCTTAACCTCCCCTGTTCCAATCAATCTTTCAGCCAGAATTCATCAAAAATAATTAGCCTTCCCACATCAACTGCCGGCTCCCTCTCCACCCCAAACCTTCCGGCGCTGTTGGGGGCGATTTAGCATTATTGGATGCTTTTTGGTGGGAAAAGGGCAGTCTTCTCCCGAGCGCAAGTGAATCCTTTCCAATTAAATCTAAACAATCAGTCAGTGAGGGAGTTAAGAATACAAGCAGGCCAGAAGGCCAAAGTGCTGCTGCTGTCATTGCTGCAGCACCACCTGTCTCGAGATGTCAGTGCCATCTACAGGGGCGCCAAGTCCCCCCCCCCCTCCTCCTCCTCCTCCTTCCAAGCCTCTTACCAATAACAACCCCCCCCCCCATCCCCACCCACTTTAAGCTCTAACTCTGGCCAGCCCAATAGCCGCACAGCTGGCCTTAGCCATCAGCTTTATGGGGGTGAGCTGCCTTGATGCCAATTAAAAGAGCTGATAAGGACGGCAGTGTGTTTATGTGTGTATGAGAGGAGAGGAGAGGGGGGGGAAGAGAGTCAGAGAGAGAGTGGGTGGGAGGTCACAGCGAGTGAGAGAAAGTGTGTGGATGTGAGCTCACTACTCAGATACACATCTATTTATAGTGAGCTCAGAGAGAGAGCGGCTAAGAGGGAAAACTGTTTTGTGACTTTTTTGTTTATTCCATTAAGATAGGGATGACATGAATGACAGAATGGAGGAATGGATAAGGGGGTGCGTTGTTGTGGTGCAGTAGTGGTGGTGGTGGAGAGGGATGTTGGTCTACTTCACTTTCTTAGGTAGTTTACAGATCTGCTGTTCTGATAGGCTTTGAAGTAGTGTGCTCTGTGGTTGCCGTGAGTAAGCGTGCCTCCTTTTTATAAGCTCTTATGGGTTTGTGTCGGCAGGTCGGAGCATGAGAAGTAAGGAAGGAAGATGTACTTTCGTATAAAAAAAAGTAGCGCAATGGGCGGAGGAAAAAAAGAGGGAACAAAAGAGAAAATATATTGTGAGTGGCTGTCAAGTCCTATATGAGATCTGATGGAACGGGACCTTATGGAGCCAGGAGTGTTTCCTGTTTCAGAGGAGCACACTGGAGACCCTGTGTATGCATGTGTGTGTGTGTGTGTGTGTGTGTGTGTGTGTGTGTGCGTGTGTGTGTGTGTGTGTGTGTGTGCAGTTTGGAGAGTCCCTCATGATTGAGCCACAGCTCCCTAAGCCTTAGCTCTCTCTTTACCCAGCATGCGGGGCCGAGGAATAAAGTAAATAAACAGTGGAGGGTCGCGGGGCAGCCCTCTTTCACCCCAAAAACAAAACACTGCCCCCATCAAACACCCCCTTACAGCAGAACAAAGGCACAGAGCACGGGCCGCAGACGCTAAGCTCTCTGACATACGAGGAGCAATATGTCATTTTCCGACTTCAAAACCAGACACCTCCATAGCCAAAACAACCGGTGATTAGAAATGCGGCGCTCAGACAAAACAGAATCAAATGCATCGTTTGTCATTTCAAGAAATCTGTCAATTTGAGATTCTACAGTTATTTGTTTTCACGTGGACTATGTCTTACTTTGAAAGCTATATAGAACCAATGACCTCAACAAAACCATGAGAATAGGATTCTGCCTTATTTCCCAAATTGTTTGTTTTGAAAGTTTAAATTTAGAGAGGCAATTTTACGTGGAACAACAAATAGCAAAGCCTGGAAAACTAAACTCCTCGTCTTAAAAGCATACACAGTAACATGGGATACAGAATGACCTTTCAGTACAATGATAATATATGTTTGTAAAGATTTCTATACATTTATAATACATTTGAATTTGCATCCTTATCAAAGCAGGTTTAATTAAGGGGATCTCTGTGTTTGAGTGTTCTCTGTGTGAGTTTTGATGGAATAACATTTGGTGGACTGGGCTCTCCGGGGGGATCCCTGCCTGAATAGGATGGATTGAGAAGCACTTAATTAAACTAACAATGTGGCATTTCTGAAGGAGAAAGGAACACTTAAGATGTGTCAATAGACATCCAGAGTGCAACTGTTGTGAGCCCCCCTACAGCCCAGCCCCGGCCAGCCACGCATAGCTCCAACAGCTGCAAAGAGCAGTCAAATACTTGCCAAGCCTCATTGGACCTATTAAAAAAAGAAACAATTATCTGTACATTGAGTTCTGCTGTAACTTCTCACTATGGGCTCACAACAAGGCACAGTGAAATGTATCCTCCACTGCTTGTTTTTTCGGGTCCCCTTTTAATATTAATGTGTCTTGCTGATAAAGTGCACCGCTACTAACCACAGTCTGATGTCACTCACCCGTCCATATCTGTTGGCGTAAGAACCCGTAAGCAAGGAATGGAAAACGATGATTGTTTCATCCAGGTCCCAGATGAAAACTCGCTGGAGAGATGGAGGGGGGAGGGGGGGGGGGAGAAGGAAACAAAAGAAAAAACAGGGGAGAAAAGAGGCAAAATCAATGGTGCACTCTGTAAGGGCTGCAAGGTGATCCTCCTGGTCAATAGGCCAGGAGCGTGTATTTGTGCGCCAAAGGGACCAGGATCCATTTGCTTGGGTTGGTCACCGCAACATCCCTCCCATCACCCCACCGCACGCTTTCCCATCCCTGGCCTGCCCCCCCCTATACATTAGAGTAATCAATAGTGACAAACTAATTAACTAGATATGTTAACATGCCATGATGTCAGTGCTATATTGGGCGCTATTAAGCTTGTTCAAATTCATATCATATTAATGAAGAGCCCCTCTGAATGACCAAGAGTTTATTTTGACATATGGTCACTATCAAAGTGTTATATGGCTCATGGTGCAATGCTACCTCTGTTAAGTCACCGTTAGTCCAGTCTATGATGACTACAATATATTATTCACTTCAGCGATGGCTCACTGACTCACTCGCCTTATTGCTTATTGACGAGTTATACAATACATGAGAACTTTATACAAGATATGCATTGCGTGATGGCATGTATTCCGCGATGCGTTTAATAATGCATCTGTAGTCAAGGAATCAAATCATTAAGAATGAATGCCCCTGTCAAGTGTTAAAGGTGGTGTGGCAAGCCATACAGTAAGTGGATTAGTGTCCGTGTGGCTCAGACAGGGGCGAGGCTGTCTGTCGCCACGGTAGCGAGCTTCACCCTACCTCAAGGTCGGAGTCAGGCGGCGGTGATGGGTTGTTGTTCCTCCTTCCCCGGCCACGTGACTTTCCTTCCGAGGCCCGGCGCAATCGATCCGATTCTGAATCTTTAATGGGGGTTGATGGACTGTGGATGGTACTGTACTCCACTGAAAAAGGAAGGAAAGAAGGAGAGAAGGAGAAGTTTAAAAAAAAAGAAGAGTAACGTGTGTCGAGGATGAGCCATTGTTTGCTCTTAGCAAAGACACGTGAGTGACAATTTGTCTCGATGCACGACAGACAGCTTCCTGGGACGCTGTAAGTGATTCATCCGGGCCTACAGGTAACAGACATATCATAATTCAGCTGCAGGAACATGCTGCATATACTGAAAGCTATTATGCTCCATACTGATTTAATAACCAAGGTAAACAATTACATGCCAACTTAAAGTAGCAAACATGTCATCTATATAAATTAGACGACTGTATATAAGCCTGAAGTCGTTGGTGTTGATTGATGACAATTTCAAATGCAGTCATAAACATTTAACTGACTTATAAAAAGATACAATCAATGCTCTATTGCCAGATGATGCATTAATGTCACATAGAATTATGAGGGGAATTCTACATCTGATTTCAGTTTCAACTTCCTTTTTTCCTTTTGCTTGCAGTAAACCAAATGCGAACGCTAAAAAAACATTTCTCATTCACATTGTGCATCTGGGTTAGCGCACGTAAAGATTTTCTGGCATTTAGCTCATGATCTCTTATCAGGGAGCGACTTCCAGTCAGAAAGAGAGGGGGGGGGATTTCAGTGGTCTGCTTCTTGATTTAATTAAGAAACGTGGCTCTTAGCAGGGATCAAACCTCTGATATTCAGGTTACACACACACACACGAGACAACCTTACGCTGCCTGTGGTTTGACTCTTACCTGCAGGGTTCTCTGTGAGGGGCTGGCTGGTGATGCCAGTGGGTGGCTCCGACAGGGTGTATGTTGTGGTGGTGGAGGGCGTGCTGGGGCTGGTGTTGTTACTTGTCATGTAGGGTGAAGTGTAGGGCGAGCTGTTGTAATACTGAGCATACTGCCCCTGGCCAAAGCTTGGATAACTGGGGTAGTCCTGTTTGAGAGAAAAAAGAGTAAAACGGAAACGTTAAAAAGATATGGCAACAAGAAGTGGAGAAAAACCCGAGATAAAGAAATGTTATGTACAATGTGGTCTAAGATTTAGATCAAAAAAGGTGGAGGCAACGCAAAAGTGAGACAAAAGGGTAGCAGAGTTGAAGAAGGTTTGGCAGAGTAACGTGAGATATGCCCCGCACCAGTGTTGCTACTTTACAGTGCAGATTCCAAAATATAAATGCAAACACATGTCTTTTCTGTCCTACATCTGGACAACGATCTGTCTTGTTTTTTTTTGTGTTTTTTTTCTTCCTCTCCCCTTTTACTTTGTGGCATAATACATTTGTGTTGCAGGAGGCACACATTAGATAATCCAGCCTACAAAAGCTTTTAACATCCCGAGTGATTTATGTTTGAATGTGTCACGGCTGAAATGTAACATATTGGGTATGCATGTTTCATAAAGATTTCCAGGTTGGGAAAAATGTCTGCGATTCAGATTTATATAATCTGCTAGCAAGAATAGAATGAGCAGAAGGGAAAGCACTGGGCAGCTACCTGTTGTGTGCTGTTGAATCCGGTGGAGTTTGTCAGGGAGTTGTTCCCTGGGTACAATCCCGACGTTGTTGTGAAAGTACTACCTGTGGGGAAAAAGAATAGAACCTTTGAGTTATGTATACGACATATTATATAGTATACATATTTTTTTTACACCAAAAGACACATTATTAAATCTGCAGTACTGCCAACAATGCAGTGACAGAAATGAAATGGCACATTGTTGGGGGGGGCAGTCTTTTGTGAAACAACTATTTGAGGCAGTGAACAGAGGGGAGGCCTGAGGGAGCGCTCCCAACACTGGCCTTATCTTTCTCCTCTTCCTTCCTTATCAGTGATTGGATCGGGCCTGATGAATGACAGGGGGGGCGGGGGCGCAGAAACTGCTTCGAAAAAAGAAGCTGTCCGAGCCCGCACAATGTGACGAACACAGGAGACTGTTGTGTGCGAGCTACCCAAGGGTGAAAAGGGGTGGGTGGGAAAAGGTAGGGATAGAAGCATGAGGGTGCAGAGGGTGTGTGTGTGTGTGTGTGTGTGTGTGTGTGCATGTGCAGTGCAGTGAGACAGAGATGTATATGGAAGGAGGGCTGAGGTCGGAGTGAGAAGCACTAGGGGTGGGGTGGTGGTGGTGGTGGGGGGGGGGGGTCGATTTGCTGCTGACATCCAGCCACAATGAATATGTATGCTCTTCTTTTCACTTGCTGGAAAGGAGGGTCCTCCCGGGTAATTAAATCATTCAAAAGGGGGTTGATAGCATCTAATGGCTTAATAATACACATGACATGAGTTATAGAGGAGAGGGAGCAGTGGCGGCAGCCCCCCGGGGGCACGGCTTCTCTCTTCAGTGGCCATCCACCTGTACTGTCATGTCAGGCAAGGGAACAGCAGGGGGGGGGGCTGCTTTAAGGGATCAAGAAGGACTGGCAAAGAGTTAGCATGATGACAAAGAGAGCAATTTAGAGAGAGCTACGTAAAATATAGATTAAATGATCCCAATCATTTAGCTCATTCAATGTCTTTAAATATTTGAAAACAAACGTTGTATTCCAGTAAAAAAAAATTATTTGACAAAAAGGCAAAGTTTGTATATTTTGCTCCATAAATCTATGAAAAGATTAGTGTCGGTCATATATAAAGTCACTCCAAATTGAAACAAGTTCTTCTCAAATCTTACTGTTAAAACTTTTATTCAACTTATAATGCATCACTACATGCAACAAAGTAAAACATATCCCCTTAAATCCAGTCAAACAGGTTGCCTACGGATTGAATATTCCCACTGCCTGTAGCAACAACCACATTCATAAAGAGCAGTTAATCACAAAGTGCTCAAAGCAAAAGCCTGGGATTGATCAGAGGATTCAGCTGCGAGTCGGATGCGTTTGATATGATCCGTTAGAATAGGCACTCTGAATAGCATAGATATTGCATCCACTCTGGATAAAATTAACTTTGAAGGCCAAAACCGGGATTGCAATTATTATATGATTATTTGTGCAGCTGGGTGTATGTACATTAGTCTGCATGCCAATACTTAACCACATATATATAAAAATAATAAGGGCAGTAATTATTTGCGCGGTTTGTTGATCTTGTACTTTTCAGTAACAGAGGCTTGAGTTTTAAGGATTGAATTAAAATAATGTAGTTGAAAGGCTGAAATGGAACCAGAGTGTCATGGCATTTCTTTCAGTTCGGCTTGATCACTCTTTTCTTGTTTGTACAAGGACAAATGACTTGACCGTACATCCACAGGGGGGACATAAATTAGCACTGCCATGTCATTCTTTAAAACAATGCTTCTTTAAACCTATCACTCCCGTTGTCGAAAAAATCGAGTGAAAACGAAGGGGGGAGATAATTGTACTGTTCCTAAATGGGGGCGTAATTACACCTTTGTTCCAGGAGACAAACAGAGGGAGTTCCTTTCATGCTCTGGTCATTGGCCCCATCAGGGAGGCCCTCCCGCACCGTGACAAACGTGAAGCAGCATTCAGAACAGGGGGAGTGGAGGAGTGGGGTGGGGGGCACGGAAGGGTACCGTATGGAAGAGAAGACCTAGTAAGTGCAGTGCTGAGCCTTGTCATTTAGTACCCAGCACTGTAGCTAAACAATAAAGTGGAAAAATGTATCCCGAGCTCCCAAGATTACTAGGATACACTAGTTATTTGTGCACTTTTCTCACTCTCTACTTCCAGAAGTTACACACACAGCATTTTTATTTATTTTTGACCTTGTTTTCATCCTGGCCTTTACTGGTTATTCTCATCAGAACTGTTGTCTCTCTTTCTTTATTGTTTTGTTTGATATTTTAAGGCCTGAAGGGGGAATTTAAAAAAAAAAGTTTTTGTGTTCTCTGCAGAAAGTTCAACGTCAAGTGAAAGTCCGACAGAACAATGAGACGAGGAGGAGCAGGGTACAACAAATGAGTCTAATGTGCAGTTCAAACAGTCATAAAAGCCCCCACTGGCAGGGTTTGAGGCTTTGCTCCGCTGAGAAACAAGGAGCCACATAAAAGCTGTGGGGACCCCTGCTAGCCCGGTGAGAATGAGCCCATGCTGTTGGGAGTGGTGGTGCTGGTTATGGTAGGGGGAAGAAAAGAGGGGGGGTCTTGTGGTTCCCCAGGGGGCATGTTTTCTCTCCCTCCCCCTGTCCTGCTCCAGTTAGTTCACTCACTCAATACCAGACATCATCCCTCCCCTCCTCTCTCTCTCTCTCTCTCTCTCTCTCTCTCTCGGCCTTCCCTCCTGCCTTCTGGCTCCACAATTGGAAGTCCATTTGCTTTGCTTGATCAGTCCCCCCTTTGCCATGGGCTATGTCTATCATCAGTGCACAATATTTGTAGCAGAAGTTTGTATGCCCCACTTGGGAATAGGCTATCAAGTCCAGATGGGGCTCTCCTTCTTTTTTTTTAAAGAGGGAAACTGGGATACTTTGGCCTTTTCAGCTATTGCACTGCCACTAGAACAGAATACTACAATCCAATTATTCACCTAATTAGCATCTGCTCAGTCCCACCCTCAGCGGAATCTCTCCATCTATTCACACACCTCTGACGATTTAAGTGTTTTTTATCTCCTGACAATCCAGGAGACGCACCACATAAAGTGCCACAAGGAAGGGCATTGCACAAAAACCCAGGCGCACAGAAAAAGCCTGTGTCCCTTTGCAACTCGGTGCCAGCACCCACACAAAGCTCCATGGCATCGGACATGAAAAATCAAAAGCACATAAACATTAATCTAATCGTCCTCCGCCTTGACAGCTGGCCACAGGCTGGTGGCGGGGACACTAGCGTAGAGGGGGAGTATCAGATGTGGAGAAAAAAAAGAGAGTCTTTGGTCAGGACACCCAGGCCTCAGGCACCTCGCCCGGGGAGATCAATAGGCCAGAAAGAGTAATGATGATGGTGTGGCATAGGGCCAGTGCCACAGTCAAGACAACTCAAGGCCACAACAGTGGTCAATCTGTCATCTAACTTGGCTGTCAATGACTAAACGCACTTAACGTTACGCGGGTTCATCCGATAGCCAGAGATAGTAGGGGACGGTCAGGGAGAGACAGAAACAGACGAACGGGAAACAGAGAGACACAGTAAGAGCATAATACTTAGAAGACGAATGGGCACATAATACTGTCATCGTGAGTTAAACCACTAAGGGCAGGATAGCAGCTTCTGCATTCTGCTGCACATGCTCTGCCTCTTGTTCCCTTTCTTCCTCTCTCTCTCTCTCCCTCTCTCTCTGCCTCTCCTTTTTCAGGCGATCGGCTGCGCGCTGCAAAACTCCGGCTGTGGCCGACTGTATTTGGTTAAGAGGCGTGGAAAAGAGGCTTCCCCCGTGCCACATCTGCTGCTGAGCTGGCGTTATTTATTGTGAGATGCTCTGGAGGCTTTTCAACAACATGTGGAGATGTTTCTACTGTCCCACATTAGATAATGCAGAGAGCGCGAGGACTACTCTAGCTGTTAGTAAACTGTGCTTTCCTAGCGCAGGTGGAACACAAGCATTTTTTAACAGGAGAGTAACAGAAACACTACATTGCAGAAGGCATTCGCTTCTTTTAAACAGACTGCAAGAAAGAGAGAGAGAGAGAGAGAGAGAGAGAGAGAGAGAGAGAGAGAGAGAGAGAAAAACAGGGGGAGTGCAGGCAGGGCGCACTACAACTCATCTTTATCGCTTTCAAGGCCATAAATCTGGACGGTCTCAGCTCTTAAACAAATACAAATATGATCACAGGGAGAGAGAAAACAAAGGCTGGGGAGTGGGGAGCGACATGGCTGGTGCCTCCTAAGTGCCTGCCATTTTTTTTCCCATCTGTGTTGATTCTTTTAAGAGGAGAGGAGAGGGAGGCAGCAGCCGCTGTGGCTGCACATAGCGACCGCCGGGATTCACCCATCTTTTCGGGGTGAGAGAGAGGGCCGTGTTGTGAATCAGTCTGGCTCTGCACGCTATTAAATCAGGGACAGAGACCTTTCTCTCTCTAATCTTTTTTAAAAGGAGTACAATAAACCTTATTTGGATGGGCTGAGCAGACGGAACACATGGCAGAGCAACTGAAACGAGACGTGATGATGGCTAAATAATATTTTAAAAAAGAGGATAGAGTAGACGAGTACTGCCACAAAAGACAGATGTGGAGAATATAACCGAGAGAAAAAACACACCATCGACCACTTTCCCACCATATTCTTTTTAGATTGTTTGTGAATCAAAATCTGCTTTTGGCAACAGCTTTTTGTTGTTGTTACAACCGTTGAAGACGTGGCATCTCACCGACGCTGCACCGTCACTGTTTTAAAACAACCAGAACTGACGAAGTGAAGTTGTAAAGAGAAAGGAGGAAGGATGAAGGATTTCAAAAAGATGTCCTCACCCTGCATCTGGTAACTGTAGGGGGCCTGTCCTGTCTGTGGCGTGGTGAAGCCGGAGCTGTAGCTTAGGAAGCCCGTCTGTCCCGGCGATTGGGACTGGCTCAGACCCCCCTCCGTCTTTATGCCTGCCCACAATGGACCTAAATCAGTTAGTGACACCAGATCGGTTTGATGCACAGACACGAGTCCACACACAGGTTTAACATTACACTGGACACAGCAAAAGGGACCCAGCCCGATGTCTGTTATAGCACAACACACTAATCACAAAGGACGAGCAGCGCTGATTGTCTGATTAAAGATTTTCACGATCATCAGTTGTTTGGAAATATTATCTTGCACTGGGTTTAGTCTCACTGCAAACGAGTTGTGTATGTGGCAAAGAAAACAAAAAACACATGTTAGGATTGTTTGATTTCATGTTATCATTAGTATTAATGTTATTTTCGTCCGAGATAGGTCATCTTGTGAAAAATCTAATATAACATTCTGCTTGTGTTTGTGACAGAGTTTAACTGGCCACTGCTTACATTGAATCAGCCACGGTGTAGTTTCTATGCAGCGGTAGGTTGCAGGACTCCATTCAAATAAACAGTGAAAATTCCTCCACATATTGGAGAGTCTTTTGGGGTCAAAACACTCTAAAGACTTTGGACAAATAAAGCCTTGAGTGGGCCATGTACTCTGCGCTTTCTCTTGCGATGCCAAAGTAAAACAGTTTTTGTTTTGAGATTTCTATCAGTAATCTTTCAGATCCATCTGAACAGCTTGACAAGCAAATTCTGTTCTATTGCAATGAATGAGAATGTGCAGGCACCAGACTACAACTCAGTACTCTGCTGCTCTGGCTTTTTTGGAGGAATTTGGGGAACATGGTTTGTTATGAGCAAGGGCTAGGCCCTAACCTCTGGGAAGGAAAAATATTTACTTGTAGATTTCTGTTCCACTTTGCATGCATACAGTGTAAAGAACATTAACACTGTTAACATGCATTTTGTTTGAGATAGACAAGAGGAAGTGATGATGTGCGCAAGAGGAATCTTACCATAGGCCGGGATACCATAGGACTGGCCAGGCTGGGGGTAGCTAGCATAAGCTGCAGCCTGCTGCATTCCTGTGGTGTACTGCGTCTGCCCATACGCAGCCATATTTTGGGATGAAGGGGTAGGAAGAATATGCGGATATGTTCTGCTGTTTAAAAAAAAAAAAAAAAGACAAACGTGAGAAAGGAAGGCAGAAAGAAAGGGGACCAGGTTTTAGCCCCAAAAACAATAACGCAAACCTTGCTAACTGACAAATTCCTTGTGATTATGCTACTTCATTTAAACACTGAGCTAAGCTGTGAAACAGATAGCATCGCACAGCTCATATATATCGTGAAAGACCAATAAATGGCAAAGGAAACCTTTGCAAGATAATATTTACAACACATTTCAGAATGCGCAAGCTGCAGACATCCAGGAAAACAAAGCCAGCTGATCCGGCAGAAGGATCTAATTAAAGATCCAAATTAAGTTGGATGCTGCTTATTTTTTAAAGAAAAATAAAAGAAGCCTTACTTGGAAGGGTAAATCTGTGGAGAGAACTGGTGAGTTTGTCTTGGGCTGTAGCCACTGGTTCCAATGGCTGAGGAGAGTTAAAAAGAAAAGAGGCAAGCACATACTTAAACATTAAGAAATAAGGTAAATATTATCTTTTGCCAACAGAACTTCTGGATTCCACAGAAACAGTCATTACATTGCATTACTCTATTTATTTCTGTAACCTTATTTAAGGTTGAAAAATCGGAGAGCAATAATGAAGTAAAATAATCAGGTAAGAACATCTGGATTTTTTCCGCAGACATCTGTATCTCTGAGATACTTCTGGGCTGCTATGGCGACTGCTGGTGTAAACACACACGGCGGACATTCTGATTCAGTCTCGGAGCTTCAGTTTCCTTGGGCCTTTCAAGCCACAACCACATTGGAAGTGACATTACTGATCGCAGGTAATGAGTGCTACTGCATAATCAGTCCTGCCTTAAGAGAAATACTTTTTGCTTGCACTGTTTTCAATGTTCAGCCACAAATAACTCACACACACATTATTTTAAAGTGTTTTTTTACAGTAACACATCAACTAAACTCTTAAAAAAATGTAATTTGAATTTAGGTTTGTGTTATGTGAAATGTGAGCTGCAGGTTTCGCTTCCAAAATTCAAAATACCAATCTTGAAAAATAGTGCTAAATAGTTGGCATAATCCATTGAAAATGTATCTAAAAAAAACAAAACAGGAGTAAGTAAAAATCAAAGAACAGTTCTGTCGCATTACTGGCATTTAACTGCAGTGTGGCACCGTTTTGAAACATCTGTCTAATTGATTGTGACGTGTAAAATAAGGGATTTGGTTGCGGGGGAGCACTAACTGTATGTAACTGTATGCTGTAACCCCTCACACACGTTATTAATATTGAACACTTTTCCCACATCAGCAGCACCTGCCACTGGACAAAACCTGCTCTTCTGAACGGAGCTTTGGTTTTCCCCGTGGAGGATATGGGGTGTACGATTACTACATTTCATTAATATTGTCAAAGACATCGCAGTGATTTATGCGCTTTGTGGCGGTAAGTATCAAGTACTTAGTTAAACAGTTAAGGAAACACAGGTAAATTAGCTGCAAGATAATACTAGTATGCACAGCCGGATTCAGGACTGTTAATTCAAGTTTACAGAAAATATAAGAGAGGGCTGCAGGTTGACATAGATACTGGTGAGGGTGGACAAAATTAAATAAACTACAAAATTATCACATTGGGGATTATTTATTTTTCACTTCCTAATAAAGTCGTTATACTTTGAGGTATTGGTTTTATTTCAATAGGCCCCCTGTGTGTGTGTTTATGTGCATGTGTGTGTGATGTTCCTTTGCCGAGAGTAGGGTGTGAAAACCCTGGTACGGACAGGGCGATAGGGTAACAGCCCGTGGAGAGGGAGAGCAACTGGAACGCCATGTCACTCCACTGGACAGACAGGCACAGTGCATTACAGGTCATAATTCAGTCCTCACTGGCATGGGAACACAAACACACACACACACACATATACACACACACACACACACATACACACACACACACACACACACACACACACACACACACACACACACACACACACACACACACACACACACACACACACACACACACACACACACACACACACACACACACACACTATTGGTGTTTTAGCTCAAGGGATACTTCCTGGGGCCCGGCTTATCAGTCACCCATCTCTAGGCTCATCTCTCACTAATCAGTTCTGCAGCTGTGTGTGTTTGTGAGAGCGAGATAGACAGAGGGAGACACATGAGTGCGCACACACGCACAGCCACACACACGCAGCAACACACACGCAGACACACACACACACACACACGCAGACACACACACACACACAGACAGACACACACATACACACACACACACACACACACACACACACACACACACACACACACACACACACACACACACACACACACACACACACACAGTCCTCCCCACCTCTAACCTCACCTGATCCTGAGAAGCTGTCTAGAGAGGTGTCTGCTACCGAGGTGGCGTTTTCGCTGTTGCTCATTGGTTCGGTTTTAACTGCAAACAAAGAAGCCACATTGTCACCAAATGCACCAAGTCAAGTCTGGAAAGAAAATACAAATAAAAAAGTGATCAGATTCATGTCGAACAACCTCAGGCTTTCAGATTTTCACATTCACAAAATTATGTTTTGAAAATAAAGCAAAAAGTTAAGCAGTGTAAAATGAAAACAGAGCTGCACAAGGAGGAGGGAGATTATTTTAGAACATTTGAACAGTGTTTAAAATAATGTCAGAGAATGTGAATGAATTATTTACACATCTCATCTGTATGAGTTCTAATGTTTTAAAGCTATTCTTATTAAAATCTTTATTCTAATCTCCAATTCTTTTTGATGATATAGTCGGATGCTAAAATAGAATGAGGGATGTGATCACGGATCCTGGATTTCTTCATCCAGGAGAAAAGCCTTTAACATTTAGAAATGTGGAAACCTTGTGGATTTAATTTTTTAAATACATTTAACTTTTTTTTGCAAGAGTGAAATAAATCAAACTTTAATTTGACAGTAGCCTACATTCAATGCAGCTAAGCAAAAAAATCTTTCACATTTAAGGTCTCATGTTACTATTTACATTTAATGATAAAGTACAGACAAAAAACTCTCCGCAGGGATGTACAATTGAAATGTCAAGTAAATGTATGGTGTATAAAATCTTTTTAGGAGTGTAACGAACGCTGTTTGACCTTGGCTCCATTATACAGCTCAGCGATAGATCTACAAAGACAATTTCACAGCTTTCTGACAGCTCGGGAACCTTTGAAATCAATCCATTTCACTTCAGGCTAGCTGGAGGAGTTTTTTTTTCTCTCGCTTTCTCTCCTTTTTTTTGGCAAAACAAATTGACAATGTGGGCAAGGGAGTCATGCACGGTGGAATCCCTCATGGCTGAAGAAGCCGCTTGCTGTCATGTTTTACATGTTTCCGTTCTGCTAGTTCTGTGCAAAAACACATGTTGACGGGACACAATTCTTTGGAACACACCGATGGAAGAAAATATAGCGATAAGGTGCATGCACAAACCAGCACACACACACACTCACACAGAGCCCACAATAACACACGCTGTATTCTGGAAACAGCGTGGAACATCCAAAATGAAAACAAAATGCACAGTATGCACGTTCACAATCTGACCATTCATTACCAATGGACTCAAATCCAGTGGGTGTCAAACCATGCTTAAAAACAGAATATCACAACAATTACAGAAAATGTCAACAAGTTTCTGAATGAAAGGCACAATAGTTGAGGCAACTATAATTTTTTCAGCTAATATAATAGTGGATTTTCTTGGGGGGGGGATAAATAATCAGGCCTTTGTTTCAAAAAGGTAAACAACAAAGAGTGCTTTCAGTTGAGTTTGGGGAGGGGGGGGGAAACACCAAGTATTGTCCTTTCATTGTGTCCAAAGAGTATAGACAAACCTGCAGCGGACTGTGAGTTAGAACCTAACAACCAGTCTGCAGTGGTAAGCATTGTGATGTTATCACCTATAGGAAAGACAGAGTGGCAAAAAGGACACATGACAGTCTGCACCTTATCCACGCTCCTGTCTCTTTAATACATTCAAAGAAAGAAAGAAACCTTGCGCTCCAAGCACAGATTAACCTGATGATTGAGTGACAGGGTAGGTTCAAAACTCTCGTGTTGATTTGTGACATGGGGTAGACTGCTTCACTAAACAAAGGCTCAGATTTAAGCAAAGGCGAATCACCTGAGTAAATAACTATACGTACAGTAGAGGCCTCATGCAAAACTCCATCATTTCCATACTGTGAGCTTTGAATAATTACATGGCTACTAAAATAAACAGCTAAATAGACGTTGGAAAACAACTACTAGCTGCACTGAATTGCAATAGGGCAGCAAAAAGTTTTTGTAGGGTCCGAAATAATTTGAATATGAAGTGCATTCTCTCTTATGTTTTCCTGGCTGTTTATTACTATATTTCTGGGGAGGGGGGGAAATTCATAATTCACCCTTAACACTTTTTATGTGTTAACACCTTAACAGTTTTTTTTCACCATTCTCATCCCTATTTTTTAAATTTAGAATACAAGGGAGAGCAATTGCAGAGCACCAGCACCACACACATACCTTCAGTGCCATTGGGTGTCATGGAATTGTTATTGATGTGGGAGTTGTCGAGGTTGGGACCATTAGGAGATTCACTGCTTCCACTTACTCGGCTGTGAGGACTGGCTAGATCCTGCATTTCCATAGACCTGACAAGACACGCACACACACACGCACACACACACACGCACACCAAATCAAATTACACATATCACTCTGGTTTCAGGGAAGCTCTGATACGCAATGCAGTGTGCACAATATTCAGCAATCCAGCTGTCCAGATTTAGGTTAATAAAATGGTGATCATGACAGAAGGTAGAGATGTCTTATAAAAAGTATTATAAATTATTTGCTAAGTAAAACAAAAAAGACTCAATTCAAATAATATTTTAAATCTACAATTCACTGTAGTTTTTGTAATGGCTACCTTGCATGGGGAGATGGGATCATTTAAATTCTATTTTAAATAAAGACATTTAATGCGATGGCAAAAACACAAACAAACACTTTCACATATGCACAAAGAAAAACAGAGGACAGGAACGGCGAGCTATGAAATGAATAGTAAACATTTTGAGAGGAGGGTTTGGATTTCCTCTCATTACAAAGATCTCACTGCAAGTCCCTGTTTCACATGACGTTAACGCAAAGTGTTTACTGTCGATTTACGCTGAAGTATCTTACATCAAAAATGGCCTTAAGTGTATATAGTTTTGTGTGCGGTATCTAAGACCGTTAACAGATGTTTTGCTGGTTTGAGGCAATGGTTAATGTGCCTGTTAAAAGTGCAGCACTCTGCTTGATTATAAGGGCCCATGCCTCAGCGATGGGCAGATGAGAAGCTCATGAGGCATGTGTTTGCTCTGGCAAGCTCCTTAATTGTTTCTGTGTTTATACAAAAGACCACGCCACTGAAAACATTATTCTATCTTCTCATTTGTGCGCTCAAAGGATTTGAGCGCATAAAAGACAATAGAGCAGAAAGGAGGAGGCACGAGTGATTTGAAAAAAACGGCCACAAACTCTAGACGCTATTTGTCACTGCCACTGCTCCCCCATTGCAAACAGTAAGTTAATGAAATTAGGACAAAATGTTTTGTGCATTATACTGTCATGTCCAATTATATTCCAGGGTTCTGGGTATCTCTGCTGCTATCGATACACATTGGCCTTTTTACGCAAGGCCACAAAGATAAATGCTCAAGCAAACTGTGAGTAGCCTGAGTGCTATCAGATGGCCCGAAGAAACCAGAATAACAAGATAAAAAGATGAAATTATGATACGCATTTAGTCTGTTCAAGATAATATTATAATGTTGTGATATTATGATACTTTGCAATATAGCTTGGCTAATAATGTACTTTCTTGTGGTTCAAGTCCAATTGAATTAATAATGGAAAATAAGCACATTTTTGACCACTGTATTAAGAACCAAAAAGACCAAGAGTGATAATGAAAAACAATGCTACAAAAGTCGAAGTCACACATACTCTAATAATGGAAGCTGCATTGTCCTTGTCCCAGATGTAAATTCAATTACTTTTCCACTAAGAATATCACAGCCTCCAAGCATACAACAGCACAGAGGTACAAAGATTTACACATTAAGTTTTTTTCTGAATAAACAATCCCTATTTTTACATGTCACACTCTGACTCACTACTCCATCCTTTTTTCTTGTCAACTGAAGGCTAAGAAAAAAAAAATTCACTATCTCCATTCACACCAGACAGCAGGCTGTGATAAACTGAAGCTTGTTGTTTAGCAGAAGTTAATCTCAGATGCCACGCACTCAGAGAGGAGCTACACTTTTCTGATGCTGCTGCTGGCACTGGCTCAACTGTGCTCTTACCTGGACCATAGATGGCTTTGAGTCCTCTCCCAAAACCTCACTCCCTCTTTTTCCTCTCTCCTGTATTCTGCCTCCACCTGCACCACCAGCAGAAAACAATGTCACTCCTTGTTATTGCGGCTAGATGTCACAGTCCAGAGCCATCGGTGACACAAAAAGGCTTGTCTGAGAAAACATTATTGTTATTCTGCTGCATAATGGGAAGCTAAGAGGAGGGCTAGCAGCAGCAGCGGGGGGAACAGAGGCGCACATTGTCTCTCTCCGAGCCGCAGCCCTAGACTCCACTGTTGTTTCCTCCTTCCAGGTCCTCCCCTCTCCCTCCGCCGAGCAAAGGGGAGCAGCGCTAGCCAAATGACGGAAAGGTGATTCATCATTGGTCTACGACAGCTGCAAACTGGATTAGCCCTCCCCCAATCAACATGCAAAGCGGCTTAGCCAAGGTAAGCAGGAAGGGGGGGGGGGGCTGAAGGAGTGAAGGTAGGCAGAGAAGGGGTGAGGGGTTTGGGGGTGGAGGGGAGAGAGAGCAGGAGCAGCAGAGCCTGCACCACTTCCCCGCTTGAGGTAGCCTGCCGCTTGCAAAGGGAAGATGGGACTTGTTGAGCGGAGGCAAGTCAAGCGTGACACCCCTAGCATCTTCAGCAGATCTTTCATCTGCAATTGACACTATCTGAAATTTATCAGCAATCCCCCCTCCCCGGCGTACTGACAGCTCCTAATGACCGTCAGGGCTGCTTCCCGCGGGCCTGCCCCAGCCTGGGGCCTGTGCCACAGCAGCCCACAGAAACACACACACACACACACACACACACACACACACACACACACACAAACACACCTTTACTCACAATATACAAAGAGAGAAAATAAAATAAATATAAATACATATATTTACACTCACACTGACATTTATGTAAATCTTCTCTTTCTCTGTAGCAACTCACTTTTTCTTTAGCACAAGAAGAGAAACATAACTCATGCCTCTGTGTGTCTGCATGTGTACACACACACTTATGCACAGGGCACTTCAGAGGCCCCAGGATCCATGGTGCAAATGCACGCACACACTCATGCACATACGCGCGCGCACACACACACACACACACACGCACATACGCGCGCACACACACACACACACACACACACACACACACACACACACACACACACACACACACACACACACACACACACACACACCCACACGCAGGGCACTTTAGAGGCCCCAGATCAGTGGTGCATCTCAGACAATGAACGAGACTGAAAACAAGAACACGGAGAACATATGGAGCCACATATGTTTCCTATGACGCTACGAATGCCTCTATTACTCTCCTTTAGCTGACAGTTACATTTTGCTGTCCACTCCCGCTATGCTCTTCTCTCTCCAAACATCAAGCGGAGCCATATACTTGCGTGGCTATAACACTATATTAGACCTGACTCCAGCCCACCATGGGAATACAGGGTCCAAAAAGGGTCAAAGGTATTCAACTGGTCAGGAAAAGGGAAAAAGAAATGCAAATATTTTCTATTTTTTAAGAATACTGGCATGATATTTAATGGCTGACTGTTTACATGAGCCAGGGTAACCTGAGCTGCATGGTCTTCAGTTTTTTTTTCAACAGGCTTTGCTCTTCACACCAAGGCAAAGCCTTCATGAATACCATTCAAGCCTTACAATGTGCCTACTCTCCAACTGCTTGTGGTACAGCCATCTTAGCAAGAAACCCATTATATTTCATTCTCACATTAGAGGCTACGGACATCAGCAGTGCCTCCTCCTGGCATTTCCCAATCCTGAAAAAATGCAGTGTATGTATGATATAAAAAATAAATACAACTAAAAACAAACAATATAAATGGAAGAGAAAGTCCACGGAGGGTGAAAGCCATAAAGACGAAAGAGAAACACATTTTGCCACAGAGCATTAACAGCGATCACAGAGGTGGGGGAAGTTGTGGAGAGAGTGTGTTGTGGTGGAGTGATGTGGTATAGTGTGTGTGTGTGGTGGCTGGTTTCTCTATTCAGTAGTGAAGGCCAATGAACCCATTACCATGCTGGTGTCTCAGCCTTTGCCAGCAGGTGAAAGCGGCCAGGTGAATAGAGAGAGAGAGAGAGAGAGAGAGAGAGAGAGAGAGAGAGAGAGAGAGAGAGAGAGAGAGAGAAGAAAGGGGGAGGGGGGAAAGGGATGTAAAAGCAAAAACAAGCCTTTCTTCTGTGCCGCTAAATATTTATTGTTTAAAGAAAAAAGGTCTACATTCAGCATCTTTGATGTGCTTCGTAGTTCAACCTGAACTGCCAGGTCTTTGAAGCTAACAAGAACAAAGCCAGGGCAGATGAACCACTGGAAGTGTCATCAAGAGAGAAAAAAGGAAAGAAGAAGTGCCACAACACGCTTCACTTGCGGTTGTTTGCTGGCCCCCTTTTTTTTCCGCTTTACTTATTTCAAGACCTGCGTTACCAAAAGTAAACATAGCCACTGCCAAGCTTTTAGCATAGATCATCTCAGCATGGAGGCTGTCTGACCCGGCACAAATCCTTTCTTCACCTTTGCTAAATATTATTTCTTTATAATAATATTCTCTTATAATTCTTTAACCAAGATTGACCAGCTTCACATGCAATATGTTATACACATTTGTTTAAGAAGTATTTTCACATGTTAAATTTCACTGTTGCAAATAATAATGATCAAAGCAAATATAACATTAAAAATATTTCTTAGTGACTATTCTTTGTTTATGTCGACTCTCCACTGTGTCACCCTAAATAGATATGAATTGCATAGGGGATATAGTCCATATAGATAGTCCTTTGAATTGTACAGTCTATGTAAGCCATGTGTTGTGAGTTACAATTTTTTTTGAAAAACAATGCTTTAATCAAAATCTAACTTTAAAACAACTAATCCCCCACTTAAGCTGGTCAGCTGAATCCACATGGTGGCCCAGGAAAAATAAATCCACTCTCAAAGAATGTAGATGCAGACAACAATTGGACACAGATGTGAGTGGAATTAGGCACAGTTTACAAAATGCTACACTTCACTTGTCTCTCTGTACGTGGCCGAAAAAAATGACGGCTGCCATCAAATGCTACATTAAAAAGCTGGGTGTTTGTCATCCACAAAAGTTATTTTTTTTTAGATAAGACTAGTACTGTAAATGTTTTGATAAAATAGATGGGACATTTGAAACTATATGGTTGTGTAATTTTTTTTTAAATATGAAGGCATTTAAAACTAAGCATTTTTTCTGAGATATTTTTGTTTTTGTTTTTTAAATGCAAGCATTGGAACACTTATTAAAAATACATGTTTAATCCCAAAACTTTCAAAATTAAAGTGAAATATCGCTTATTTTTATTTTTTACTGTTTCACATTTCATGAACATTTATTTATATTCATGTACAGTAATGGTCTGTAAATGAGAGGATGATATAAATTGTGGCGTCAAATTATAAGACTAAACGGTGCCTCACGTAATTTACAAATGTTTTACTTTTCTGTAATTAAAAGCGCAATTATTAACAGATGTGCTGATTGTTGGTGTGCAATTTGTCTCTCTCATTTGGTCCAATCTGACATGGCGCTCCAGCAATTCGCTCAATAGCTACATTAAATCTGTTAATACTGCGCTCTTCAACCTTCAAAATGATTTCCAGAAGGCCAGTATGCCTTTGAGGAGCCATCAAACAAGTTTTAAAGTGCACATTTTATCACAACCTGCCCACCAGCGTGACCACCGCAGGATGAGGGGCTTTACACACACAGATGAAAGAAAGACCAGTGACAAATCATAGCGATTATACCACTTTAATGCTTGTGGCTGGTCATTGTCATTCCCCCAACATCTGAGACAGCCCACTGTTATGTTAACACACTTTAATCCACGCAGGAAAATACAATCCATATGAATAACAATTTCTGATTACACTTTCAACTCAGCGGCTTCCTCATTATCACTTTACCGTGTAAACATATAGCCATTTCCAAACACACAAGTATGTATTAGTGATTGAGGACCTGTAATGGCAATCAACAGAAGTCTTTCAACCTAATTTCCTGTTCTTTCAGCCACATATTCCAGATCCAAACAATGGCGTGTTAACAAAATAACACCCCATAGTATTTAGTAAACAACCCCTGACCACTAATCACCCACAATGGGCTACTTAATAGGAGGTCCCCTATTTCCTTCTGTCTCTCCCCCGCCTATCTCTCTCTTCCTCACAAATAGCTGGATCAGCGAGGCTGGATCAATTAGCCCTCTGTGTCTTTCAGCATTTTCAATCTCCTCTCTGAGAGGGGAGGACAAGGGCTAGCCCCGGCGACACACACACAGCTATACGGCAAAGGCATCAGGCCTTGGGCAAACAATGCCACCATCACCGCCGCCAACCACTCCTGCGTGTACACACTGCTGCTACACATGCATGGAGCTCCACAGCACGGGGCTAGGGGAGACCCTGATCTCTTTATTGCATATGAGGCAAATACACAGTGTAAACAGCCCCGAATCAGCCTGCTCATTATCTGTTAATTGGATAAATACGGTTATTGTGTGCGAGTCAATGGGTTGCAGCAGGCGCTCACACAAACTGTCATGTTTGTCTACACGGAGCGCAGGCCACTCTGCAAGCAAGCAAGCAGTCTGGCTCACTATCCTATCCTAACCCTGTCTTTTTTTACTCTCTTTCATCTACTTAAACACACCTTTCTTCACAACGAGAGAAAAAGGCAAGCGTTTGAAGATGACAGGAATTAGAAGACGAAGAAGGGAAAGCGGTAAATAGCACAATTTGAGAGAGATGAAATGCCCTTTACTCACACACACACACACACACACACACACACACACACACACACACACACACACACACACACACACACACACACACACACACACACACACACGCACACAAAAACACACACACAATAATTTCCTGACTTGTGATGTAAGCCTATGATCGTAGGCAGAACATTCTTCAATTAGAACATGCTAGTGATTACTGCGTGTTGGTGAGTCATCTTTACTACACGGGAAATAATGTGAAGCGGAGACGGAGCGCGGCCCGGGAGTCGAAAGGCCTGTTGTCTTGGTCAGACGCTTGCGAGCCCCTCAGGTCTCCTCGCAGCATTCCTGGCCTGAGCAGATGGCATTGGATGTCAACTGCTTTAACTGTGTTGCTTTTTGTTTGTTCTGCCAGTCAAAAAAAGGGGGGACTCCTGCCGGGAGCAGCATGCTTTCCTTGCCTGCTTTAAAAAAAAAAAAGTAAACTGGGCCAAGCAGAGGAAAGATCCCCATGTTTCAGAGGTAAAATCTGTAAATATTTTTAACTAGGATATTACATTCTAGTGCTCAAGCAAAATTATGCAAAAAAAGGTATTTGAAAAAGAATAAAAATTCTACGTTCCTATTTTTTAATATAGACATTTTAGGAGACATTATTATAATTATTTTGATGTTATTTATAATCAAAGACAAAATTAAATTAGCTACATTTATTTAAAAATACTGGACATATGTATTAGAAAAACACAAACATGAATAATATGTTTTTTTGGCAATTATCAAACAATTGTGCTACACTATACATTGTTATTTAAGAAAGATATTACATGTTTAAATTGGCTTCTGTCAGTTGCAATGAGTTTCACTTAAATTAAATTGTGATATTCATCCAGAGCAATTGTTTTCTTAGCTCTTTGTCTATCATCGCCAATTTATTACATCTGACCTGTGACGATTAAAGCTGTCCTATAATTAGAACTATTTTAGGACAACAGAACAGTTTTACAATTCTTACAATAAAGATGTAGTTGTCGCTCTTTTAAACTATTACAATTAATGACAAGAATTGTGGAGAAATTAAATTGTTATTCCTACCGCTCTCTTGATATTAACACTTTCATTGAGAATTATGGGCTAAATTAAATTCTGATGAAAATGTAACAAATAAAGGAGATATGTCCATACACACAAACAAGCACACACACACACACACACACACACACACACACACACACACACACACACACACACACACACACACACAGACACACACTGAAATACTCAGAAATAGGATAAGCTAAGACAAGACAGTTAGTAGAATAACAGGTCAAATATCATGTAGAAATTAAAGACATACTCACTACAATTATGGTTGAATCCCTGTGCGTTTATCCCTTCTTATATCTTCTTTTTAAAAAACAAATCTGCTACAGAGGGATCATTCGGGTCCAGCTGAACGGACAGCACACTTTCTAAAACAGTTCTCTTCGGCTGTGGGTAGAATCTGTAGCACAATAGATGTAAACTACTAGACTGCTTTTTTCTTTTTCATTTTAGGTGTTGGAACCCATGGAGCCCCGCGCGGTATCTCTGGAGACCCCAGTCCTATAGTGAGAAAGAGAGTTGTCCGATTACTGCTTCAGGCAGTGACTAGTGAGTGTCTGAGGAAGAGAGAAAAAAAGAGAGAGAGTGAGAGAGAGAGCGAGAGAGAGAGGGAGGGAGGGAGAAAGGCAGTGAACGAGGGAGGGAGGGAGAGAGAGAGAGAGAGGCTGGCTGCTGCCGTTTTGAAAAAGCAGGAAAAAGTTGCTCTGTGGTGCTCTCTCTCACAGGAAGACTTTGGGGTCTGGAGGAGGCACAGGGGAGTTGTGTGCCTCACACCAGCTCCCCCATATGTCATTCACTCACAGCTTTAAGCAATAGAGCCCCTCTGCAGATTGTATCAGTGGGGAGACTAAGACAATGAAATGGCAGATCTCTCCCTCCACCGGCCCTGTCTGCCTGTCCACTGGAACTCCAGGCTGGGCTCACAGCCTCCCCCCCCCCTCCCAGGGCCCTGCACATTTCCTCTCCCTCCGTTTCTCTCTCTCTCTTGTCCTTGTTATGCTCCTTTTTTTTGTCCACCACAAACCACATTTTGTTTTTGCTCTCTCTTTGTGAGTCTGGATTTCTCTTTGTCACAGAGGGCCTTCCAGAGGGTAAACAAGGGGGTTTAGGTCATTAGCTTTAGGTGATGGGGTAGCTGGAGGTTTAAACATGGCCCCGGCTCTGTCCCGTCTCCACGGCAGGCAGCCTAGTGGAAGTCCTCCGTCAACACATACGCACAGCGTCTATATGCAAGGTAATGACTGCCTTCTGTCTGCTCCAGGTTATTATTTCAACTGTGCGAAGCTGCTACACACAAGGCCACTGGCTGCTACCGATGAGCCGCCGACCGGTGATTTATTCAAGCTGGTGATGAGGCTTGTGCAGCTTATGCTTCGATATGTCAAGCCATTTATTTTCTTTTTTTTACCAAGAATATCATTTCTGTGTAATGAATGGTTGGTGAAGTCAATGGGCCATTTCAAATGTTGTTTAATTTCCACATGATACAACCCGGTGGATTTACCAACTATAATACTGAAAAATGATTAACAAGAAAGAGGAAATCATACATTTATTATGGTAAAAGAGGTGGTGAGAGAAGAAGAACACCCACGGCTAGAAGAATAGTATACTGTGTTAGCAGTCAGCCTAAGTATGCACTGTTTGGACTTGCTGTTACTTACTAGTCAGTGGTTGATGATAAGAAAAAAAATGTGTATCACCGAAAGAACACATTCCCCTTTTCCTTTTTTATTATTATTTATTTTTCAAATTATTTATTATTATAGGGCATGCCATTTTATTTCAATCAATTTCTACTTGATCTGCAGGAGAGTTTTACAACCCATACTGAAAGCCCCTCAACACCAACCAGCCTCTGTAGCAGTAGTCAACGCAGAGTTGACAGAAATAGATCCGAGCTGCAATCCTCCTGATTTAAATACACTGCAGTAATGATGTGAACGTGCTGGAGACGCATGTGCTACTTCCCTTTTCCAAGCCAACGGCCCACAGGTAAATCCATAGGCTCACGTTTCAATATGGGAGTGTGCAATATATTGCACGTTGAGCAGGTTCTTGATAACTCAATCGACTAAATAGATGCTTGGGGAATCTCAGGTAACTATTTTCTAATAGCGGAGGGGTACACATGCCAATTGAGTTACTGCATTTACCCTGTCACTCTCTATTTCAATAAGCAGCTGCATAAAATTAGCCGGAGATGTAATTTTGCAAGTGAGTTATTTTCAAATTGCACAGTATAATTACCCAGAGTTGTTTATGTCTCGACGACCAAACTCAGATTTTCCTTGTACTCTCGAGCATGCAGCGGTGTGTGTGTATGGTATGTTTTGAATCAAGGCTCCAATCAACTCAGCAGATTTACTGGTGTTGTTCGGTAACGACTATTTGGATTTCCACAGTATTAAATGAACGGCCGTTAAATGCAAATGATCTCATGTGAAAAGGTGGGGGGGGGGGCAAGATGTTGAGCTGTTGAGTTTGCGACTGATGCATTTGCACGTCATCAAGCTCTTTTTGTTAAAAAATATTCACATACATTAAATATTCCAGTTTCCAGGGGAACTAACACATATTTAACATATATGAAAAAACTAATTGGATGCGTCAATGCAAATGTTCTGCAACTATACTGTACAAACTAAGCTTAATGGAACCAGCTACACGTGCCAAATGGAAGCTTAACAAAAGATGCACTGATACTGTTCAACTGACATCAGCGCTAAAACACCACTTGCCAAAAACTATATCAAGGAAGAAATTTGAGAAGTGTAAGCTAAGATTAAATGTGAAGCCGTTCTTTATTAAGGATTATCTTGATGGGACTCGACGGTCTTCATGTGTGGTTGCGGGGATGCCTGCCTGCAATTTAGAGTGAAGAGAGATCTGCACTGTCCTTTCACTGCCAACAGGTTATCCACTCAGACTCTCACACACATGAAAATAGACTCACTTCCAAATTGCTGATTCCCTTTTGAGATAAGGAACGGAGGGTTGATGAACATCTAACTGGAATCTTAGTACTAAGTAGGAACATTTTAAGATCCTCATTGGTGGTGATTTTTTCTTCTGTTGTGTTACCCAAAGAGGAACATTGTAGTAAAGAGAGTATACTTATCTTTACAAAGAATATATAAAAGGTACGGGAGCGATGTGACAAGGGATCGAGCGAACGCAGATGAAACAAAATGCTAACACTCTGGTGACACAGCTGCAATATTTTCATATGCATATTGCTGCAAATTTGTTTGGATAGGACTACTGCAGAGTTTATACAATGTCACACATTCTGGGTGGATCAAGTTCCTTTTTTTGACATAAGTCTCAGCAGAGCATTTATACTCCAAACCTTCCACTCAAGAAGGGGGAAATCTGAACTTTGGATAACTTTGGATAAAATAACAGTTTTTATATGTTTATACAGGCATTACCAGGTGAAGTGTGCACCTATTGACTATGGAGCATATAGGAGAAAAAAAAAGATAAAGAAAAAGAAAAAACTTAACTACACAAACCTCCCACCCTCCAGCCTTGCCCCCGACACAAGTGGGACATTAAGTTTGCTAGATGGCAATTTGTCAAGAGAGCTCTGCATGTGCTAGGTACTGGATATTCCCTGAGTTACTCGATGTGCACAGTTTCCTGTTGAAAATAACCACCAAGCATGTAAAGATTGACATATCCTTGGTAAAGCGAACCAGCGCTGATGACCAAGGGAAATTCAAGATAATTTTCGATGCTATCCCCCCCCCCTCCCTCTCTTCCCTATGCTTGTGTTTTCATGTGAGCTCTTTAATACTTAAATGCAACTTGCATGGCAACAGTGACTGCTCCAGCAAACAAAGCAAAAACAAGCAACATTGTTTTGAGGCCCAAAAAAACTGTGTCAAAGATGTCCTTCTGCATGCAGTATCCATGTATATACAATACGGCATAAAACCTATCTATCTACTGGGCTTTCATTAAACTCCAAAGAAAAACTTTGATGATGACAGGTTCTTACCACAAGAAAGATTCTCACAGCGCAGACAGATAATTTTGACGTCTCTCAAGGTAAATTAGTAGCAAGTCGAGTGCTTTCAAGTGGTGAATGAAAGTTACGAGAGGAGCCTAAATTCCTTCTAAACAAACATCAGGTTGGCTTTCCTCACCGAGGAGCAGTGATAAAAGTAAACACGCCATATACCTCAACTTGAAAATACATTGGGAGCTTTTTCCGCCGGACGAACAAAGGAAATGGTTAACCTCAGTGAACGTCACGTCAACTTAAATGAACAGAGTGGCCTTATTGTTGTAGCCATCTTGCTTCCAAACAAAACATGAAGGAAATGTTTTGAGTTGAGTAAAACACCCATTTGTATTTTAAAAGGAAATGAAATATAGTGAGAATAGACACTGTAGCCTGGACAGTCTCTTATAGAAAGAACTTCAAGAATGTACAAAAGACATTTAAAAAATTGTATATTTCATGCGTTAAAAAGTCCCAGTGCATAATAACTAGTATTGGGTTGAAACAGCACTCAGCGGACACATTCGTACATGCATATACCATGAGAGACAAGTTGCACTTTATGACCAGTGAGGCACACCTGGGGAAATTCTACAAGGACCCCGAAAAATCCACAGACAGACACTTTATTGCTCTCCAATGGCCCCAAAAAAGCCAAACAAGCACACATTAGAGACCTATTACTCACAATGAGACATCACTATGGCTGCAAGCACCGCCGCGGGCATTATGCTTGGAATATATTGCCTGTTAAAAGATAAAGCGAATAATACGAGTAAATTCAGCCTAATAAGTTACATAATAGTTCAAAATATTTAGAGATGTATGTCTTTGACATAGACTGATTGTAATTATCAATGTGTGATTTAAGAAAACCACCATTCACATTCCTTTGGGGAAAGGAAAGGATCAATAAAACAAAAATGTTCTGGACTTTTTATACAGATTAATTTAGCATGCGTTTTGATATGAAAATATCCACAAGGCTTGACTTTACATTTGAAGTCTAGAAAAAAAGACTTGCAATTTATTCTTGTGAATTGAAACAAGCCATTTTTCTGCACCCCTTCCCTGCTAATTCCACAGCTGCAGAGTTACTTTTATTGCAAAAACACTGCTGCGGAATCTCATACATACTGTCACTTTGCGAGATGAGCAGATGTCAGTGATTGTTAATAAAGCAGGTGGTACAGGCAGTAAGTGGATGGTGTGACTTTCTAGTCGTAATTTGGTATTCTGGTAAGACTGATCCTCATCAGCAACGGCACTAAATCTTAGTCAGCTGCACCCTAAAATACCAATATGTTTGGTAATAAATTTCCAGCACCCTTCTAATGGCAGCATTTGTCAGGGGTTGCCCCAACTGTCTCTGACTAGACTGCTTCTGACTTGCGCGACCCGGGCGGCCAGAAATGTGGCACTCCCCGTCTACTCCACAGCTGCCTGCGCAGTTGGGCCCAGATCAGCAGAGTGCCGGGGGCCCTGGCCGCTCATCAGCAAACTCTCTTGTAGTGGGTCTGGCCCATGTGGAAGGAGGGGGCTGGTCATCACTGGGACCTTATGTTCACCACACCACCAACTCCCAATGGGTTAGAATACAAAATGCAGAGGTTATACACTTAACTTGTGCCTTGCAACCCCCCCACCCCCTCAGGCTTACTCCCTGTTCCTGTACCCCTCCCAACTCCCAACCCCCTGAGTCACTCACCAAACCCCCACCAGTTCAGCCACTGTGACATTTGTGAAGCCAGGAGTCCACATAACAAAAACACATTAGGCGAATGTCTGGGGTCAAACGTCTGTTTGAATTGGCCAGATGAAAGCCACTTAGATTGGGTCTGTGCCATTCTGCTAAGCGACTAAATACAGTTACAAAAGAGGCAGTGCTGTGCAGGCCAGTGGTTTGTCTCACTGAGAGAATGTGCTACCACATTCAAGTTCTGGTACTGTGTGTGTCAAGGGACGATACAGGAGCTCGGACAAGTCTATTTAAGCCTGGGGTAATAGCAATCTGCTATCTATCCTCCTTAAATACAACTGACCGGAAAATAGCTTATGTTTAACCTACATCCACATTTGTTCTCTAAGAAGCATATGCAAGCGAACACAGCGGGGGTATTGGCAGTGACGAATGGGCATTCCTATTAGACACCGGTTTTGAGTAATTTTTAACTCCTCGACAGACTTAACAGCTGGGCTTATCGGTCTTCCTAGCCTCCTTCTGCGGGCACTTAAAAAAAGCAGAAGCTCATATTATCTAGGCACCAAATGTCACTCGTTTTATAGAACAGCGGGAAACATGCTGAGCAGCACAATTTCTCACAGCCCCGAGGACAGCGTGAACTATTAGCAGCTTGCCGAACTAGTGGGCGCCTCCAATCACGCTGGTGTCAAGAGTGACTTGAAGCAGGGATAAGAAGTTCCAAAATAACCAATGGGGTAAGTTGACAGTTTAAGACATTGCGAGGAAGAGTGCTGACGTTTATGCTAATAGCTTACCCCAAAGTACCTCTCGGTGACTTCTGTGCATGTGTCTGGTACTTGTCACTGCCGTCGTCATAAGTAACGGAGACAACCTTTCATTTATTGTTTTTACTGGAGAACCACTGCTACGATATCAGTATCCAGTGACCAGGAAGAGATGTCCAAGTAACTTTACAAATGAAAAAGACTACCTCATCCGAGTGAAGGGGACCACTAAGAGTGTACTGTATTTATAAACCAGGAGGAAATAGCAAATACAACAATGATTCATTGCAAGAAAACATCAATTCTCTCTATCAAATCCATTCCAATTGTTATGTTATAGTGCAGTTTCTTGAGACCACAGACTTTGCAGCTTCCTCCTAATACAGTTCATTTGGACAAACATATCATTGTGAAAGACATCAATAGAACTGGCTGGACTAAATGATATGCCGCCTTTCCATGTTTGTTTCCTCTTGATGTGTTCGGAACAGCAATGGCCCCGCTAAAAAGGTGACTTCCTCTATGAGGAAATGGGATTCTGCAACAGCACACTCTCCCCTTTGTAGTTAAAGTGAAAATATGTTGTATGTCAACTAGCTAGAACTGCTTAAAAGTGATTTTAGGAATAGTCTCATATGCTAGTTTTCTATTGTAGCAAGTCAGCATCGCACATACATAGCTAATACAATAGTTTTATCATAATAAAATGCTAATGCATAGTGCTCTTGAACCATTTCACTCAAATGTGCCTATTGCCACCAAAAAAAGATTCCCAACAACAAAAGCAAAATGTGATGGACAATAGTATCACGTGACCTGTTTCAGGCAGGACAGAAAGAAGCCCGTTTGCGTCTATTAGGGAATACAGCCAAAGTGCAAGAACAATTATGTTGCCTGCTTGCTCTCTTTCCACAGATTAGTATACTCCTGGAAGATTTTACTGTACACTTTTCATCCGTTACTTAAGTCAGAATTGTATTAGTTGCATTAGTGGAATTTAAAAGTGATAATGAGGAAGACTGCACAGTAGAAGGTGGATTTCCAAGCGGGGAAGTAACAAACACTCAAGTGAGCATGGCGCTAGAAATGTATTGACAGGTCTGATTTACGTGCATTAAAAACGCTTTAAAGACAGGAGTGATTGATTGTTAGTTCAGGCAATGTATCTACTCCATAAACTAAATGGATTGCTATTGATATCTCCCTTCTTCCAGTCCATCCCATTCCATCCATTGTGTAGCCCGTTTAAAAATGTTCTCTGTGGACTCAAAAGTTTCTTATTTTTGAGAAGCAATAGTATAAAGACAGCGAATACAACTAAAAGTTAGACAGCTTTTGAAACTGGAGTTAAGTTTGCTGCAGCTGTCAAATGCCTTAAGGGAGATCCCTTCTTGAACTCTGTACTTGACACCTTTGATAATTAATATACCTTTTCAACCCCGTGAATCAGAGATAAATTATCACTTTAATATGGAGGGTTCCCTGATTAACCTTTTGCGAAAGACACACACAGTGAGGGAAGAGCGTGATGAACTGCCAAGGACCTCTGATGGTGAACATATGAATCATCAATACCAGCAGCTCTGCACTTCTTTGCTTAAAAAAACAAACAAACGAAAACCACAACAAAGAAATTCCGGCCGTCTGAGGCATTGCCTGTGACTCCAAAATAAACACTACATTCTGTTTCAAAGATTTGCTCCTGAATTGAGGGGGAAAGGCAGACAGCGGGAAAACAGGGGAGAAGAGTGTGAAGCCTCCTTCCTTTTTGACTTTGTGACTCACTCGCCGAAGCCCCAGGTGTTTTTTGTTCTCAAAACATCCAGTCGACTCTCTAGTTGACTTTCAGTCAATCAAAAGCACAAGAGCATTTCTCTGTCATCCAAATGAATGAATACGTTTGTTGGTAGTAATGCTTTCTGTGCCTACTAGTACTAGCTAGAAAGACCTATAAATAGCTCAGCAGCCTGCCATGGAAACAAACAACTGCCTAGCCTCGGATCGGTTACAGGAGTATAGCAACTTTTTATAGGTCACAAAAACTTCCAGTTGCCTAGGAAACAATGTGAAAGAAAAATGTACTTTCGAACACGCAGAACAGGTAATACCGGTCCGGGCAATTAGAGGGCCCATTTTGTTGAATGGGAGTTATCAGAGAGCTGGCTTGGGGTAATTGAGGGGTTGGCTCATTCACTGGCCCTAGACTGTAATGCTAACGCTGCACCTGGGTCGAGGTACCTTGGATAACTCACAATGGAAATAAATGTCCATTTGTTTTCTCTTAGCCGGGGGGAAGTTTCTGGTGGGAATCCATAAAAAGGACAGGACTGGTGGTTTAACAGACATCCACTATCTGAGTATTGACTTCCATTTTGACTATGTTCATTCTCTAGCAAAGCTTAAAGCAATGCATCTACTCTGGCTACAATTGTGTCCAGAGCTCAGCGCATGTCACCTTTCTACATGTATATAAAAGCCCTTCATGTCCATGCTGTCTGTTTTAGATTATTTGTGCATCAGAGGCTTTAGTATTTTGTTTTTTTGGCAAGCAAGGTGCTTCCGACTGTCTTTATATTGTTTCTCCCCAGGCCCCTTTAGAAGTCCTTTGTTTCCATATTGCATTTGTTATGGACACCTGACTACAACTCTACCACATCTGGTTCAAACTCTTTCTTTACCTGTTACCACAATCCCATAGGTCAACCCACATTCAAAAGCTGTGACTCTCGGAGCAGCCTGGCCCATCCATTGCATGATGACTATGCAATTTACAAAATTACAAGCTAGCTGAAACCCTGCCCTAAAGAAGCCTCAGACTCTGCCTGAATTATTAATCACCTATTGATGAAGGCCCGATAAATGCACTCGGCTCACCATCCCAATGACATTCTTGTCTCCTGCCCTGGGCCAATTTGGCCGCCTATATGTTTCAGCCAGTTGATCCAAAAGTTACCAAGTTGTGAAATGTGCTCATTTGAATCACAAAAGGTAATTGTTTGCAACAATGTATCTTCTTACAGATCTCGACGGTACTGCTATCTCTACTGCCCGGGGACTCAAATAAGCACACTTCCATGCCAGCTAATTACAGTTTCACACTGTGTGACAGTAGACAATCTTCCCTTATTCTGTTGGCCGGCCACCAAATTCTGCTAATGTGCTCACACAAGGGGAATCAACATGCCAAACTGATGGAGGTATACAAACATCAGCAGAAAATTACAAGGCATAATTTTGATTACTTCTCTGCCTTTAGGTATTAATTTAAAATCCACCAAGCTTTAAGAAACTGAACAATCCAGCATTGTATATTTGAGGAATGCGAAAACTGTGACTTACTCTTTTTTTCACAACTTGGAAGTCTACTAAGAAAATTAAAGCATGATTAGAGTTATGCTAACACACCAAGGCATGCATAATACCAGGTGTGTACTATGCTGATGTTAATTTATCAATATGACACACATTATCAAATGACGGCCCAGCACTTCTAGCTGACCTCTGGGCCTGGCCGTCCATATCTCCACCACCATCACCCCTAGCAGCTGCAGAGCACTTAATAAATTGCACCTTTAACAAAAGGAAAAGGTGATGAATTGAAAAATGTTTAGCCCTTGCATGCATTATTAATGCGGCCTCTCCCTCAAATCGGCCCCTGGTAAATAATTAAAATTAATCTCGTTATGGGATTTTCATTATAGGATGATTTAATCAAATGAAAGCCCAAGCACCTCTGAGGACCTGGAACCACTAGGGCCCCATGCCCTACTCCTCTAATGGCTCGAGGACAGCAGAGTGCATTGGTAATGCACAGGAGCCCATACATTATTTAATGGATTCTACTAAGTAAGGACAGATCAATGATAACTTGTCATCTCATCAATGTGTTGAAAGCATGCCAGAGCCCACTGCGGGACAAATCCCAAAACTGAAAAGAAAAATATCCATCCCCCTCCCCTCCCACACACACACACAGACACACACAGAAATTCACTGTACACCGACCAATGTCACTGACTGTCATTTGAGGGCGCAGCTATGAATATTCTTTGTTTGTGCATATTGAAATGCAATACCAAATAGAGGATGCCTGTGCATTTCACTGATGGGAAAGCAGCAGAGGGCAGAAGGTTGAAGGATGAAGGGGAAAGAGTAAGACTTTTAAGAGTCAGACATCTGTTGCCTACATTACAGTTGGGGTCAAATGTGCTTCAGTGCAAATGGTGAAGGGTACAAGGTGTACATCCGATACCAAACAATAAATGATATCACAGTCAAATGGGAGCCATTAAAAAAGCCTTCTCTGTGAATGAGAGGAGGTGCCGAAGAGGAAGAGGGTATCAGGGTCCGTCTTGTCTCCAGGAGCACTTAAGCGCGCTCTAATTATCACACAGTAGTCAGGATGCACAAACCATGCTTTTCCTGCCACACATGGATTGAGTTCTGGGCTATTCACACAAGCACCACAATAAATAATGTAAAGCCTAAAGTTTTAAATAAAGTATACATACAATTAACAAAACCATATTAGCCCTCCCTTATTTTCTTAAAGATCTTACCCATATTTGCTGATGCCAGGCCAGTCAGTCTTCTTAACAAGGAAACTGAAATCTATTTTGGTCAATTAAAACTGATGAATTATAATAATAATAAAAAAGATACTATGTTTTGTAGTAGCACAGTGAAGGTAAAATTCTGCTTTATAAAGAAGGGCCAGGGCTAGATTTTTACGGCTCATACTTTAATTCCACAAAATCAAAGTGCCACAGTATCTGTTATTGCTCAATACCTTATTGTTATGCCAGACCCCTACAAATTAAATAAATGCAATCATTGGGGCTTCAAAGAATATCGTGGGAAGTGTGTGATAATGAAGAACATATGCGAAATAAATTTTCACATCATTTATGCACACGGCGGGCCTGCATTTCAAAGAGGAAATCTTTAACATAAACATTAGCATTTTGTGAAAACAACTTGAGTAATTAGTTTAGGGCCTAATAAGCTGGGGATGGCACACAATGAAAGAAAGCATTCTGGCTTTAAAATGAATAAAAATTGATTGTGTCCCAATAAAAAAGGAATTGGCGGAGTGTTAACTGGATTCCACATAAACGTCTGTAGCAGTCCCTGGCCGCTTTATTCTGTGCTAATGCAATAGAGAACACTTAGCAATAAATGCTTCTCTCTGATGAGCTCACAGAGGCTTTCCAAGATGGCCTGATGAAATTGTAAAAATTAGATTTGCGCAAGCTGCTAATGACTCCTAAAACAAAGGGAAATCTCCAAATAGAATTAGCCTGCCCTCTTCTTCTCTAAATACATCATATGTAAATTACTGTCATTTGGAGAAATATGCCTGCCTGGAAGGTAAAGCCTTCATTACAGATCTCAGTAGGTTTGGTACTCGAACAAGAACTCCTCCAGGAAATATTAAAAGTTTGAGTACGGAGAGAAGGTAAAGGTATTGTTCACTCATAGCAGCAGAGCAGGGACATAACTAAAAAAAATATATTTTTTTTCATTATCTTAGACAAACCAGATGGATTTGGTTCCAAAGCTGAGGGCATGAATAACTGCGATCACAAAAGAAACACATACCGTGTGTGTCAAATGTCTTTGTTTTGGTCCATATTTGTAATGAATTTGAAATCCAAGTATACAAAAACAATACATTACCCCAAGTCAATGTACAATTCCTCTAAGAATAGCATGCTCACACATAAATATCTTCAGGGAACCCGTTCATCATTTTAGTGTTATGTGAAGTTACTTGAATAAAAGTCTGATCATCCGTCATGTTCAGTTTTATTTTCCCCTATTAATATATAAGCTAACCCATATGCATTTAATCTAAAAAGAAAAAGAAAAAAGTCCTGAATACTTAAGGACTAATCAGGTAGTTTTATCTTGATGGGACATAATAACAAATATATATCTGATAGCTACTTGTTTAGCTGGGCTTTACAAATCAAACCTTTTTTAAGTTTTCAGAAAAATATTTAAATCTAAAATGCAGTTCAGTATAAAATTAATCATTTACTTTATATGCCAGTCTGTCAGTCTGATTGCTAAAAGATGGACAATTCAACGTTGTGTGTTGACACAAGCCCTGCCACCAATTATTTGCCTGTCAAGAGGAGCCTCCTTTTAACCACTCAATGACCATTCACACTACTCTATTGTCTCTATAGGTCAAGAAAAGCAGGTATGACAATTTAGCAGGGATTACACAACAATTAAACAGGACAAATTGTGTTTGCAGAAGCCTCTCAACTGTTTCCTAATACAAACAGAAGTCCTGCCGGTTGCCTAGCTTCAGGACACAGCCCCTGTGTGTTTCTACCAGGTAGGTAACTTACTTATCTGGGCATTGTTCTCTGTCTATCCTTGTTGAATCACACGGCTTTGCTATGAGATTTGCCCAGCTTTAAGTAAAACCTCCACCAAATATAAGTGCAGACCTCACAGGGTTTCCCGAAATAAAACAATGCACAATGTTTAGTGACCCTACATTTTTCAAAAATGAAGAGAAACAGCAGAAAGACGTATTGTCCACACCATACTTTTCCTCAATCCCCATGGTTTGCACTAATGGACCCTCAGCAATGTTTTATATGACTCTGATTGTGAGCAAAAGCAGAACATCTGTAGTTTCATTATGCACCCACAATGTCTGTTGGAGCCATGCCTATATGGCTGCAATGGAGACAAGGCTGCATGCGTGGTAGTGAAGTTTGAGTGTTTTTCTGAGGGTCTGACAAGAGGATCACATATGGAGCAACAGCCAGACTGCAGCTGTGGGGTATTTCCACTGTCCATAAGCACCTACCTATTAATGGGCTTAAAGAAACTCACAATAACTCACAATCTGTCAAACAGCTACTACAGTACATTTTTTAACTCTCAGATGAAACAATGTCTTACCAAACCCAAAGACAAAGGAAAATTCTAATGTATATTTCCCGTGTCCTTGCTGGCACACAAGGTGTAGTTAACAACTGAGCTATGGATTACAAGCTTGACACATATAAATATATTCCCAAAATAACACCCTCCTTTTTTCCCTTTAGATGAGATAAAACATATACAGCATTTATAAAAACAAAATAAATAACTTTTATGTATAAATTTTTTCTGAAGTCCATTCATGATAGTGTAGGTGTCTCATTTGATGTATTCAACTAGTTAATTGGCCCTGATGTTCTTGAAGGAGTCAAACAGCGGATTACAGTAATTGAAAGTCCATACTGTGTGACAGAAATAACTGTTCTCACACAGGGGGCTAGACCCACTGGTGCCTTTTGCTGTCTGTTGGCGAGAACTAAATATATTTTCTGCATTCTGAATGGCATTCCACTCTAACACATACGTGCCAGTAGTTAACAGTGTATGAGAATAAATAGCTTTCTCAGCCAAGCCTTGAGACAGGTCAAAGACGGGTGCATGTCCATTGGATTTGTTTGTTTGTACAGAATCTATTGTAAGCAGGTGTTGTATATTCCTGTCGCCATCTTTATTTTATCTCTCCTTCTAAAAAAAAATCAGTTTGCGTTATAGTTACAAGTAAAATAAACTGGTGTTGTAACATATTGACAGAGTAATAATCCCCTTCTCTGGCAGAGAACGGGCCTAATTTCTAAAGATCTTAAGAGTGAGCCAGAATTATGTCACTCCAGACCACCTGTTCCTCTGAAAAACGTCACCGGCCTTAAGTAGTTCCGGCACACATCCAAAATGTGAACTTCTGAACCGGGGTGCTTACTTTCTCATTTGTGTAGAAGCAGGAGGAGGCGGCGGCGTGTAGCAACAGCCACTCTAATTTCGTGGTGGTCGAGGAAGGGTTTACATAAGGGATGTGCTGCTCTGTGCCTGTCACTCAACCTCTCCGCTCTGATTGGCAAACGCAAGATTGAGGCTGATGCTGCTTGGTGTCACCTAAGGCTAATGAGAGATTAAACATCAGTAGCAGCAAATGCTAAATATTGTTCCAGTAATCCAGCAGGGAGTCGACACTCACATCTGTGGAAATAGAACCTATGGAACATTTCCTTATTGGGTGAATAGAAATAGCAATCGGAATTAGAAGCTTGTTCTTTCTCGGGTTTATACAAAGCATCTGTGCGAAGAAAAAAAATAAAAAGGGACATGACCCATGTGATAATTGTTCTAACCAACGCTCACTTGCATAATCAATCAAAAACAGATGATTGACATCCTCTGGGGGAAAATCCATGCTTCATATTGTATATGTACGGTTCATAGCTGCTTGTGCATTCGTTTTGACGAAAGGTCACTGGAATAATAGCTGAGCTCGACAAAACCTATCCTCTCTCTGTCGAGGGGGAAAAAAACAAAATGTTCTGTTGTTTATGCTGTCTGTCTTCAGCACCCACTTGCATTGCAGGTGTAGCACTGCAGTATATTTCTCTCTCTCTGAAATAGCTGTGCAAGCATTGGTGGACCACACACAGCTGTTGGTGGTGTGGGTAGGGCTTACATCATAGGAGTTTATGCCAATTAGCCTTTCCCTCCATACGCATGCAGGGCGTTTGTCATGAATGAGATGGACATGCCACCCACAGCCATACAGAACTGGCATTAAAGGGTAAACATAACAATACATTTTTTGAAGATATTACCATTATTTTAAGACAGTGTATTAGAGCCATGTAATAAATATATAAAAATTACGAGAATAAAGTTCTTATTGTACAAAAATAAATGTCGGAATGTTACGTTTAAAAAGTCGCAATATTACGAGTATAAAGTCGTAATTTTACGGGAAATTAGTTGTTATATTAAGCAAATAAATTCATAATTTTATAAGATGAAAAAAAAACATGATCTTGGGAAAAACAGTTAACCTACAAAACGATGGCAATAGCAGCCTAATGGCAGCATCCTTGTCACCTACTTGTTTGTCTCAGCTTTGCCACTCACAATTTATGATAACAAGGCGCTGATTTGCCAAAAGATTAATCATTGACTTATTTTATGAAATAAGTAGGTTATAACTTCACAAGATGCTCCAGTTTCCTCATTTTAATGCAGGGGGAAAATATTTATTATCTGGAATAACACACAGCCTAGAACTACCACGTCATTCTCATAACAATATAACTTTTTCCTCGTTACGTTACATATTACGACTATATTCTTATAATATTACAAATGTATTGTAGTAATTTAAATGTATTTATCTTTCCTCAACGTGGCCCAAATACTTAATATAAAACCACATTAAATTTTGACTTCCTGTGCCTGACAAAGGAGGCCGAGTCAAACACCTATGAGGAGCTCCACAGGAAGAAAGTGCATTGACTGCGACGGACATGATTCTGTTAAATAAAACAGGCTTACTGAGAAAAGCAGCCCAGCTGCGCTCCGTCATGGGGAGCAGGGCAACCACCATACTGTGTTGGCCTGGATGAAATCAGCTCACACTAAGGCCTACGTGCCGACAGTGGGGATCAGGGCGTTCAGAGGTATTTAAGGGGTCCTGCCACTCAGCCCGTGGCTGACCTGTACAAGAAGCTCATAAGCCACAGACACAGTGTGCCAGTCTTCACGCCGTAAACTTACGACAAAACCTGAAGTAATGTTTCAATCTGTGAGCGACAAGAAAAAGAAAGGCAGGCAGGCAGAAGAGGGCACTGTTTTTGTTCACTGTTGTGCAAATAAATCCAGTGTTAACACACAGTCTAGGCTCTGTAAACGGGCTTGTTGCTCTCTACAGAGGGTCCGTTTTGTCCACTTACCCTTTGTTTACATACCAGTTTACAGAGCCTACGCTGTGTATTTGTGTATTAACACAAGATTCTTTTTTCAGTGGACACACAATAAATGGACAGGAAGCGTATCGTGAGGAGATATTCACTGATATTGACAAAAAGTGATTTTGACAGCAAGCCTTCTGCAGAATCGCTAACGTCACCTGTAAGGCCGGTGCAGTCTGTTCTGCTACAGTAAAAAATAAGTAGCCACAAACCTCGCTCCATTTGCTCCATGTGTTAAGGTGTCTATCATGTGTGAAACAGGCCATTTTTCTTCAGACCTGCCTTTTGGACCCTGATGACATAATGCTGTGGGAGAGGGTGGGCTCTGGGCTAACTTTCCCCTGCTCTCACTTTAATACACCTATTTAAGAACAGCAGCCTTTCACACCAAGTTCAACAGGAAGAGGTAGTAAAATGAAATGGGCAAGACTTACAGTATTTCATAATTAATAGGTAGCAGAGCGAGGAGAGTGGTCCACGCTGACGTAAAAAGATCAACAACATGTTAAAGTGATCATTCATTCTCCCGGAAAATTACGGATGAAAAACACAGTGCCATATGTCATTCCCTTGACAAGAACAAAATCAAAACAAATTTGAAATATGCGTGAAGCTCTTTTTTTATTTTTATAATCTTTGATTGCTTTGCCTTATTTGGAAGTCCGAGGGAGCTGCTATACTCTGCTTACCTACACGATCTCATTTGTTACTGAGGTGGTCCCAAGCTCATACCAGGTCACCACCTGCAAGCAGTACTGTAAATTACTCGGTGGGCCTAATTGCCCATGTCCGCTGTATTACTATAAACCACTGGTGCTGTGCTAACTCTATTGTCAGGTACTTAATCAAGGCCACCAGATTTATTTCCCTGCACTAACTCTGGGGGACAACCACAAGCAGTGGGCCTGAGTAATTGGATCTTTTTTGCATCTAAAATTAAACCACCTATTCTTAGTGAGAGCTGGGGTTTGGAAATGATAACAATAATGATATCAACCAATACCATATGAGGCCTTGCCTTTCATTCTGGGAGTTGCATAATGCATAATAGACCCCGATGTTGCTCGGGCTGACCTTACCTGGGGAGGTATGGTGCCATTATGCCAATCAAACGCTGTAACACTTGATCAGTCGCAGGCCTAAAGCCGGGCTGGAGAAACTCAATTATTCAGTCTCTTACCTCACACGTACACAGCAGTAGCAACAAGCGAGCCTGGTCTTCCCAATGCACGGACCTAACGCAGGAAACGACAAAGCAGAGAAATTATTAACCACAGTTTCACTCACAACATTAACATTATAAAATACATTGTGAGAGCGAGCCCATCGCCTGCTTAGAAACAAAATCATAGTTTTCACTGGATGGAATTCTCATATTTTCTGTATTTTACACATTGACAAACTACTTCAGATGGAAGACAGGTTGATGAATTATGTGAAAAAACTTTTGAAGAGGTTAAAAAACATGATATGGCCTATATGAAAAAGGACAGTTAAACATTTAAACTAAAAGACAAAAAAACCTTCAACAAGTCTGTATTGAAAGATGTTTTTAAGGTTCACCACTTCTACAGAAAAAGAACATATTCAACAAGCAACAGATTTATTTAAATATGTATTCCATTCAATTTCTTACATTAATTGACTGTATAGACCTTTGTAATATAACTCCCTTTTTGTCAATGCGGTAAGCGAAGGCAGTGCGGAGGTAGAGAGGAGAGAGCGAGCACTGAGCATGCAGAGGGGAATGTGGTCTGTGTGGGGATGTCAGATGCATAATGGCCAGCTGAGTCATAGGTTATAAAAAGCTGTCATTAGGGATTTCTGTCCTCAGCAGCTCATCACACAGGACCTGTGAATTATTTATTACGCTGGAAACTCAAGTGGCCCGTTACTCAAGACCGCCTGGTTTCCTGCACTTCCCCTTTCCTTGGGGCTTGTTTAATAAAAGCATAGCATTAATGCCTTGTAATCAAAGTCTTTAAGAGGATCCGTTATATAAATAGGAATTGATTCTATTAACTTAACTACTGTGGTGATTTTTTTTTATGCTGGACATAGCAAATTATACACCAACTGTGCGTGCCTAATGAGGGCTTTTATACAATGAAAGCGTACAATCAAAGTGTTTGTATTATTAAGATAGGCCTCGTATTTACTTTGCCCGCAGTCCAAATGACCACCTAATTAGCACTCGGAGTGCATTCATAAGCATCTATCATATAGCTGCAATTTTTTTTAAAGGCCAAAGAGCTAAGCCTAACAACGGTAATTTGGAAACTTTGAAGAACACATTTTTAGCTTACATGATGCTGCGATAACAATCCCCTTAATGTCCTAATTTGTCCCAAAAGAAAATAATAATAATACAAATTCCCTAAATCAGTTTCACTTTATTTTTCCCCTGCTCAGTTTCCTGATAGCAAAGTCGATGCAAATCAGCTCAGACATTTTTCCTCACTTTATTTTGTTCTCAGTATATGAAAATGGTTAAAAATCCCATGGGTCAGTGAAAATGATCCCCCCACTCCAGTCGCCTGCTCTAAGTCAGCCAAAACATTCCAGACTTCAAAAGGCAGCTTTGCCTACCAGGGCCATTTCAGTGTCCCAACCTCCATGGCCCAGGAGGACTTGGTTATTTGGATAAATTAATTTCTGGAGTCTGCCTGAGTTGCAAAAACAACCTCCTGCCTGACAAGCAAATTAGTCTAACTGAAAAACCTAGAAGAAACTGCATAAGGTTAAGGAAAACACCCAATTGTCTTGAACACTAAATTGATTTTCTGTTTACTGACTGCTCCTTGTGTTTCCGATTGTATATATTGTTGAGGGGAAATTTGAAATAAAAGAATAAGAAATGTTGTGGAATACATCTGCCGGCAGGTGAAGAGTATCAATAGGAAACATCAGCACACAGGCTGTAAAACATACAGACTGTGTACGGTACACAGCTGACAGGCTTGCATGCCATAAAACAGGCCGATGTAAAAGTTTAACAACTGTCAGCGGTATTGAAAAAAATATATATAAAATTGAAATCTCTCGAAGACTCCAAAAAAATTTAAAAGGCGAAAAAGAAAAAAAAAACTGGGAGTTGTGAAAATGTGGGAGAAAAACGGTTACGGGGGGAAAATTATGCAAACAGATGAAGACAATCCAGAATTAATGGTCCGCAACATTTTCAAGCACTCAAAGAGCTGTCCAAGGACACCATAGGGGAGACTGCATGGCCCCGGTAATTGGAGGAGCATGTAACTTCAAAAGTCAGGAGAAACAGACTGGAGAACTTTCCTGTGAAGTCAAGTCTTAAAGAAAACGTGAAGCACATGTACAGTACAGTAGGGAATCCGGTACATGTGTGAATGAAAATGGTTCTATTCATTGCCGCAGACATGATACATTGCAGTATTCCTGCTGCGCTACCACACTTTAAGAAAAGAAAAAAAAAACGGAGCAAATTCAGAACTTGAATCTTTAGGCCACAGCTGTTTGGTCGCAGGTCAGCGACTGCAGATACAAAATGCAGCAAAGAGAAACTGGGTCAAAACAAAACAAGATATCCCACAATGTCAATAAAGACGTCCATAAAGTATATCATAGAAAGGATGTGAGATCACCCTCTGAGAAAGAGAAAAGGCATTAAAATGTAATGACCATAATTCACAATGGATGTGTGTCATTTATAGTGTTGTGTGGGTTTTGACTATGTTCCCTGTCTTTCATAAAAAGGATGATATTTCTGCAAGGCAATCCAGCAACAGGATAATAAAACTGCAGCCTTGTCAAATGATGATTTAATCGTAATGTGAAGTATTGCAGTGATAGTAGTATGGCTGAAATGATCGGTTGATTCATTCACCAGTTCGATCGACAGAAATGTATGATGGCAATTGATCACTGATGGACTTTTTAAAACCAAAATACCAAACGTCCTGAGTTCATGCCTATCAGATGTCAGGATTCACTGCTCTCTTTGTCTTACGTGATCGCAAATATCTTTAAATGTTGGTTGGTTAAAACAACGAGCATTGTAAAAGTTATCTTCCCATTTATTTTATAAAACAAAATGATAAAAGATGCATTCAGCGATTCTGGAGAATGCTTGTCAAAATCACTTTTTGTAAAAATCAGTGAATATCTCCTATATGTCTGTGCAACTACGTGTGAACACTGAAAAGAAATTCCAGCGGTGATACACACAGCCTGGGCTCTGTAAACGGGTCTGTAAACAAAGGGGCTTGGGACGACCCACCATAGCTCCCAACAATGCTATTGATATAGGTTAAGATTTATCGCTGTGAAAACAAAGGAGGTAGCAGTGTTTTTAGTAGTACTGTAAAAAGTGTGACAATAAGCAGTCAATATTTAAATAGGTGCTGACACCAAATACTTATCAAAACATAATTATAAGCCAATCAGTATAGCTTAGCCTATTTTTGCTAGCTACGGTGGGTCTGTCCAAGTTACTTTGTTTACATACCCTTTCGCAGAGCCTAGGCTGTGTATTAACATCGGGTTTTCTTAACAGTGCGGACAGGAAGCAGAGATGAGGAGATACTGACTGATTTTGACAACAAGCTTTCTCCAGAATCACTGACTCCTCCTTTAAATGAAAAGTAACAGCTTGATTAATCTGCAATGACCATAATCGTCCATTGCAGCCATTATTAGTGGAACTATTTTATATTGCGGTTGGGAAAAAATACTAACTGTAGATATCCCTGTATGTACGCTGAAGCCTAAATATAAAATGTGTCTTTTGTGTCATTAGAAGCAGTCTGATAATCAACATCCAGGGTCTGAAAACCCTTACAGGAGACACTTACATGAAAAAGGTAGAGAGACCGAATGAGGCAGACAGCATCTGAGTGCCCTGTTCCACTTCTACCATTGTGATTATACAGCACCACAGGATTTGAGCAATCATGAACCCATGCTCTTCCAGCGTGACCTCTGCTTAAGAAGTGAGCCAGACACTCAGCAATGACCTCCTCATAACATTTAACCAGGTGCATAAATATGGAAGCTTCTTAAATTCCACATTCACACACAAACTACAGAACTGCTGTAATTTGGCAACTTTGCTCTGTAAGACAAAAGAAAAATGTCCAATCAGGCAAGCACCAACTTTACACACAAATGCGTAATTAGTACTACTGCTAGAAAAAGAAGGCCTGCTTTTGCGGGTCTAGACTGTAATCACCATGGCATAACTTTGACATAACATACACTTCTGTCTTGATGATGTGCTTCAGCAATATATCATGGAAATGAGTCCAAGTCAGAGGAAAATGAAGACAAACTGTATCATATTGGAATGGGAAAAGCAGAGGGGGAACACAATCTTGCCAAGGTCTTTTTGGTCTGAGGGAAGAACGCCATGCGTGCTTGAGTCAATCCAACATACACTGACCGAGGAGAAAATGTCCATTTTTAACCTGTTATCCATCACTGTCAAGTGTGGTGCCGAGTAAAAAAGGAAATAATTAGATGGAGAAATGACTGCAGCCCGGGGCAAAATGAATGAGAGTAAAACCCAGGTACAACTGCTGTTAACTTAAGGCCAATGATATGTTGATGAATGTCCTGCATGTAGTAGCTGCATCGCCCTTTTCCCCAGCATGAGTAAAGCATGTTATTCTTACCATGCATGCTATTGAGGGAAAATGTGAGACAACATGTGTGTAATAAAACACTGCACAACACAAGTGCACACATAGGTCTGCTGTACAGTAAATATGCTCGTTTTAATGGACTTGAGTTACGTAGTACAATAACACAACTCATTACTCTGAAATAGAGTAGCCTACTTTTTGACACCAATGTCATGAATAATTTAAGTAAATGCACAGAATGCACCTTCACAGTAATGGTAAACATTCTAAATAAAATACATTGAAATAAGGTTTTGCGAACTAAACTACTACTATATTATGATGTAGGCCTACTGTGTATGTATAAACTATACAGTGAATTAAATAAACTGAGTTACAGTTAAGTTGCTTGCCAAAGAAAGCCCTACTTTACCTCGCTTTAATGTATCACTGCCACAGCATACCGGAGCTATTATTCACAGCGCAGTAGCTGTCTCACTCAAAAGTGACTGCTGCTGCCTCCGCCCCTGCTCGAAATGGCTCAATACCAAGCTGTCAATTCCCACACGCACAGCAAACACATAGGTGACAATTGTTATGGTAGAGAAAAAGACGAACAGAAAAAAAGTAAACAGAACGCTAGTAGAGCAGCTTTCTGTCGCACCGCATGCAACAAGTCTCTCTGTCCAGTGACTTACATCTCCCAAACCCGTCAGCGACTGCTCCTTTCACCCCCGCTGACTGACAAGGAAAACGTGCGCGTGACAAACACAAACGTAAAGGTAAAACGACTTCACCAAGTTGTTTTTCCTTCTTCTTTATGGCAGCGGAGTCGGAAGATTACAGTGAATTGGCAAGATAGTTCCGTCTGTGCACGCGCTGCCCACTGGCATCAAACGTATCAGGCACGAGGACAACTTCTACACACCCGGTATAACAGTTAATTTTTGTTGCAAAGAGGTTTTGTTTTGTTTTGGTTGTAAACATTTTCCTATGTCATATCAATATGATAATGTTTATTTTTATTTTTATTTTTTTTAACTCGGCCTACATGGGAGAAAAGTAAAATTTGTTAAAGAACATTTAAATATATAATAGACTATTATTATGTACCATACATTAATTGGTAACTCAATTGATCTTTGAGGATGCTCAAATATCAAAAAATTACTTTGCAGTGGTAAACCTTATGGGGCTTTTATAGCCTCCCCCCACCCTCCCTCCCCTTCTCTCTCTCTGGATATGAACTAGAGCGCCACCTATAGGTTCCCTTAAACCATCCAGAATGTTTAATCATTTTCATTGTGAATAAGATCTCCTTATTGAGGACCACCACATTGTCTGATGTTTTAATGCTTTAATTCAGTCGTTGGCAAGCTAAAAGGATTGTGAAATAAATTTTTCTTGGAGGAAATATGAACACTTCTATTTAATCTTTTCGTAATAAAAGAAATACTATACCTTTTCAATCCTCTAAAATGATTACAATTGAAAAGTCTGTGGGGTGATAATACATAGACATGCAACCTATGAAGAGGGGGCAAAAGGAGATATAACTTTACCTTAAAGGCTCACTTGCAAAAATAAATAATAGGGAACCACTGCTTTAAATATTGTATAGGCTAAATTGACTATTGGAAAAGAGATATTTGGCACAACTGCATCTACTTCCAAGGTGTGTATAAGGTATAAAGGTGTTCTTGATTCTTTAAATTCTATGAGTATAAGTTTCTGGAGATATCAACTTTTAAAAATGAGTATAAGACAATCAAATACAATTGCACATAGGCAAGGCAAGGCAAGGCAAGTTTATTTATATAGCACAATTCAGACACAAGGCCACTCAAAGTGCTTTACAGGGGCAAGATTAGAATACATAAAACACATTATAAAACATTTAAAAGCGATTAAACATATAACATGATATATTAAGAAAATGTACTTCCAGCATTTTAAAATCAGTTTCCATTAATGGCTGAATAATGAATGCAACAGTCGTGCCTTCGTGAATCGTAAAGCAATTCTCATTCTACTCCTTTGATAATATCAACTCATTGCACTGACATGATTGGATGGACAGCCCCCTTAACAGCTTTCAGCAATAAATCACGACTAGACTAGACTGATGATTTGTTGCATCAATTGACTGCTCGCGTAATCTCATTTGGGTTGGGGAAAATGCACTCACCCAAAGGTTCCAGTCCGTGCCTTCATTTCGGCACTGCAGCCCACACACACCTTCAGATGAAGGGATTCGAGTGGATGGGAAGTGCCACATATCCTTGAGAGCCTTTTTTTAATTTCTTGGTGCTCCATCTGTTGAAATGATAAAGTGCAGCCATAATGGAGTGCAACAAGATTAAATTAATCAGGTTTGTCCATTACACCGCTGCAGGCTCTTCACAGATGATTGCAATTTTCTCTGTCAGGCCCATTATTGTGAGATCTGTTTAGTGGGGTTGATGCGATTAAAATGAACTTAATGTAAATTTAACAATACAAATAACACTTCTGTGTGTGTGTGTGTGTGTGTGTGTGTGTGTGTGTGTGTTTTATGAGAGGGGTGCGGCAGGCTGGAGGGTCTCCTGAAGTGCAACGGTAAACACCCACTGTAACCGTTTTCAACTTCAAACAAACCAGGCTTGCTATTTGATTAGTGTGGGCGGACGCAGGTGATCAATAACTATGTTTCGTGTTTTCATGTTCTCTGCGATGTCAAAGGATCCGGTTGCACAGACCACCCTTGTCTGGACATCGGCTGTAAGGAACACAACACCTTCCACAAGCGTATCATGATGCCCAATAGATCATTTGAACCTGGTGAGTTGGTGTGGGGGGGTTTAATGGAGTCGCTCTGATGAAAGCGTATAAATTGCACGCCTTAACTCTTGTGTTTGAATCTCAACGCCTTCAGTACGGTATAGGTGAGGCCGACTTGAGAGAGGGAATTTTATTAAAAAAAAAATCCCAGAGCTGATCTAATATTTTCCCTTGATTGGTTGCTTCCTCCTGCTGGATCGGGTCACTGCCAAGGGACAAAGCCTGCAGGATGTGTGCTTAACGGGAGGAGATTTCGGGCCTAGCGCCACAAAAGCTCCCACCGCCACTTAAAACGCGGGAACGGCGGAACTGTCACGCTAAAAATGTCAGACGCTTTCTATTCTCAGCACCTCTATCATTTTTTGATTTATGCCCTACAGTAAAAAAATATATATATGACAATGCTCCGAGCGGAGACACTCATTCACGTTTGTGGACCAGTTTTCTTTTTCGGTGGTACCTCTGTTGTGAGACCCATTTTTTTCATAGTTCATAGATCTGGAACCTTCAGAGCCACATCTGGTTTAGGTGATTTCACTGGATTTGAGGCGGCTGAGTTTAGGGTTGTTGTGGCTAAATGAAGAATTACCATAACCAATCAGACAATGCACCTTATTGCATTATATGCTGCATTTCTTTTTTGAGGTCAGGTGTTTTCTATTAGTGTCCTATCGCATTACGAGCAAAGTGAAATAACCCACACCTGGAGAGGAGCACATATTTTCTTGGATACTTGAAGGGGGGAGGCTATGATTGTATTCAAAAAAATAATAAAAAAAATCCTTTGCCCTCATTTTTTGTTTTATGATCACACAATGACATTTATAATACCTTATGTGGCGCCCGGGTAACCTGAGGAGGTATTCGCCACTGTGTTTGTTGGAGGCACCTTTCACACAAGGTGCATTCCAGTGGTCATGGCAGGCCAACAACAAGTCTATCAATCACATTCTGTACACCAGTAATTTAGTAGGTGTCACCCTATCTCTTTTGTTAGCCACAGGACAGCAGTGGGGAAAAAAAGCGAGGCAACAAAATGCTGCCCTAGACAGCCGAGGACACAGAGCTACAAGAATACCATCCCAAAATCAAATTATTCAACGTTTTATGCGGTTCTTATGAATCGCTGAACTGCAACCATGCACAATTTAGTTTTATGAATTAAAACCAAATGCAGGAATTTTGTTGATCTTTTATATGACTTTATTTAACCCCTGTAGGGAAGTATCCTTGGAAGTTTGTGCCCCAGATTAGTTAGTTATACAACGGCTTTACTACCTCAAGTTTTCAGCTTGTAAAGCAACTGGCTAAGTGACGCATCAGCACGGTATCAACATGGTCATTTATTTGTTTGACTATGTAGACATCTGCCCAAATATACAAATACAATAACCAAAATACTTTGATTCATTGCTCGGGCAGTATATGGCCTCCAGTTGCCAAATCAAATACCCCCGCAGGTATGTAAAACCCTGAAAAATGTAGTTCAATCTGTCCTCTATCAGCGGTTATATTGGAGAGGAAGTACGGCCAATGTTTGAGAGTCGACTCGAGCGCAAAATAATGACCCGTCCATTCCAAAAAATGTTTAATACAAACATACAAGCACCGGCATCAAATGCCAAAATCTCCCACAAGAAGAGCTTACGAAGGCCCTGTCCAGTGGGAGAGCATAAACTATGGGAGCGGGGAGAAGTCCCCCAAAACTGCCCTGCACAATTACACTGCTTGTGCGTATTCTTTTTTAATATGTAGTGAGGGGAAATGGCACTGGATGCGAGACCTCTTCTTAGTGTTTTTACACAGGCATGATGGTTTATGGGATGTTCTTTTTAAATGAAACAGGCATCTTCTAAACCTTCCTAAAATTTGGCAGTGGGCTTCTTTTTTATCTTAAAGAGCTTTTTTTCACCATTGTAGGGGAGATTTGTTACCCTTTTAAATAATCACCAAAGCACAATCCTTTTGGCTTGCAATGGAAAACCAGAGAGGACGGAATCCCAGAGAGGAGTTACCTTAATGACTCTTGGTGGCTATAATATGATTGCGCTGATGTGCCATCAGCAACCAATTTCTTAATGTAATAATACAATAACTGGTAGAAAAAAGCATTATTCATATGAAGGGAATATAAGTATATGCTTTAAAAGCATGTATATGCACATTGTTACATACAGGTACTATCATGGAATTATCTACGAGGTGGTTGTAGTCCATGGTGATGCAATAACTTTCTTTTAAGGGGGAAAATACTTATTGGATTTGAAAAGCATCCAACCGTGCTGTTTTTTTAATTGAAGATAAAGTGGCCATAAAAACAAGCCTTGCCCCATATGGTGGAACTGACTTAATCATAACACATATACTGTATCTTTACCTCCACCAAGGATTGAATGTATGAGAAAACATCTATATCCTAAAGTAGGGAACACACATTGAATAAGAATCTGTTGGCCTCACAGCAATAGGTCAGCAATAGGTGTGGTTGAGTCTGCAGACGGATAGTGATCATGTGGATTAAACTGCATTTAGCCACACTTGTCTCATGGGATTTTCCCTTGGCTACATGCAGGCAGACACAGAGCCAATGCCCAGCTCAGGATTTTGACAGCAGAGCCAGAAAAAACTAAAGTGTTTTGCTTTTCCGTCGATTTTTTTTTAAAGCGGAGGGAGAAAGAAATGAAGATGTAGTGGAGAGAAACGGTAGTCCCTCAGCCACTGCCTTACTCAATCCATATGCGAGGCTTAGAGGCAGGAAATACCCACAATTCAGTGTAATCAGGGTAGAGGCCGCCTACCCCATTGGAACGGACCTGGTGGAACTGATTGGAGCACCATTAGGGCAAGTAAGAGCTAAATATGCAGCACACTCAAAAAATGTTACGTTTTCATACAGCGTTACAGAAATGCAATCAAAGTAATGGAAGGGAACAAGTTCTATCTCCCATGAACATTTAAGTACAAATGGATTTGTGAAGGTTTTTCTGTATGATTTTTTAGGTTGACCTCTAATCTTAACAGCTTCAGTCTGCTGCCAAATACATGCAAGCGCTACAGGCACACAGTTGCCTTAGTTTGGAATGACACATTTCCCGGTTACAAATGTTTGATCACTGCAAACCATTTTTTTTTCCTCTCTCACAAACGGACTTTGAATCACAAGTAAGACTTCCACAGAGCAAATGACGATGTGCATTCCCCCTGAAATGCAACAGTTGTTTGACAGGCCGGCAGGATTGTTTTGTGTGGAGGGAGAAATGCTGGCATGTTAAACCATAATAACGCTTCACCCAAACCAGCGTGCTAGCTGTAGCTCTTGTGTCAAAATCCAGAGAGGGGTTTCCCAGTTCTACAAACAGAGGCTGGCTAGCTGGCTTGTTGTCTGCGCAGCTTGACGTTTATGGATTCTGAGCAGACTGCATGTTTACTGATGGTTGGTTTTGGTTTGTCCCTTTTTGAGAAATAATTGGGGAGGCTGAGGGGAACAAGGGGAGCGACAGCTGATGTGGTTTTGGTCGAAGGGAACGAGGAACATCTGCCTTTGATTTAATGTGTGGCCCAATAAAGACCCGTGGCACTGGCGCAATATCTGTCTCTCTCTCTCTCTCTCTCTGTCTACTTCTAGATTTGCCTTCGACACTTCTTTCTCTTTCTTTCACGTTTCACGATTCATAAAAGAAAAGCATCCAGCCCACCAGCCCAGGGCTTTGCAGTTGCTTTGGGCTTTTTCTGCTGCCGTAGATGTAAACACTGATGGACTGTGCATTTGGGGTAGGAGAGAGGGCTGGAGTAGTTAAATCCTTGATTTGTACCTCTCGAAAAGCTCACAGGTCCCCCGTGCCCATCCACCCCCGCTCTACGCCTCCCACACAATTCCCAGGTCAACAGAGCTCTCAATATGAGGCGCGTCTGGTCTACTGTGACAGCATATGGTTATCCACTCAAGGTGTCCAGAGACGCTCCTTCTTAATACATTTCCAATAAACAATAGAGTTAGGGGCTTCTTTAATCAAAGTGGGTACTGTGTTGAGGAGTCAAAGAACCCGTCTGTCCAATTTAAAATATAGAAAATTGTTTATCTTTGATTATTTTGTTCATAACTGTTCATGTAATGGCATTTTCTCTGGTACGTATAGTGTTATGTTAATTTATAATGTATACTAATATAGTAAGCTGGATTTTAACAATTGCAATTTTTTCCTTCTCCCTCTGTCCGCAATCAAAATATCCCCTCTTTAGTAGTTAAACGTCTGGCAAAAAAGGAGCCGTACTGTATGCGAGCAAAGAGTAAACACACTAAATTGGACACTGATTACATCATATTTTGAATCGGGGGCTAGAATGGCATCACATGACGTTTTATGGGCACTGTCAGTTACCTTTCAAATACGCTCACCATGGAGATGATGTTTACTTTAAGAAAACAAGTGTACGTTTTGCCTGTTAGAGGCACAATTCTTTAAGTGCTCAGCAGCTCCGTGCAGATGTTTGTAGTGTAAACATGTAGTGGATATTTCGAATGATGTAAACCCAGAAGGTCTGCACTCGATTACCACCTCTACCTCTTTTGCCTCTTTATTTGTAATGCTGGAGATTAACAATAAAGCTGATGGGATTCCAGCGTGGTGTGTCCTCCCCTCCAGCAGATCTGACACACATATTGTCTGATTGGATGATAGACAGATGCTGCCTTTCCCGGAGGCTGTATAATGCAGTTGCATGGCGACAGTTTGGCAGGCATGATTGAGACGTGTGCTTGCATTGATAGCATCTCTGAAAGGCAGCTCCCCTGAGTTAATGGGGGAGTTATCCTATTAGAGCCCCTCCTCTGCTCCCCTCCTCCCCTCATTGCCTGGGCTGTCCTGCAATGAGGAGATCCTAATGTCTTCTGCTGCACAGAGTAGTACAGCCAGGGTCGGGCTGTCCATCAGAGCATGGGCAGAATACCTGCTGGCCTGGCCTGCTGTTTGGCCAGTGTTAAACATGCCTGTTTCTAACCTGGTGGTATGATCTCTGTCTGCCATCATACGATAGTGGTTGCATGTACACAAATGAATTTTTACAGAAGTACTGTACTTTTTGACATACCTGTACTTTACTTACTTACTTTCCTTACTCCACTGTTTGACAGCTTTAGGGTCTACATTATTTATTTATTTTCATACAAAGCATATGATGACCTTATACTATAAAACGCCTTGTTAGACACTGGAATACAAACAGTATATAAAGTAAGGCTGCACAATAGATTGAAAGTTCATCGTCATCGCGATATCAACATTCGTGGTAGATGTATCGCAGAGACAGCTTACTGTAAACTGTGATTAATGGTAGCCTATTCCATGTGCCATGCATTCACATTCCGGCTCTGCATGTCAATATATTCGGCAGATCAGATGAAGCCCTATTGCCCTGGATGCCTGCCCCCAATGTAGATGTTAGTGGCTGAGGTGGTAAATTGCATGGATGTGAAAATATAACTCTTGGTTTATGTGAGGTGTTAGTCAGCTGGGATTTTCATGAAGGCTAGCAAGTGGTTATCACCTATGACAACAAAGCCAATATCGCGAAGGCCACCGATTTCAACAACTGGGTCAGACCTGCATGTTTTCCTCATATGATGTATCCCTTGCATGTGGCCATTTGTCTGCATTGTAAGTGCTTTGCTGATAATACTTACATACTTTTACTTGTAATGGATTATTTTAACATTTCCGTACTCCCTCTGCCGCTGCCCTGCTAATTCTAAAAACGAATGAACGGCATTAACATTTAATCATGCTCCTGTACGTATGGAAAACAGAAGTTCTTTACGTCTGGAAATATTATTGAAAAATAAAGACTTGTGTTCTGTTGTCTGTCATGTGGAATTTACTCCAGCGACCTCCAGAGCTACCAGAGCTTCATGGTGATGGACTCAAGTCCACTCAGAGAACATAGGAAACGCCAGGTGCAAAACAGATAATCTGAAAGTGCACAGACAAAATACTGCATATAGTTCGGATCCTAAAGTACTTTAGTCATGAAACTTCTATTTTGCATTTATTCAGGTGACTCGGAGCAGCAAAACACCCCCCCAACCTCGAATATTCCCACCACCATGTTTCACTGTTGCTTTGATACGCTGCGGTATCATTCTCTCTCTCTCTCTCTCTCTCTCTCTCTCTCTCTCTATCTCTCTCTCTCTCTTTCTCTCTCTCTCTCTCCTGTTTTTCTCCTTACATACATTTACTGCCATAAAGCCCTAAGTTTGATTTATCAATAAATAGGATGTTTTTTCCAGTCATCATCTGTGAAACGCTGCTATTTCTTAGCCCACCCCGAGCGTTTGGCCTTGTTTCCATCAAGTTTTTTTTTGTTGTATCTAAGCTGTCTGATTATTTCCAGGTTTACATTGAAATATTAGAGATGTTTAATGTGGGGTCAAACTTTGGATGCCACTGTGTATATATGAAATTATTTTCAAGTGGTATTAATCATGGAATCGCAGTTGGCTCACTCTTGAAAACTGAAGACACCTGGCTATTTTTAACTGTTGTCATTGTGTGTAGAATCAGAATCAGAATCAGAAAGGATTTTATTGCCAAGAAGGGTTTTACACCAACGAGGAATTTTTCTTGGTGAATAAGGTGCATACATTAAGACAATAAACGATGAACGAACAGTGACTATGTGAATATGTGGCCACTGCTCAGTCCTGCTCTGAGGAGAGCGCTCTCCTCCCTGTCTGTGTCAGTCTCCTGTCTGTCTTTGTCTCCCTCTTAGCTTCTCTCTCAGCTCTTCCTTTGCCTCTCCATAGCTTCTTCCTGATTCCCAGGATCGATAATCCTCGGAGGGTGCCCTTTCATTTCCCTCTCAACACGCGGGGCCATAAATCAGGTCTTGTGCTTCTCCGGCAGGAAGGATGCCTCAGCTAGAAAACATCTTGAGCAAGAGCAGGTCAGGTGGGAAGGTGAGGACAGCTTAACGGACTGTCCCCAATAACATGCCTTCTTCTATTGCTTTTAAAAAGGGATTTTTTTTCCTTCTTTTTTTTCTTTCTTTGGATGGGGTCCGGGAATAAATTAGGAAGCCACATTAAGCTGTCACCCAGGACTTTGAACAACACAGACTAGCTACCCACATGTGATCGCGCTCTTTTAGAAAAAAAAGAACACACTGAGCGACTGGTCCAGCTTGAAGCAATATTCATGGAAGAAAAGCAAAAGTCCAAAAAATAATGCAATGCTCTGGGCTTTGTTTTTTCACTTTTAGACAAAATCGCCTCAACAGCCTCAGAAAATGTTTTTCCCTTTTTAATATGTTTTTGTCATTGGCCAATTGTATATTGTGCAAATATCTCATGCTCATGTCGACCACAGCCACTGGAGAAAACTGCACCACAGGAAATAACAAAACCGCCACCCTCTTTAAAAAATCACCACTGCTACAATATATTCCAAATGCTGTTTAAAACCTAGCCCCGATGCTGTGTAAATCACACTGCCTTCAGGTTTTTACTCCTGTACAGATCTGACCATCATATAAAGCATTCTTATTGCACATATGTTTGATAGTGAAAGTCAAAGGAAGGAATCTTTTAGGAGTGTGCATCTGGGCTTACCTTAGACTGTTCACTCCCCTCCTCCGGAGCTGTTTTTTTTTCCTGCACGGCTTCTGACGGCGGCTCATAGACATGGACCCAGGCCTCGGTAATGGCCCCTTGGTGGCCATCCTGTCTCACGATGTCCATCTTCACAATAGTGGAGTACTGACGTTTTTATGCTTTATAACTTATGCAAGTCAACTGTTATCAGCAAGGGTGCACGTGTAGGGACGTTACAGTAACGGAAGTGAGGAGAGAACCATAAAAAAAGTTGGACAATCATTAGATCACAGTCAACTGGGGCCTGCAGGAGGCTGCTGGGCCATGGCTACATCCAACAGTGATCACAGATTGTTCTTCAGGTTTTTCGAGACATCAAAGGTGGTATGGAGAAGGTGACTCACCCTCAGCAGGGAAGGCCTGATATATGGTGTGTGGAGGGAGACGGTATGAGGCTCGTTGAGGGGCTCTCGGCTCGCGGAAACTTCTCTGTAAACTCTCACTGCACCCCGCTTGCCCCTGTGACCCTATTCCTGACAGGATTTGGTCAGGAGAGGGGAGGGATATATTATTACTTTTTATTAACAGAAGATGCTCAGGAGCCATAGGCAGGCAGCGGAGATGGCCTTGGCCTGTACAGGACGAGGAGTAAAAATAAGAATCGGACCAGCATCGCGGCCATCTTTCACTTGGTCCACTGCTTTACCACATATTTAAACAGTTATCATGTTCAATGGGGCGTGCACCCTCTTCTTGGGTCTTAAATCAACGCCTCCTGCTCATTTGTTTCTTTAGGAGATGAGAATTGGCAGAGCGGAGCCCAAAATACTCACAAATTGTTAAACGAGTGTAAAGTTTGATGTGTTTTTTTTACGCCAACAATTTATGATTTCGAGTCAAAGGTATTTCCATGAGGAGGCCAAGTGTTTTTCCTACCAGACTATATAATTGTGCTGATTTACACCAATGCGTTCGAGAAACATTTAATTTCAACCTCCTCCCTTCAGCAGCTCTTTTTTTCCCCCTTTGCCGCAGCCGGACAGGCGGACCATTGTATCTACGCATTACGATAAAGAATACGCAGATAAGTGGAGACTCGCACCAGACAATGGCTTTTCTATTGCAAGTGTGGGTAATCGTCTTTGTGGAGGGAGGCACTGTGTTTTGGCAAATTGCATCAGTTTCATCAGGCTATAGGCATCCCCTTTCCTGCTCTCTCTCCTCGAGTTTCCAACCGCGCCATCACAAGCACGGGGGGGCCTACTGAGTTCTGCCCTGCTCTCAATAGGCAGCGCCAATGCTAAGATTTCAGATGCTGGCCCAACCTCTCTGTGGGAACAGGTGTCCCCTCTGTCTGCCTGTGGTCGGGGTCCCGCAGTGGAAGCATGGGAAAGGGCAGCCACCGCAGAGGTTCTACCCCAGCGGACAGGTAACAGAGCGCCTTTCAACTCCGCCTGAATTCAGCTTAAATTGGTATCCTTTTTAAGGAACCACGGGAAGCAGTTGGGAGCTAGGAAATAAAGAGAGCGGAAATTCGCCCAGTGATTCCCAGTTGGCTTGAGGAGTATGGCGCTCCCACAATGGGGGAAAGGAGAGAGACTATTTTGATGTGTAAATGAGATAAGAATAAAAGGGGGCTCTGGCCAGGATTACTTTACGTTGTAGCTTCTATAGAACACACCTGGCTGCTATACTAATCACGTATTTTGTGTGAATTCAAATACAATCAAGTATTAAAGATTGTTTTTTTGTGAATTTGCACTCAATGGGCTGTTCCATGGACACAATTCCAGTGAACGCATGATTCTCCTTTACTCAAATGAGTGCCGTTTCCTGAGGACACACTTTTAGCCTGACATGAGACAAGAGGGATTTTGGGCCTCGTGGCGAGCAGGTCATTTTGAGTTGAGATCAAAAGAGCATCAGTGTCTGCCCTGAAGCAACCAGCTCATCGGTGTGACCTGTGATCAATGGCACAGGTGTGGAGAAGGGCAGGTAAATATCTCAGAGGCTAACACCTTTGACTACTCATTAGGGCCTTTATACCCATTACTTCTAATTTTGAAGGTTGGGATTATTTTTTATTATTGATATATTATTAGTAATATAATTGTTGAGCCCAAACTTTCAATCATGCAGAATAAGTCTAGAAAGCAAAACATTTCTCATCTGAGTAATTAATATTGTTTTAGTGCTGTAACAAATATAAATGTTAACTCTCACTGACAACACACTCACCCCGTGATCCCCATCCATTCATAAATGTAGCCCAACATAAACAGCCAACTCATCAAAGTCAACCATAGCCTCGAGGAAGCTCTGGGGTTACGGAACAAAGACATTTGCAAATGTCATTTTGTGACCTCAGTGCTCAGAGTTTGCAGAGTGATAATATATTGATGGGAATGCCATTAAAAAACAGTTTCAAGCCCCTCATGGATTCATTTGCGCTGACCCAGAATGCAGTATTTTCTTAACACAAGCAGCAGGCTGCTTTGATGTTATCTCCCTATGCAAACAGCGGAGGGCCGGCTGCCCCTGCCCCGCCTGTAGCCGCGGACGACGGCCTCGATTAATCACCGTGAAGCTTGCAATGGCGCGCTCATAAATCGCCTCGCCGCTCCTTAAACAGGAGAGTCCCAGGGCGCAGCGCCGTCGTTTATCAACACTCTCCCCACCGGATGAGGAGTAAATAAAACTCTGAATTTCTAAGAGAGGGGAAAAAGAAGAGGGGGAGGGGGTCCTGCAGGGGATATCCACTGGTGTAGTGGTAAATAGAGAAGTGCTTGAACCATGAGCTCCAAGCAAATATCTATGCTTTTTTAAATATTTTTTTAGTAGCCTTCCTATATTTCACTTCAGTGTTGTATTACCTGGGCTACTTACTATATGTGTAGACTAGCGTATACATTGCTTTTACCTACTTTCAGGTATTTTAAACTTGAAACCTTGAAGTCATAAGAATTGTATATAATGTAAAGGTGCAGTAAATTAAATGGTTCTTTTAGCTAACTTCCTGTTACTGCAGTTAGCAGTCCCCTCCCTACATCACCACTTTAATGCACTGCGGTCTTCAAGCAGCAAGTTATCTAGCATCATCTCAGATCCATAAGTGTGATAAAACATGATAAAAACTATCACAACAGACATTGGGGAGGATTTTTACCTGCTCCGCCATTGTAGGCGCATACACATTCACCCATCTGTCGCTCTGCACGTGCACCGACAGTGAGACGGGTGCCGGTTTGGAGCGTTCTTCCCTCTGATTGGTTATCATAGTGGGATCCCCGAGTGACAGAGAGATCGGCTTTATGAAACGCGCACACTATATAAGTGATCACTGTATGAATAAAGAGCGATTTAACATTCATATTAACATGAATAAATTGCTTACTTCACCTTTAAAGGTATAGCCTAAACTAAGAAACAAACCAACATCTGACCATGTGTTTGTTACTCGTGGTTTCATAGCTTATATATTAAAGGAATATTTAATAATTTTTAATTTTTAGCTTTTTGACTCACTCTCGGTCTCAAGAAAAGGAGACAGAAACCGGTCCTGTAACTGTACATGCATTTTTGATATAGAAATGGTCAAAGGGGGCTCAGGTTAGCTTAGCTCAAAACACTGGAGAGCAGGACAAAAGATTCACTTCACGACATGACTTAACTCTCCTTTGTGCTTGTTGGGACTTGTTTATTTATCACGTAATGCTGCATTCTATATTTTTACATGTAATTTCATTTTAGAATCTAATACATCTTCTTTATCAAAAATGCACGCACAGTTACAGGAGCGGTTTCTTTCACCTTTTCCTGAGCCGGAGAGTGAGGTAAAAAGCTAGAAATGTAAACTGTTGAACTATTCCTTTAAGCATTTTCAGCATTCTCTGTATATACTGTGTCATATTTTAACCATTTTGCTAAAACATCTGAAAATTATAATTTGGTCAATCATGTAGTCCATTTGTAAAAAAAAAAACACCCACGTTTTGAAAACTTGCAATAGCACCTTCTCATCACATGTATCTTTACTGCAAGCTGTGGGTTAGATAAACCAATAGGTGCCATAGCTGCATAATGTTTCCCTCAAGTGGAGATTAAGAATAATGCATTAGTTCAAGGCTAGGACCTGTCCCTGGCTTGATTGGTTGTGTGCATCTACAGTACATACAGCGGAGTGTAAACTATGTCTTGACATGCAAGAACTCAGAGAATATATCAGTCAAGTTTTTAGTGTGTTGTTATTGTGTTGAGAAAACAAAAGCTTAGAGAGGATACACGTATACAAAGTCACAACATTTAAATGATCGTATCTGTGTATGACGTATGGGTACTATGCAGCAGGAGCATGACTGTATGACAGGTTGACAATGTGACAGTATGACGGTGATGCCGCACATTCTTTGCACCCTGGGGTCAAGGTTCCTGTCGAGTCAAACGTGATGAGCTTCTCTGCCTGCCGGTCCACCTCAGCAAACTTTTCCCATCGTTCCACCGGATTTGTCTCGGCCTTCTCTGTCCTGTCCTTTCCAGCCAGAAAGATATGTCACGTCGATTGTTACGTCATTATTCCAAGTTTTTAACTATACACCCTTGTGAATGCATCTTACGTCAGAATCACACTTTACAAACAACAAGGTGTGAAGACCAGTTTCCCAGGATTCTTCTCTGGGAATGGCTTGGCAGCGGCGTACACATTGCCCCTTGTGTCCCCACAACACTGGAGTCCTGTGAGAGTCAGGGAGAAGCTAGTAGCAGAAAGCATTATCTCCATCATCGGTGCTCACCAGGCCTGTCCTCACACTGGCAACCCCACAAAGCCTGCCCGGAGACAGATGACAGTGCCACAAAGACAACACAGGTGGCTGGCTGCGGACCACCTGGAGCAGAAATGCTTAACCACACTAAGATCTCTGGGAGACACCACAGAGAGGAGAGTCTGGAAAGTCTGTGGGGGGGGGGGAGGGCAGGCTAGAATGAAGAAACAAATGATAGGAGTTAACCTACTAAATGCGGGGAAGGGCAATGGAAAGCGTTGGGTAGCTGAGACAAAGCCACAAGCCATAATGAGGAACTTTGAACCAGGGGCGTTTCTAGGTTTATAAAACATCTGGGGCCCAGGAGGGAAAAGGCTATTGCGCGCGTGGCAATTGTTTTGTATACTTTATTGCGCATGCACATTTTTTCATAATGCTTTACATAAAAACACAAAATAGGCAGTTTATTCTAGCTTTAAATGGCTGCTGTGCTGCTTATCCCCAGACATCTAAAGTTCCATTCAAGTTATTTCAGAGTAAAATTAATACAAGTGAGACAGACCTTACATTACCTATATCAGGGGCATGTTTTGGAAAATAATCTTATTATAAATGATGTAAATTACCCTTTACCTCTAACTGACATCTGCCTTAATGATAATATATATATATATATATATATATATATATATATATATATATATATATATATACGTATATATACGTATATATACGTATATATATATAGTGATGGTCATCAAAGCTGACCCAATATCTATCACCAGCATCAGCGAAGTACTCGTCTCAAATGTCAAAATACGGGGGTTAACATCAAATTTGACCTCTCTCTCTCCTATTCCTTTTAACAATACCATTTAATAACGACATGGTCCGTCACGCTCCATATTGCGATTACATGCCCTCATTTCAAGGGGTTATTTCTCCTGACCAAGATTAATCTGTCTTCGGGACTCACGTTCTTGCCCACACCTTTGAACTGCGGGAGATGCTTTAGAACCGTGACCTTATCCCATTCCCCCGTATAGAGTGTTGTGAACATTTATCCAGACAGCACAATCCCCCTGGATCAAATTCTTCAGCATGATGGAGAATATCTGGAGCCAGCGGGTCTTTAAAGCCAAGATGGACTTCCAGTGTGGTATAGAGTGGACTCGATAGCCTTTTTAGACCTAAGATCAAGTTTTCTTGTGCCGAACATGACCAGCAGTTAGTCTTTGCAGGGATGGCAGAAGGCAAAAAGGCAGAAGGAAAATAAAAAAAATAAGACAGACAGAGCTTTGGTGGGGGACTGATTAGAAACGCAGAAGGAGCCTGTAGTCCCAGCAGTAGGCCAGGTTGAATGTTTGACCTCCTGCTATTGTCTGCGCTTATACACGGCAGTAATAGCAGATATGGCCTTACCTGCTGCTTGAAGAGCAGCGCTGGAACATGGTCAAGACAGATTGATAAGGTTCCATTCTGTCGTCACGTTGAGAGCCACCCACAGGAGGGTTTCTCTTGAAATGAACACAAAGTTAAGTATCTGTTACTATTCCATGATCTACTGTTAGCTTAAGAATATTTATTCTCCTTCCAATCCACCTACTTCTCCCCCTCGATCCCTTTGAAACAAGACTTTTGAGTATCTTCATCTCTTTATCTGTTGTCATCATCATATTTTCTTTTCCCCTATCCTCGTCGACATCATTTCTCCATCTCACGGACTTCCTTTTTCAACCTCATGCATTCCAAACCCCCCCTCTTGCACCCCCAACCTTTATGGCCCATTGTCACGTCATCAGTAGCACTTCCCTATGCACCAGAGCCTCCAGTGTATATCTTCTGCTATGTTACATCTGGGTCCGGGCCTCGCTTGCTTTGGGAGCCCTTCACCTCGGCAAAAAGCCTCCTCAACAGCTGTCTCGAAAACCAAACAGACACTCTTAATTGGGGTTTCAGACTCAAGGAAACTGGACTAAAATATTTGCATAATTTCACAGAGGACGGAGGAAATTGTTAAAACATGTGAGCAGAGGCCCTGGGCTTGCCGTAACCCTACACCCCTCTGGGGCCGAGTGGCTCTTGGGTGCCACCCAGCGCCAACGGTGCCAGGAGGGAACGGAGATGAGGGGCGAAAAGGGTGAGGGGAGGGCAGTGGGGGAGAGAGAGAGAGAGAGAGAGACAGACAGACAGAGAGGGAGAAAGAGAGAGAGGCGAGGAGTGAAAAGGTCACACTGGCTGATCCTATTAGAGTGTCTCACCTTCTCATACTTGCTCAGAGCCAGAGAGGACCTGACACAGGCAGAGCCAAGCCTGCTGCGTATCATATGAACACAACACTGGGTGGTTCTTTTAGGGCAAACAACTTTTTTTTTCTCTTTCTTTCTGAAATGTCTTCTGTTGCTTTTGCACATACAGTGTACAGATAGGTGTTTTTGTGTGATGTTTGTCTTTTTTCTTGAAATACTGGATAGTTTTACCTTTCAACATCTACAAAAAATTCAACCCAATCAAATCTCTCATTACTTTACTTGAAGGGCTCATAGAAACTTGTTTGATAAAGGTACATGATTTGACTTTTGATTTGATTTTTTGCCACAAGCCAAAAAAGGGTTGGGAGCCAATCGTTCAAAATATTTCTTCCATCATTTCAGATAAATTAAGTAGAATATATATGGATGCATTCCTAGAAAATTAATTTGTGCAGTGTGTGTGTGTGGTGTCTGAAACTGTGTGTGTGAAACAGTGAGTCTGAACTGGCAACAGTGAGCTTGGAATTTGGGGCTAGACATTCATTGGGAGCTTTAACAAAAGGCAAACGGAGTGTACGTTTAAGCAATTAACTCATTCTGAAAGGAAGTAAGGTTTGGCCGAATCGAAAAGAATAGCCTAGAGAAAAGAAAAATCATTAGATATAATATAGTCTGTTGGAAATTGTCTGAACATTGTTGTACATCCTTTGGGGACTTATTGATGGAAAGCCCATGTAAGTATTAAACTTACAATTTAATCATTGACCTAGTGTTCATATACTATTCATATGTGTATACAGATGCATATGCTAGCATGGGTATGTCTTTTCTTTCACTTTTTTATCTATATTTATATTTTGTGATTTGGTAGATATTTCTTACGTGTTATACATAGCTAAATCAATTAAATGTTAATCATGTAAAAAAAAAATCTCCGGCTCCTGTCCTCCTCCATCCTGGTTCCCACATAGAGAAGCAGAGTGGTGGGCGTTCACGGTCACAGCCCAGGCAGGGCAGGGTAATTAAACTAGTCTGGGCCATGTGGAAAAGGCATAGAGCTTTAAACGCCCTCACTGGAAATAACATGAGCGCCGTGTGGATAGATCACATGGGATCTACTCTCTCTCTCTCTCTCTCCCCCCCACACCGCCCTCCGTTAACTGGGGATGCCAGCTCCTCTGAGACACCGGCGCGAGCTTTGTCACCTTGTAAACGCACACGGTGAGACAGAGGAGTGTGTGGAAGTCAATGAGTGGTGCTACAGTGTGTTTTTTTGCTGCACACTAGAGGCAGGAGGGAGCAGAGAGGGGTAACTGGGGAGTGGGGGGGGGGGGGGTTGGGGGTCTGAAATTGCACGGTGCTTAATAAAAACGCGGAGGAGGCAAGTACGAGACGCATGAAGTAGCTCAAACAAGCATCAGGTGTCTCTGGGATTTCAAAGGAAATTTCACGCTGCAAACGTGTATTTTATGGTTTTCAGCTATAGAGTGATTGTGAAACACAAGCCTATGATTGTTGACATTAGATTTTATTAAATTTTATTTTAATTTCTTGCAATACAGATGCAAATGAGCCCTTCTCATGCCTAAAGGAAAGGCCAAATTACAAATTCACCAGAGTAATTATTATGAAAAAACAACTTTGCGTTACCGAGCAGTGATTAGATCTAATCAAGTGCAGATAAAGTAAGTAAACAGATCATAAGCTGTCTGCTGCTTATGAATACAGCATAATTATTAAATGATTATGGTGATTACACACCCACAAAGGGGTTTGTGGTGTGTCTTTATTATCGCGCAGATTAATCAACGCGTCAGGCAGCAGGCTGATGGGATTTTCACAGTGCAGGAAAGATGCATAACCAGGCCAAAAACAAGACCTTTTACCACTGTCTTTTAAAAACTAAATAGAGAGACACAAAGATAGAAAGAGTTTGACACTTGACTATGTACCACACAGTAAACCGCAGAAAAATATCTGTATATCAAAGAATTTGAACGTGAGAATTGTTCAAGTATTAAATATTATTTAATGGCATCATAGTGTATAGACAACAGCGGAATGGATGTGTCTTTATTATATTGTTCAAATTAATCAGTGTCACAGGCCTCAGACAGTGGGAGAAAGATGATGGATGAAAAGTGTCTGCATGCATGGTAACCATGACGTGACGCAAATAAACAGAGGGGAAAGGCATGGGGAAAGAGGGAAGAGCATATCTGAGCATTTGCGACATAGTGATAGAGGAGCGAGAGAGAGAGAGAGTTGGTGTATCACCGAAGCGGGCGAGGAGGGGAGGACGGGACAGTGAGAGAGACACAGGGGCGTGTGTCCTTCTTCAAGTGTGTGTGTGTGTGAGCGTGTCTTTCTATGATGACAGAACAAACAGCCTCCTCTGTCATGCATGGCCTTGGGAAACCTCAATGGATTTTAGCCTCTGTGTTTCTACGGGTGTGTGTGTGTGTTGGGGGCTGTCCGTGGAGCTGCCTGTTTGTCTCTTTCCACACCGCCGACTGGCCAAACAGCAGGGTCCCTCCGCCTCTCCCACGGGTCAGGTCCCTCTCAACCCCCGGCGAGCTTTGATCTGACGGACAGATGAAGGAGGGTCTGAGAGAGGGCTTTGGGAACTCTAAGATGTGTGTGTGTGTGTGTGTGTGTGTGTGTGTGTGTGTGTGTGTGTGTGTGTGTGTGTGTGTGTGTGTGTGTGTGTGTGTGTGTGTGTGTGTGTGTGTGTGTGTGTGAGATAAAGTAGCTGACAGAAAGGCAGGGGGGATGGTCAGGGTTCAGGTAGGGTCAAAGGCCGGTGTCCATCTCGACCATCCTGATTGTTGGATACGGAAGAACAGCTACCACATAGGGATACAATCATACACTCAGAGGAAGACACATGCACAGATATATAAACACGCGTAGTAGAGTTCAAAACTACTATGCTGAATATTTCTAACAAAGCAAAAGGATAAAATGACTGTGTGTTGGAAAAGGTGTCGCTCATAGGGAAGTACCCGCACAGAATAAGTTCCCGGCGCAGCGGTTTTTGCATTAGACATATCTGATGAACATAACGGACTATTTTGCATGTAAAAAGCCGGATATTTCAGGAGTTTGTGGGGACCAAACATAAGAGCTTAAAGAGTGAATATTTGTGAGATGGCCAGACACATGACTGCAAATGAATGTCGCTCCTCGACAATCAATTTAAAGGCGATAGTGTTGTATTTATCGCTTGTTTCCGCTGCCTCCATGTCCAATGAATTAGCTCAAATTAATATTGTCAATATTTTGTTGCATCATGCCCTTATCTGTCCTACCTTCTGCTCTCGGTGCTTGTTTATTCAGTCAACTTATTGGTTTAGCAAATTCATTAAAAATGGACTGATATAGTTGATATTTTGCTTAAAGGGCTATTTCTCTGAAAGAAAATATGAAGAAAGGACATTTTCCAAACGGTATAAAGAGCAAGCCTTGTCTCACTTTGCGATGAGTCTAATCGGATGGCTCACCTGTGTGAGTGCTTGCGTGTCTGTGTGACCACTGGCTGTGCTTAGATCCCCCACATGTTCCCCCCTCATCCCCACGCCTTTTCCCCACGGGCAGCCTCTCTGACCACCACACAGCCATCAGCCCTCCACTCACTTCTGCCCGGGACAGCCCCCTTTTGAAGGCTGAGTAATTAACGTGCCATTTGATACACCATCCGGCCATAGAGGTTCTCCAGGGAGACACACACACACACACACACACACGCACACACCACACAAGCACATAAGCACACATCTCTCTCACACACACACACACACACACACACACACACACACACGCTTCCACGCACAGGCGATCCATCAAACGGCGTTAACTGGCCGACTGTTGCTGTCAGCTGTGTCTCGTTGTATGATGGTGACCCCGAGGTTAGCCCAAAGAGACCATCATGTACAATAATGACAATCCCCTCTCCAGCAATTTGGAATTGGATGCACCATAAAACTAATCCTAAAGATTTGAAGTCTGATTGGGGGACTCTAACAATCACTCTAAAGGGAGAGTTTGGAATCGGGGACATTTTACTATCCATCCACTGACTCCAACAAATGTATAGATGAATTGTTGTATGTTTTTTTGTGTGTGTTTTTGAAATTGTGTTGTGCCTCGCTTAACTTTGCTAGACCTGTGTGCGAAGAGTTAGGAACAAAACGGCTCCATTGCTGAGGGTATTGTACATTTAATTAGAAAAAGAAAAAAGGTTAGGTTTTCACTCAAGCACACACACTCTGAATAAAAGCACAATAATTTGGGACAACTGTTTCTGAAATATGCGTATTCAAATTGTTTGGTAGTGTGAGTCAGTATAATAAGAAATCCCCATAAAGATATCAAAAATGCATCAGTGTGTTCTTAAACAATACATAAAATAAATAGTCAAACTCCTCCAAACTGGAACGTTCTCTTGTGAGAACATCTTTTGTCCCACATAAAAACATGACAACAAAATGAAAACAAAAAACTGCCTGTTACTGAATGTGAATGTATTTGAATTGTGAAATAGGTGGAGGCTGCGTATGAGGTGTGTGTGTGTGTGTGTGTGTGTGTGTGTGTGTGTGTGTGTTTTCCCCCGGCTTTGCAACCTACGTGTAGAGATCTTAAGTTATTCATGCTACTATGTAAATTAGACATGAGACTTCGCCTGTGTTACAAACATCCAGCTTTACTCAGCACAAAGGTCATCTGAGTATGTGTTTACTGTCATGCAAAGGTTTGATATCTGCAAATGATGTGAAGATGAGGAAGTCTTTGTAAAGCAGCTTATTACAAACAAAAAGCATGTCAATGCAATTAACACCAAAACAGGTTATTGGTCTAATGTCAAAATGTAAAAGACTCACATTTTTTGTTTGCACCTGTGCGGACTAAGCGTTTCTCAACGGCTTTAAAACAAGAAAAGAGACCACATCCCAATAAATTTCTCTCTTCCACCGGGATCTTTTAGGACATCACGTTCTACTCTGTGACCGTGAAATTGCTTTGATTTCTGACGTGGTCATGAAAAGTTCAAGCCTCTCAGAAAAAAAGGTTGGATTTGGGATTCGGTTGCTTAGATGTGGCCGTCAGAGAACCCTTCACAGAATATTTTTCTCTCCAGAAGGTTAGAGGTGATGCAGGGATGTCAAAATAAGACTGATGCCTGGAAGAGATATCCTTCTTGACATTTATATGGACTTCAAATAAGCATCCGCAATAATAATAATAATAAAAATATATACGTATGTACATTTCTTGTCCGCCATTGCTTTTTTGTGTTGACCATGCAGGAAACCTGTTTTCTTTGTCTCAAGATCACTTTTGATGTGGCCAACACTGCCATGGGCAATGTGTCAGAAAAGAAAGAGAGGAGAACAAGAGGGGGAGGGGGGGGGAGAGGCTTACAAAAAAAAAAGATCTAATCCATAGTCACAGGTGTGTTACACTTTTGTTGCCCCAGCAGAAGTTCACAACAGAGTTGATGACAAAGGGCCGGGCCCCATGCAGCCCATTGTGGCCTGGAGAACAATATGGAGGCTGTGAATGGCTAATCCCTCTGGATCGCTGACAGGTAGGGCCTTTAAGCAACCTGGGGACTCATTTCTCCACTGGGCTGGGCCCGCTGTCTGACAGGGATGGGAAAACCCAGGCTACTTACTCAGCGATTGAGCCTTCGCCCAGAGCACAGACTGGGAGGCCATTGTGATAGAAAATATTATCTCCATTGTCAGGTGGTGGCTGTCTTTGTAATGTCAGAAGATGAACCCGGGGAGAATGTGCCACCGCAGGGGCACCGGAACAGCGACAGAAGCAGCACAGTGTGTGTGAATGCTATTCAGCCAGGGGTTAAGAGGTTTTTAGTCCATAACCGTGTCTCAAAACAAATGTCTTTTGACTTTGTTAATGTTGCATATACAAATAACAGTGTCCCAAAGGAAGCTAATATTAACATTAGTGTTTATGTTGATAGCTTCATTTATTTATTGGTATTCAATTCTTGAATTTTTGGGTAATTTAAATGTTTATTGCGTGTTTCTTTTCATCATCTTAACATACAAAAACATTGTATGTGGACTTTAATTTAGGTTAATTTGAGCATTTTACCCCCAGGCACAACTAACATGATTTCTTCTCCTTTGTCTATGTGCACTTTGTAAATCTGATTGCATGCCTGCACTCAGAGCACACCTTACATATCCAGAAACTGCAAACACAATGGGTCAAATATGCAGTCAGTGTGTGTGCGTAAAACAAGGCCCACTGAAAGAACCTGGCGACGTTAATGTCTAATGGAGAAGTAGCTTTTAGTTTTTATGCACCAAATCTCTGGAACAAACTCCCAGAAAACTTGAGGTCTGCTGCAACTCTCTGCTCTTTTAAATCAAGTCTGAAAACTTTTCTGTTTCCATTTTAACCTGTAATTTTTATTGAATTTAAATGTTCTATTTCTATTCATTCGCTTTTAAATGTTTTATTCATTTGCTTTTCTAATGTGTATTGTGTATTTTAATCTTGCCCCTGTAAAGCACTTTGAATGGCCTTGTGTCTGAATTGTGCTATATAAATGAACTTGCCTTGCCTTGCCTTGCCTTGTGCGACAGACAGAAAGGCGCGGGACAAGATAATGGACCAGGGGGGGGCCACCGCCCAATTTCTTGTAAACAAGGCACTGCATGGAATGGCTCCACATACAAGTACATGCCCTGAGAGAAAACACAAATATCTGTTTTCTCTTCTGGGCTGGACCCAGGACACCATCCAAACACAAACAGCAGCACAGAGGTGATATCGGCCCGGGTTAGGAGAGCTGCTGGAGGAACAAGGCCTGAGAGGGCCGCGGGGCTTTGGCTGGATCTTGTTGCGTCAATCTTCCCCTTCTCCTCCTCCTCCTCCTCCTCCTCCTCCCGCCCTCCACACCAATTTATGCATCTCTCCTCCTGTCTTCTTCTTCTGCCCTTTTTTTTTACTATCCGTTTGGCTCGACCTTCCCTTTCACAGTGTCCAGCTCATCCCGCCACAAAGAGCCTCCATTCTCTCCCGAGAGGAGGCTGCCAGTCTCCCACTGTAACCCAATCACCTATCCAACAGAAGAGTGTGTCATCTCCACAGGGTTACAGGAAGTCAGTTGCACACAAGACAGATCTCTCTCTCTCTCCCCCTCTCTCTCTCTCTCTCTCTCTCTCTCTCTCTCCCAGTCCCATGTCATCACATACATACACACATGCTCAACACTCTCAGCACCAAATAATACTTTCAAATGACATTTGCTAAAAAAAAAAGAAAGAAGAAAGACAATGCCCAACTGTGAAATAAAAAAATATATCTTTTGCAGGAGCGAATGGGCTTATAGTGTGGGTGAGGTGTCAGAGACAACATTCTGAGTAAGAAAACATTGCCAACCTTATCCAATAAGTCACATCATTTAGTGTATTGTATCAGTTAGAATACTCATTTCTTGTCAGAAAGCAGTGAATACCTAAAATATCTGTCTTTCGATTATGTTAAGAATACAATCCTATTCACAGATGCATACGCACAGACTTTTCTCCCACCACTTCCATCAGTCCATGTGCAGCTTTGGAGCTTTTGCAATAGTCCTTGAACTTCTGGTTCCTGGGTTCATGGGCACATTCCTGGAGATGTTCCATAGGCAATACTGAGTCCACAGTGTGGAGAGAGCTGCTTATCAAAAAAACAACATCCACATTGCGCGACGATCCCACTGCGATCATCATAATTACAGCTTTTTTCTTTATTTTGAAAAAGTAACAGCCCACCTGTTATTTTACATTTCTGTTGTAGGATGAACATTGTGGGTTCAGGGGTCAACATTTTCATACCTGGAAAGAATGTATTCTCTAACCAAGCACCGGACACAGCAGAGGGGCTAATCTCCCTATGGGGAAGTGTATACATTTAGGCAACCGTGATTGAAATAGTTTGGGATTTACATATCCCTTTTCTCATTAGTGGTATTGAGTGACTGGATATTGAATAACAAACATGCTGAAAGTGGGTTTGGAAAGCTCAGAGCGTCCAGGCTGGATTTTTGCAGGCTGTACGGGCCTAAAGTTGGTGCTTTTCGGGGGGCAGGGGGGGGGCTACAAAGGCAGCCTCACTGAACCCCCCAATGTTGGCTTTGGACGTATAGTTCCTTCCTGTTCATGGAAATTCTTCCACAAGCGAAACATTTTTTCAGTCGTAGCAGATAAATTGGGATTCTGCTGAGACTTGATGGCTGACCATGCAAATGTATATCAAAGCAATGTGCTCTGCCTGAACTACAGATATGTATCCGAAATTGCAGTTTAAAAAAATAAAAAAAAATCAACAAGACAATATTTCTGTGAGAAAAGCACAGAGGCCGCAGAAGGGCAGGAGAACTGTATTCTCATTTAAATGCATACAGTATTCTTTTAGTTTTTTAAAGAAAGAAACTAAGTAATGGATGGTGTCCCAGGGAAAAGAATCAAGCAAAGGGATTTTAATGTGTAGGGTTCCCAAATCCCACATATCCTGCACAATGCAGTAAGAGACCTACTTTGTTGTTGCCATGCTGACCATTGTGAAGATATGCTGCCCTCTGCTGGAAAGTAAAGCTGCATGGTTCTTGAAAATCAAGATATTGTTTATTGTGTATTAGAGGCTTAGTAGACATATGCTAGTTCATAATTTGTGTTTAAAGATTTGGAGTGGCATGAATAATAGCAGTTATATTCAACAATCGTTATTTTTATGATTTACAAAACAAAACAATGTTATTTCAATCATTGTGCAGACTTTCCTCTGCTTGTTTAGGGCCAAATAAAAATACAACTGATAATTGAAATATTATTAGGAAAGTTACTTTGTCTTTTTTTTATATAATTAAACACTCCTAAGATGCAGATTTTGGACATGTAAGTCCTGCACAGATAGGTCTGTTATGTCCCGATGTGGACCAGGGAGTAACAATTGATGTTATGTGGATTGAAGGAAGAATGGGAGACAGTTGTTTAAATACTAACCCAATGTATTAACAAATCAAGAATTGAATGACACATTGAAATCTAATCTAAATGAACTAAAAACACAAACCTAACCCCCACCCTCCTTTAATGGATGAAAAGGAGAAACCCACACCACCACAACACACAAACCACCCACAGCATTGTCTGACGCAAAATGGCACAAAGGGAGAACATGAAGTCACAAGTTCTCCTGCTTAAATACTTTCCCCAGGAGCAGAGCTAATTGAACACACCTGTGTTTGATTGACTCGCTCAGCACACCTGAGCTCACTCAATCAGTGGCAAACTAAAAGGGTACACGCACCGACAAAACACATGGCCATATGAAACAAGGTCTATGGGTGTAAAGGAATGGACATTTGATCATATGATTTACCTTATTTTTACATTTTCCTCTACCATGTTGATACCCCCACAGTTTCAAATTAACCAAGGGTTTGCACATTATATTTACTTCTGTTCTGAGTGTGAGGACTGTTGTGTCTTTGCTGTTCTGTGCTCACATTCCTCACCACTAGATGCCACTCATGTTACATTGTAAACTACATGATGTTCATGAAAACTTGCCACAGCAACACACTTGAATTCAACAGTGTCTGTGCTGCACTAGCCGGCATTGCCATGAACTGGCCCCCAAAACAAACTCCATTTGTTGTTTAAGATGTGCAATATAAAGGGTAGAATCATCATCATTCCATAGAACTCTGCAGAACAGAGATCAGCTCACTGTCTACCATGTTGTTGACATGCCATGTTTGTGATTAATGGCACCTCATTATCAGTGCAGTTTCGAGATGCACGTTGGGACATTTACAAGTTGCTTTTCCCCCCCTTGGTGGCGCGTTTGAAGTTGATGGTGCGAGAGCCGAGGCCGGTCGGTCGAGTGTGAGAAGGCAGCTCATTAGCTTTTCCGGGGCCCAGGCAGAGTGGCTGGCTTCTCCCAGGAGAGCAGTTCACAGTTCTGGGAAACTCAACAGCTGCGACTCCACAACCGACCTGATGAAAACTCTTCCTCTTTCTTTTTACTCTCTCCATCCCTTTACTTCATCTTAGAGCAGACTTGTCCCACCAGACCGTGCCCGGGGGCCATCCATCCATCTGTACTCACATCATTTCGGTGGTTCAGCTGAATAAAAGGACTCGTAGATCAAGAGATCACTGTCATCCAGTCTCTCTCTCTCTCTCTCGCACTCTCTTTATCTGTGTCAACTAAAGTGTGGATGTTTGGGAGCATGTGTGCATTTGTGTGAGTAAAGGAGGGGGTTGGTCTGGACTCTCTTTGAAGGAATTTCTTCTGCATCTCCCCGAATCTTTGACCAATCCTTTTTTTAAGTTTGTTTTGTTTTGACTGAAATATGAAATAGATTATATTCTTGTCTGATGCCATGCTTTTATGATCGTTGGAGTCCCGCTGGCTGATAAGAGTGGAAAACAGATTAAGCCGATTTGAAGACATCAGGAAACATACAGCAACTTAATACTGTAGAGTTCTGGTGTCACTAACGTTTACGTTTTTAACTATATTGGGCATTTAATCTTAAGGTGGTATGTGTGGCAGGAGGACTTTTTTCCATTGAATGCGTTTATTGGCAAAATTGCATCTGCATTTTTCCAGCAATGAAAAAAGAAAAGAAAAGATGTCTAAAAGTTTGAAAAGGTACATGTCCAGATATATATGATGCAAGTGTGTTATGTGTTGGTTGATTGTGAAGGTGTGATCAAACCAAACCTAACACTTTTCATATTAAGGGTCAATCTGTTAACAGTTTCAATTACTGTCCTGAAAAATGCACACTTGGACTTGGACGACTCACGTGCACGTATGACACAAATGACAATCTGTTTATGAGCAGCTGCAGCTACACTGTCCACCACCAGATTACTTTGCTGCTGGCACATTGTTTAAATTGTATTAAAGATTCAAGATTCATTGATTTGCTTACTGTGCATTTCCAGAGTTTCAGTCAATGAAATAAACACACACACACACACACACGCAATGAGATGCTGCAAAGGGAATTGTTGTGATTGTTTCATTTGAATAAAAAAAAGGTGAGAAGACAACCACTATTGAGAATTATGTTTTTAATCTGATATGCAAAAATATAATAATTTCACAAACACAATAAATACAGTAAATCTACAATATAGAACAATCCTCCTGTTGCACATTTTATCTTGGCGATTGAAAATATTGTCGATAAAACAGGCACTACATTGAGCTGTGAGTTGATTTTGTGAAGACCTGTCAAAAGCATCTGACTCTAAACAGATAAGAACAAGACATACTGCTTCTGTTAGGAACCTACAGGCAGAGTCCCAAGCTATACTTTACATCAGTCATTACATAAAAAAAGAAAAGTGGGACGGAAGTTAATAAAATCCAAATAAATCCAGTATAAATCCAAACATGCCATAACACTGATTACAGCCAGCATGCACACAATACAATATATCTGAAAACAAACTTGGACTAGTGTTTTCATTGTTCAAACACACACACACACACATGCTGTGGAAAATAAACAAATCCATGGTGTATTAAAGGTTGGGGCTGAGTTCAAAGTTATTGTCTGGGCCACATTGGGCCAGGAGGAGTCAACTTTTCGTATTGTTTTGAACCAAAGCTGCTGGTTTGGAAAAGGGAGTCCTATGCTGTTGCTCCACATAGTCTTACAGTGGGGGAGATGTCTTGGCTGTCCTCTGGTCGCCCCGTCATCATAAATGGCCACGTCTGTTAGAGCAAAATACATTAGAACTTTAATAGCAAAGAACACACATTCCAACACGTTATCACAGAATCACTATTAATCACAATTGTCTACAAAAAGAGATACTCCAGTTTTAGACGGATACTTAATAATAATTAGTAATTAGCCTATACCAAAAACAAACATTGCATTACGAAAACAATAATATCTGTTGATCATTAAAAAGATTACCCTTTTGTTGAGGTACATTTTTAACAGTAAAGACTGATATATTTCCCTTTAAAACTAACACACTTGTTATGCAAGGTTATGTCATCGTACCAGGTTGACTGGGTGCGCAAAGCGGTTCTCGAAGCGGTCGTCCCGCAGAAGCTGTCTCAGGTGTGTGATGTAGCTGGAGGCGAGTCTGAGCGTGTCCAATTTGGAGAGTTTGGTGTCGGCCGGTACCCAGGGCAGGCTGGTTTTGAGCCTGGTGAAGGCTTTGCTCAACACCCTCATCCGCGACCTCTCCCGGGCGTTGGCCGCGTTTCTCTGCGACTGCCGCGCGTCCCTCTGGTGGTGCGCCTTGGGGAGTTTGCGCCCGTGATGCGAGTCGACCCTCCCCTCAACCTCGCCGTCATCTTCCAGCTCCTCGTCCGAATAGCGCTCGGCATTGTAGCAGGTGATCTTCCGCGCGCTCCTCTCCAAAGCGGTGGTGGCGGTAGTCCTCCTGTGGCACGTCTCGTAGTCCTCAGCATCACTTGCAGCAGAACCAGTGGACATGGCTGTTCCACTGGTGGCACACTTTAGGGACAGCAGCCAGTGACTGAAAATAGAGATTCTCAGCTTGAGATGTTTGCAAAAGACATGAGTTTTGCAAAGTCAGCAAGCCTGTCACCACATTTAAATTCCCATTTGGAGAGCCTTAAAAAGGTATATTTCGACCTGAAATGTCACCACTTGACAATACTATAGTACCAACTGCCTTGAAGTCATGTCTGACATTTGCAGCCCTCTCTAAAAGTGAAACATGCCTTCTTGCTTAGCTACCCCCTTTAATTTAAGTGTCCTGAACTTGGCATCTGCAGTTTTTTTTCTAAACATTTCTCCTCCCCCTTTTTCCTCCAAGCCACCATAACCTTAGAAAGACCACAACACTGTCTCTTTGTGTATACTGTTAAGAAGTTGAGTTGCCCATCTGCAACTTGATGAGTACATTGAGCCCCTTCAAATGAATGGCTCACAATTAGTGAATCTAATGGGAGATTTAAATGAAATAGAAATAAATTACCCTAAGGATGGATTTTATTTTATACAACAGAGTGATAATCCTTTTCATGTTTTGTATTGTAGGAGGGCATAACCTCCCTGTTAATAATACACACACAGCAAATGCACATATATAGTAAACATTTCCGTATAGTTTGTCGGTTCCACAGATGTGTTTTGGTAATAGAATTGTCTTGAGGACCTTATCAAAAGTGCCTAATCCTTTGCTGGTTTTCACAGAGGGATTGGGTTTCTGCAGATGGAGCAGCCTTTCACACGCAGCCTGCGTGCACCGGCCCCAGCTGTTATCGGTTCCCATGACATCTGGAGCGTTGGCATGACAAGGGCGTGGCAGAAGGCAAGGAGGCACCATCTTCCTTCCCATGGTATCACCAAAAAAAATTCTTGGACAATTTTGTGTATTTGTTTCATGTCGTCCAAACGTTTGTGAGAGCAACGAGAGAGCTAACTGAACATAACAGGGGAATGAGATGATGGAAAAGACTGACATTGCCCCAGGCCTCTGCATATATAGGACTGCAGCATGTGTTTGCAAAGATGACACACTGCCTGGAAAGTTCCTTGCACCACACTCTATCTACAGACAGGATGTATGTTGTTGTCTGTAAGATTTTCAAACATCACAAAGTAAAATATATAGCTGTTTAAAAAATGCAAGACAAGCCGTGAGGGTAAACTGTGAGAAGCTCGGGGGTGTGGGCACTCAACAAATCTGGATGAATGGAAAGTTCAATGTCCATAAAGTACTTAAAGAAACCCCTCCAACCCCCTTTCACTCTCTCAAGTTATTCCCAGAAAATCTCAGGTCCCCGAAAGCTATTACTCCACATAATGTGTGTGAAATTTACATTTTTACATGACAATAGGGAGTGTCTGCCAAGAATTACCTAACAGCTGAGATGCATGCTTGATTTTGGTAGCTGGCCATGCCAGGGTCACGAGAGGGGAAAAGGGGAATCTACTATACTCTGTTTACAACCCTGTTCAAACTCAAAATTTCAATGTCTAAATGCGAGTTGCTAATATTTTTAAAATGTACTTTAGTTTCTTCCACTGCCTAAACTTCCCTCTTTCACTCACACACACACACACACACACACACACACACACACACACACACACACACACACACACACACACACACACACACACACACACACACACACACACACACACACACACACACACACACACACACACACACACACACACACCAAGAATGCTCCCTAATCCAAGGATACATTCCCCTGCTACCCACAATCCCGCTCTTCCGTGCGGTTTTCCCCAAAGAGACCTGAGATCAGTCGGACCACAGTGATATCCCCGCTCTTAGCTCATCCTTGCGTGTGTCACGAGGTTGAGATAATAAGTCCCACCTCCACCTCCATAGTGAGGCTTTGGGCAGGCTTCCATCTCATCCCCCTGTCAGCCCATCCGTCAGTGGGGCAGGACGGCTTGACTGACACAGTCCAAGGTGCAAGCTAAGGGATTTTGCACTTAGATTTACACCTCATTTTAAAAGCTGTCATTTTTTTTGTGTTAATAAATGTAAAGGTATTGGGCCATGTGACACATATTTCACCTGGCTGCTTCCCCTTCACAGCCAACAAAGAGGAGGTTGAGATTGCTCATTAGTCATTCCGTAGATGTAGCGCCTCATGTAAAAGCAGAAAATATTGTCCAGAACATCAGTGTAATTGATGGTTACATGGTCGTTGTATTTGCCCTGGGAATAATTACATTCAGGGCCAAACGGTCATAAATATCACTTGACACTTGACTTGAAGGGAGTGCTATTGCATTTGTCCATCAGCAGAGACTTTCAGGGGCCGTGACCTCTATCGGGGCACTGCGTCGGAGAGGCAGAGGGACAGGTGCAAAGCCCATGATGTCAGAGGCCTTTCTCCAACCTGCCGTGGTTCCCATGAATGCCACCGAAGCAGCTCGAGTGCACAGATAAGAGGCAATAATCCATCCGGCCCGACTGAAGTTTTTGGAAGTCATTTTATTGTTGTGTCATGCATAAAAAAACATGGACAGGCTTCACAGGCTTAAAAGACAACACACGTAAAGCAGATATAGATTTTATTTTATTTTCATCTATCTATCTATCTATCTATCTATCTATCTATCTATCTATCTATCTATCTATCTATCTATCTATCTATCTATCTATCTATCTATCTATCTATCTATCTATCTATCTATCTATCTATCTATCTATCTATATCGTAGAAATGTTGTTTAATGATGGTGTCACACTAGTACAGTATAGTTGAAGTATCTCATATGAGAGATACAAGAGCATAACAAGCATGGACAAAAAAGAAAGTTACAGCATTACAGAAACAGCTAATTTGAGCGTTATAGAAATATGGCAATAATACATACACGCCACAATACGACTTAAATGGTGTAAAATAACCGTGGAAAAGAAATGTTACTTTTTTTCAACCTACAAATGGAAAAATGTTGCAGTAATGCAAACAATACCAGTAAGTTTGAGCTCAGTACTCAACAGCAGTTAAGACATCTCGTTTAAGGACACTTAAATAACAGTAACTGTTACAATATGCAGTATAGGCCTATGTACTCTGTATAATGGATATGAGTGGTAAACATAACTAATGTAATGGTATATGATATATTGAATTACATTGTGCGTTTGTTACAGTACAATTATTTTGCAGTTACACATAGACTTTTTTATAATGTGGTGGTTATTGACTTTGTAAAATGTTATAGTTTTTACAGTTGTTGCTATGCTGTAGTATCTCCCTCTTTTCACTACTTTTTGGACTCGATGGCTTTCATGAGTGGAGCCCACCGGGACTTGCTGTGTCCACTGGCTTGGGCATGACTGAGGCGTGTCCAGACACTGCCCCGGCCGCCCGTGGGGCAGTCGCATTCGTCGGCCTCCGAGGTGATATCCATCTTCTGCATGATGAGCTTCAGGAGGCCCATCTGCTTCTCCATTGAGCCTGACATCTCCTTCATTCTACACAGAGGCAAGGCAAGTGTATTTAGGTACAGTAGCACAATTAATTTCATTTTATTTCATTTATTTACGGTTCTTGACCATAGTATCATTTATGGAGCACAAAACATTCAAATAATAACAGAACAAAACAATGGTGTGTACGGCATGGACAAACCAAAAACAACACTACTCAAACAATGGTAGGACATTTTTCAGAAAGGCACCGGTTTTACCAATAACTTTGTGGCCTATCTGACCTCAAAAGCAAAAGCAATTTAAACATAGATGGAAAATGAACATAATATTTCGGCAGGTACTTCTTTCTATAATACGTTACATTTATATTCTTACACTCAAACAGGACATGATACTCATCGCCAAAACAATTGTCATCACAAAGGTTACAAATGATCTGACTTCTATCCAGCCCTTTATATCTTCCCATGACCTTAGGGACCTTCAGACACAACACAATTCAAAGTGCTTTACTAGGGGCATAACATACATTAAGATTAGACATTAGAAAATTGCATTCAAGAGATAATAAAAACCAAGAGCAAACACGGGCAGACACATTCTTAGGGATGGACTTTGTTATGCGTGAGAAAATGTATTGTGGCAATATAAGAACGCTGCTGAATGCTTCCATGTGCTTATTGCAGGAATGTAGTCAGTCACATCTTCCTGTGACCCGGTTACAGTCTTCATTTCATGCAACCACTAGGGGCTGCTCATGCATCAAAAACTACCATTAAATGACATGGTGTACCATGATTGTTGCATCCATTAAAGTCATTATAACATTACAAATAATTACCTTCCATAATTTCAGTAGTAAGCTTACTTGGAGCATACTGTAGTTTTGTGATTCAAGGGAAGAGAAAACTGAATCTCAAATGATTATCATGTGTGCCCTTGCATTCTTACCTGTGCTTCTGCTTTCTAAGCTCAGTCTCTAACATAGTGCAGTTCTGTGATTTGGCCTGCAGACGATTCCAGGCTTCATCCTCAGTGCCTACGATTAACTGCTTTACATAGCGCTGTCAATGAAAGCGGTAAAGGTACAAGTTGCACAGAGAAATCAGTATGGTTGTTCAGTATCTGCTTTTATAATCAGCTTCAGCATACCTGGGAGCACTTGCGATTGGGGTAGACGGTGATGTAGGGTTTGTCCACTCTTTTGACAAACCAATATGGGAGCTTGTCTTCCAGAGATGTGTGGAGGTCAATCTGGGGTCACAAATGGACATTTTCAAGCTGAGGTGCAACTTTAGAGAGGAGTTTCTTATTGACAAACTCTGTCTGACCTAAAGGTTGTACATTATTCAGCTGACCAAACATTACTACTGATATTCTTAAGTACATTTATCACATTAACTTATTTGGAAAAGAAGTGGGGATTGTTCTTTTTCACACTGCACAAAAGAAGCAGGTTCAACAATCTAACGATTGTCAAAGCTTTGAAAATGCAACATAATTTTTTTTTAAACATAGCGCAACAGACAAGCTGTTTTCTTAATTACCTGCATGGCTATTCTTTTTAGGGCAGCATTTCTTTGTACTTCGGCAATGTCTCCGACTGCTAAACCGATCTACAAGACAAAAAAAATATATATATGTGTGATTTATTCAGCAGTTTCAAGTTTGAGCCAGTAGAAGCATACTGTATATGCTTAGAAGGATTGGATGAAAATGGACCCTGCAGGCTGTTAGAGCACACTTACCAGCAGGTTCACCAGCAGTATTGGCATCAGCAGAACAAAAACCACAAAAATCAAGTAAGTCAGGAACCCAAAAGGTAGCTCATTCCTCAGATAGACTTCCAGGAAGTTGTTCTGGTAGTTCAATTCCCCGACCATCATCACAAAGGTTTGCATCACTGATAGTGGCACGCTCTCGAATTCTTTCTAAGGGGTAAAAAACATGCCAATTTTATTTTAAATAAAACATGCATTGGCTCTACATTGATATCCAAATGCCCTAAATATTGAAATGTTTATTTTTTCTGTTCGACATTTCAATGTCATGATTTTACACAGAGTACGGCAAAGTTCAGCACATAATAAGCATGAATTTCAAGTCACACACAAGCAGTACATGAGCAAGTGATGTGCGATGAGGAGCATTTTAGGACATATAGCAGATAGCATATTTAATATATAATTGGCTCTATTGATCATGTCACACTGTCAGTATGTTGTTCATACTGTTACTTTGTGAGTTGTTAGAAACACTGCACCCCATTATGCACATTTTGTCTAAGTCTTACTGAATTTAGATGATTAGATGATCCCCTACCTGGTTGAGCATCAGAGCATGGAACGCGAAACCGAATGCCAACATCAGGTAAAAGAACAGCATTATAATACGGACCAATGTCTTCATTATCTCCCCAAACATCACAACATAGATTCCAATACCCTCGAACCTGAAAAGGAAGATTATACCAGTTAGCAGCCTCTATGCCATAAGAAAAAGACATTATGTCGAAATGGCGCAATCAACGTCACCTCTGGAGATAAAGCAGAAATCCAATCCAGGAATTTAAAACTGCCAGCGCCGCTGCTTGCCAGTGCCAGGAACCCTCTACGTTGAGCATGAGAGGAATGATGAACAGGAGAGAGAAGATGGCAGAACACCAGTCACAATGGTTGGAAAAATCTGTGAAGTAGTTCCAGCGCTTTCAAGTGCCAAGGAGAGAAAAAAATCAGCAAAAATAAGGAAATGATTAGAAAGTTATAATCAATGTTTACATTTTTTTATTTTTTAGAGAACATACACACACACAAAAAAAATGAAAAAATTAACACAAAAACAACATAAAATAAACAACTAACATGGCATACTCTACTTTACAGGTTTCTAAGGACTTCCAATTAAATGTTTTAAACTATAGGCAAATGTTAAACAGAACATACAAAAGTCAATGAGGTGTCATGTAGGTCCCTTCAGTACTGTTATATAGTAGAGGAGTGGAGGGGACATTCTGATTGTTATTAGTCAGTGATCCTGCACATGTACATCAGACCACCTACATCACACCTGATTGCTACTGTGTGTGTGTGTGTCACACAGACCTGGCCCTGAACAGATTTATGAGCACATGCTTCATGCGAGGGAAGGACACTTGTGTAATAGTACCTGTTGTGTTATTTGCACCACTTCCTTGAATATGGAGTAGATGTTCATGACCAACACCATCACCATACAGAAGGACAGGAACACGCTTTGCTGTGAAATGAAGAATATTGACTTTATCTGAAGGGATGGCATCACTATGACAAATGATGAGCATCCCCAGCACTTCATTAAAAGGTTTGAACAGCTTCCTCATCAGATGTGTTTTGATGAGACAAAGCTACAAGATGAGTGGTATTACATTCTATGTCACCATGTCACCATTTTGTATAATAGGCGACCTTTAAGGAATTTGTATATGTGTAAGCATTTCAATGTTTATTTTTGTATTAAACATAAATTCCACATATAGCTAACGTTAAACTTCAACTCCTTTGTCACTGATCATCACCTATCATCAGTACCTCAATGAAAGATGTGTGCTTAATGACGATAGTGTGTTCGCCCGCGATGGTTGTGTTCATGGTGGGCCTCAGAGTCACCATCAAGTGGGTAAGGGGCAGTAGGCCCAACAGGTACAAGAACATGTTGAGCACATGAGCCGTGCTTCCATAAGCGAACCTGTAGATTTCAAAGAAAGAAGGAGGCAGAGCAGTTTGAACACTGTTATAGAATGAAAGTAAATGGTGCATTTAAAGTGTAGCACAACAAATAGTCTTTTGTGCAATCTGATCAGAGAGAAAAATGTCTCACACACCACTTCATCGCAAGGTACTTTTTGCAGACAGGATGGTTGAGGAGTTCGATGCGGTTGTACTGCACCATAGCCTGCAGAAGTAGTAACAGAAAAATAGCCGGCTGTTAATGGCCCATTTTGTACAAACAATAAAGAACAGCCTGACAGCTAAAGATATAAAGGTATACAAGTCTCATTGCAGGCAGAAGCATGCTTGTTTCTCTATTTTGTGATAAACCAGACAATACAATGCCACTGTGTATCAAAATAAAATTATGGTTTCTGTTTCAAAGACTATATTTGGAACTCATTTTGAACCAGTCGTGAAATGACAAAAGTTAGACATCACAATATGAGTATTATGTATGAGCACTGTGGAACTTCTTGTAGGCTCCCCGCCTACACTTTTACGTCGGCTGCCAACTTCCAACACAAAGAAAGCAAAATCCCCTGTCACACATGCCAATGAGTTGACATTATGTCCCTGTCTGCCTCTTCCTATGATCAATCCCCTGATACCTCCATTGCTGACAGTCAGCCGCAATGCATGAAAGGCGATGTTGACCAATTGCCAACAGCGATGAGAGAAAAAGGGAAAAGACACTTATTTTGTGTGTTTTCTAACAAACTAAGCATCACGTTTGTTTTAATAACTGTTCAACATTGCATACTAAAGATTGCTAACTTGCCTCGTCTGCGCCTCGTCTCCCTGGAGGCGAAGATAGAAGGCAAGTGGTGTGACCGCAGGAATATGCTCTTTTGTAACTTTGCAAGGCAGCAAGTGGATGGAAAATCGGTCTGCATGTTGAATTTTGCTTTGACAAAGTGTCCTCTTCATCTTTGTCATCAGTTAGTAGGTCTAACACAGGGTGGGAGAGCCGTTCTCTTGCATATCATTGACCGGCGAAAAGGGAAAGTAAAATCTCTTAGGACGTGGCCACAATAAACCACGCTAATGTAATTGTCACTGTCACTGCAGAAAAGTGGAAGTCTAACCACAGTCCCTCATGGAAGAGGAAGCTAATCCTGTTTGGATAAGCCTATATGTGCAAAATGTGAGGCCTGGGGCACATGAAGGTGAGTGCTAAAGCCCACAGAGCCTTATTTGAGGGTAATGTTTGACTTCAATAAAACTCTCCTATTTATCATTCATGGGTGACTAAATGATTTGCATTCTGCTGCAGCAAACTGTTATTTAAGAAAGAAGAAAGTGCCTTACGTTGAGGGCAGCTAGTGGCCGAACCCGATCGGTCTTGTCAGATGACTTCCTTAATGCAATGGGAGCTTGGAGCCATGTGAAATTGTATTCAATCTATAACACATACAAAATTGTTCAATGTCATACTGTTTTAAACAATTCAGACTATGTTGATTGTGAAACTTGTATTTGAATTACATAGTAGTCAACACTGTTGTGATCTTCCTCAGACTCCCTCACACAGCGGTCCAATAGATGCTGTTACAGAAAGGGGAAAAACACAGCAACAGAAGCTTTACATATTCCTTTAAAAAAGCAAAGCTGAATTAGAGCGGTGTGTACAACAGCAAACAGCAGGATGAGATAAGTTATGGTGAAAACTGTGCACAGATTTATGATAGGGATGGTATTTTTCTCTTTGCCAGTGGCAACCTTGTAGGTCTCGGGAAGAAACTCAATCATGTCTGGTATGGGATTGCGCTGGCTGGTGCCGGGTCTGAACAGGCTCAAAGCTTCAGCGCACCTGGAAGAAGCAAAAAAGAAAAATTTATCTTTAAGCCACTACAATAGTAGAACTGAAAAATGTTGGACTGCAAACAGCAGTCCACTCTACTAGTGCAAGCATTTGAAAGTACAAGCATGGTCACATTAAACCTTGAAATGTAAAGCCCTTGCTCGAGTAAAAAAAATAATAATGAAATCTCTCATCTTGGATGTTGTGACCCTGGAAAGACTCAGACACTACATTAATGGAAAGACTCAGCTTTTTCTGCAAAAATGGAGGAAACCACTGGAACTTTTGGGACTGGACTATATTTTGAATTTGAATAGATAGAAGTAATGTTTTACAATGATCACAAATGTGTTATGGATACAATGGAAATGGCTTTGTCACATATTGTACTTGTACTGCTGTCACTGTTAAAACAAGTATCAAAAACATATCTTGCTTAACTATTAATATCATCTTTAATATTTTACTATATGGACCGGTCTGGTAGCAATGTTGTATGTTTATTGTTGTTTATTGTGTTGTTTGTACATTTGTCTTAAAAAAAAGAAAAATGTAATAAACAGAGCTTTAAAAAAAAAATAATAATAATAAGGAAACTATCAACTTGTTTTAATACCTGTCACTGTCAATAACAGTATTGACCACATCTGTTCTCCCATTTTGCAGAGCTTCATGGAGGAATGACGTGTAATTCTTGTTTAAGACGATCTCCGCCCCCCGAGCCAGCATGAGCCGGACTGCAGCCACATGTCCCTCCCGTGCTGCGATGTGGAGTGCAGTGTTCTGGTACATAGGTAAACAACAGGAGACGGTACTCTGTATTTGTTATATAACAGTGATGTCTGTATTATTCAATGCTAGTTCTAGTTATTACTGCACCGATATACAGAAAACAATTGAATACACTCAGACTTCACTGCAAAAGTAAGCCTGCCGTCTTCAAATTGTCATCACAAATAAGGTATAAAATAAATGTTTTATTTCATTGAGAAAATAGTGATTCATACCCCATCCTCATCTGTTTTGTCCAGTAACTTGTGATTGGCTGACAGGAGAATGTCCATAGTTTGTGTGTATCCTGCAGATGCAGCGTGGTGCAGACAAGTCAAGCCCTTGTAATCACTGCAAACAGACATATCCAACAGGGATGTGTGACAGGTAGCCTACTTGTGTACTTTTGCAACCACTGCAACACTGTACATGGTTGATGGTGTAGTACACTGTACTTTAGCATGTATATGTACTTTAGCATTGTTTGGGCATGATGTTATTTCTTCTACAAGCACATGTCTTTGAGTTCACCTGTGAAAGAGAGCTCCTTTGCGCAGCAACAGATCCACCACCTTGGTGTGCCCCTCTTTTGAAGCCAAATGGAGTGGAGTCAGGCCTTGCTCATCACCTTCATTTAGCAGACGAGAGTCCGTAATGCTTTCCAATAATCGTTTACATGTATTGATGCGCCCATACCTTAAAGAAGGGAGGAATGAAGAGAAGCATAAGGTTGCCGAATAACCTTTCTCACTTCATGATCTGCTTGTCTACAATATGTAAATGCTTCTTCTTCTTCTTTTTTTTGCAAAGCCCACAGCACAACTTGAGCCAGAGGTCAGGAGCAGTTACAGCCCAGTTGGCCTTGGCGATTGAGTATCTTGCTGAAAGACATTTCTGATTACTGCTACAGGGTTTTAACCTGTAGGTAAAAGGTGTTGGGGTGTGTTGATGACTAATGCCGCCACAAACTGCGAGAAGACCTGAACAGAAGTGACACATTGGCCTGCGCTATTATCTTTCTTTGTCTTGGAACCACTTAAGAAGGTCAGCGGCACTTTGTGTCAGTGCAGTATGGTGGGTAGGGGAAGGGAATGAAGGGCCTGCAAGAGTTAAAGTATGATATCATATAGTGTGGCCTCCATTTGCCCTCCAGTGTGACTATAGAAAAAAATAGGTGCACATGATAGAAAAATCTATAACAATGACGGTGAATGTCCACTTATTTCACAGCACTGGCAACATTTCGTCACATGTGACTCGCTAATTGAATTATTATTCTTGTGTGACAATTCCATGGGGTGACCGTATAACAGGTGTGTCACGGCAATGCATCATCTAAAGGCTTTTGAGCACAGCAATTGGTCACCGGATTAAAACAGCAGTTTCAGATCAAGGCAGATTGTTCATTTATCATCCGACCACTGTTGTTCAATTATAGAGATAGAGGGAGAAGTATTGGCTTGAGGTAGATCTTGGGATGTCTTCTGAGGAGCCATTTTATATTTATGTTTTATACTCTTGTGGTATCATTGATCAATGCACAACGCTTGTTAGAATGTGAGCTCAAGCGGCCAGCAAAGGTGGTATTTTTTAAGAAAATGAAGATGTGTACCCTTTACCTCCTTAAACCCTGCTGTGTAGAAAGCAATCACTCCAGGGATTAATCAGTAATACAGAGGTATGCTGGACAAAAAAGTTATGGGTGTAAAACTTGCAGTTTATTCTGCAAATTGACTGCTTTATAATAGAACAACAGGAACAATGTAAACATTAAAAACCTATATACACTGCATGTCAAATTGTGCAGTGTCAACAGCCGAGACATAGCTGCATCTATATATGTATGCTATACTCTGGTCATCGGTCTCGAGGACGTCCTACACTAACATACGTGGATATACTCAAGACGGATGCAGGAGCGCAAAGTACCAATGAACTGGCCAGATGTATGGAGAATCGGGATGACTGGAAGCAACGATGAAGGGCTCGTCTGAGGACGACCTAGAGAGATACTCTCCATTGCTCCAATTTGCTAACTTTGATCGTAAAATCAGATGGTGTAAGAGGTATGCCCTTGGGGACCAATCAAACTCACTGGGCAGCAAAGTGCAGGGCAGACTTCTTGTCCTTGGACTTGCATGCGAGGCCAACTTGTCCAGAGAGGCCTAGCATGTTCTTTACCGAGGCATGAATACCCAGTCTGCACGCGTAGTGGAGTGGAGTGCAGCCCTCAGTATCCTCACAGCTCAGCAGTGCCTTCACACTGCTACTCTAAAAGTTAAACACACAAAAAAACATTGTATTCACACAGCATAATCTTCACTATTAAATGTATTGAACAAAGCATTGTCTACTGAAGTGTTCTGCAGTCATGTACCACAAAGGGCACGTACTGTATTATATAACTTCTACCAAGGCTACAGTTAAACACTCATATACACCACCACACACGCACACAAATACTGTCTGAGATTATATCATTAATTATAATGTAATTATATTTGAACAGTGATACAGAGATATCCCCTTCCCCGTGTAAATATCAATCTTCCTGTGTGGCTCATTTTGAAGGCATCAAGGTAGCTTAAGGTAAAGCTTACAATGTTTTAAAGGATCATCTGGCTTAGGGGTATAATGAACTTCATCAACCGGCCTCGAACGCAGGCAGCTACACTCAAGGCAAATTGATCAAGGGCAGTATGGTAATTAAATTCATACATGCTGTGCATTTGATGAGTCGCAGCTATTGCCTGAGTGAGGGTATATACATACCTGCAGCACATCTTCAGAAAGATTGTTCAGACCCCTGGGCTGCAGAATGGCCAGGTGGAGGAAGGTACAACCGCTTTTGTCTTTAACATTCACGTTTGCCCCTGAAATTCACAGACAACGAGGGGTTTGACATATTACACGAACATTGCTGGTGGTGGGGGAGTGCAGTGCAGTGCAGTAGCAGCTAACCTTTTGACAGCAGCAGAATCACAGTTCTCCATGCTCCACAGTTGGTAGCCTGCAGCAAGGGAGAGTTCCCTTTACAGTCAATGCAATCGAGGTTGGCACCCTGAGGAGAGAAGGCACCTTGTTACCTAGCACATTCATCGTCACGCACATCACTTTTATAATTCCATTTGGTCAGAGTCTCTGGTGGCCAAGTGATGTCACAATCCGTGTTTGAAAGTTCACTCCCCGTTGCAGTGTTTGCTAACAGAATGAGTAAGACAGGAAAAGGAAACTTGGACCCCAGCTTTTTCCTAGCAACACAGTTCTGTTAACACGCAATATGTAGTGGCAACAGATAGTGACAGATGGTCCACAAGCAATGGGTAGCAGCATTAACATTTAGTTAGCCAAGGGGCGTGTTTGCATTTGTAAATATTGTTCAGTGCTGGCAGTGGAAGTGTGAAGATGCACAGATGCAAAAGTGGTTGATTTTGCTCTTTATTATGCACAATTGGTTTTCTTGTCTCTTATGCAATAGCTTACACTTAAGGCAAGAGATTAATAAATACAGTCCCATGCTAGGGATTTCAGGTGAACTGTTGACTTGAATTTAACAGTGTTGTACGAAAAAACTCAATAGAATACCAATTACAAATAACTAAATACAGTCCCTGATACTGCAGGTGGGAATGTTCTGTGCATAACAGCTGTGGGCTGTGTAAGTGTGTGTGTGTGTGTGTGTGTGTGTGTGTGTGTGTGTGTGTGTGTGTGTGTGTGTGTGTGTGTGTGTGTGTGTGTGTGTGTGCGTGTGCGTGTGCGTGTGTGTGTGTGTGTGTGTGTGTGTGTGTGTGTGCAGTATTTACCAAGGAAATGAGGTATTCTGCCAACTCCGTGTGGTCAAATATTGTGGCCCTGGAAAGGTAAACACAGTTGCTGTAAAACCGGCCACACAACACACATCAGTATATACTTCCAAATGTCAAACAAGGGGGCATCCAATTGATAGGTCTGTGTGGTCAGAGTTATGATATAACAACCAGATTTTCATCTTTTATCTCCTGGATATATCAATGGCTCACTTAAACGACGCATAAATAAATCCTCCCATTATGATGACATTTTGAATCAAGATAGCAGTTTTAAGTTGAGGAAAAGCACAGATGGGCGAAAGACAGGAGCCTGGCTGTTGTCTTTCAAAGGTCATGGGTTAGACTTATGATATGTTGTACCAGCTACTATAGTCAATTTAGCGTGGGCGCCTAGTCTTACAACACATTACAGCCATGATAGCAGGGTATGAATAAAGATGTAGGGTAAACACTTCTCTATCCAGATGTTTAAAAAAACAGGGTTACATAATACTTTCAAAGATCTACCCCCTCTCCCCTCTGTTCTTGTACCAGGTCTTAATCTGTTTCTGTCTGCGGCAACACAAATAGCTTTTAGATAAAAAAACAATGTGAGAAGGATAACTTCATTACGTATTCATATCATTATCCCTGGCCCCAATTCAAAAATCATTATTCGGCTAGCAATAGCCAGGAGTTTTTATATATATGTTCCTCTTGTTTGTCACAGTGTTAGTGGATTCTTTAATCTTTAATTCTGATCTTTAAACAGCAGGAGGAAGCAGTTGATATAGAAAACAATGGAAATTACACCTCTATAAATGCAGTGAGATACATTTTAAAGGGGCTATTAATTGAAAGGGTGTCTCTTCATAAAATAATGATTAAGAATTTTGGAAATTTTCACTATTAAGCATTTCTGAACATTTGCAAAAACTAGTGAAAAGCATAGTGAAAGTCAAACCACTTCTTTAAGTCCCAAATGGTATGTCAGAGGTTGGCTATGAGACCAGGTCGAGAGCACCATGCAAATGTACAATATCAAGGGAAATAGGCAGACATATGTACAAGGAGGACACTATTGAGAATGGCATTGACACATGAACCAACATTATCAATCAATATAATTAATGGAAGAGATATAACAAATTTTGTATTTTTCAATGGACTTCCATAAGCATAATCAAAGAAATAGCACCTGTGTAGAGGGGTCTGACACGCCCCGTCCGTGAGGTTGATGACGTCGTCCACTTGGTCAATGGAGGACAGCATGAGTTTCACTACCTCGGTAGCACCCTGGGTGCAGGCCAAATGAAGCGGTGTGGACCGGTCATTCTGAACAAGCAGCAAACACGGATACACTATTAATGATCAGTAATGCAAAAACACAATGAATATTTACAAGCTCTCGAAACACGAGTCTGTCTGCTCCGTTCAGAGACACTTTGACATAATGAGTTACATAAACACACACACACACACACACACACACACGCACACACACACAGACACACACACACACACACACAGGAGATCCCTACGCACACAGCACGTTGCATGTACTCATTTACTCGCATACATATTGTTCACTTCCCCCAATGTAACATTAGCAAAGTATCTCCCAGACATACTGGCTGAACACCAGGGGCTGTAACAGAAGCCTTTAATGAGATAACTAGGACTGGCAGGAGGAGGCCAGTGATCGCTTCACTCAGTTCCACCGTGTAAGTGGAGGTTATTTGTATCAATTTAGCCGACAAGCTATTACTGTATTCACAATTCCTGCTGTAGCTCTGGTCAATACCCCTCGGGCTAGAGACAACGAACACTCCAAGACGGTTCTGATAAGACTGACTGACGTTGCTCCAATGGAGACCCCTTTGCCAGGGAAATGCTTTACAGGTGTAGGCAAATGAGATGTACATTAAAAGAAAACAAAAAACAATGCAAATCTGACAAAGCGTGCAAAACAGTGGTGACAACCAAATGAAGGCCTGCCCTCGTTGACAGCCAGTTTCATACGATATGTCTGAGTTGTTGTGGTGTGAGTACCTGTTGCTGGTCGATTTTGGCCCCAGCAGCCATACACAGACTGATGGCCTCCATATTTCCGCCACGCACAGCCAGATGGAGTGGACTGCTCATGGACTTGTCTAAATAGTTGATGTGGCATGATATTTGGTGGCCAGACTGTTGCCCTGCAGGCAAGGAAATTAAAAAAAGTGCTTCTTAATTGTGAATAATATAGTGAATACATATTGGATTCATAATGGAAGTGTATTAGTTAATGCTCTTAGTTACTTGACTTGAATGAGGACAAGCTTTCAAATAAACTTCGATTGCAGGGCGTCCGTCCTGTACTTTCAGTATTTGATCTTAATATACTGTATATTATATTATTATTATAATTTTATATATATTATACTCTCGAGGATAAATAAAAGTTAAATGAATTATATATATTTACACAAAAAAATTGCGGAAGGAAGTAATAAGTAATTGTCTCTGTTCATGGTGGACCGTCAATATGTAAATATTCCAAACAGCCAAAGAAAGAATGTGAATACCCATTAATCCCCATTGCTTAGCAATAACAGATATCGTAAATATTTGGTGCTCTGACTAAGCCTTCCTCCAACAACACAGGTTTTACCAAATAGACCTCCCACTGTGGATAAACACACTGTCACTCCGTTGCATCTGGCCTGTGTACAAAGGAGCACAAGCATTTTTCTGCTTAACGTCTCTGGGGGAAGCTGAGGTGAACTCCCTTGTTATCTATCAGTTTAATGTGCTGTTTGGCCCTGTGAAAACTTTTTCATTATTGTCAGCACTCTCCATTTTTGATGATAGATCATTCATTTTGGTCATACCCTCCCTCAGGATCACTTCCATAGCTTTCTTAGCACCCGCAAAGGCAGCTGTGTGAATGGGGTAATGGCCGAGCCTGTTCTGCTGGCATAGCCGCGCTCCGTTCTTTAGCTTTGACAGATGGTAGAATGGACGGAGAGAAAGACAAACAGAGACAATTGTTTTGTCAGAGACAACGTTGGGTGGGGCTGGCAGTCAGGGTTAATATCAGCTCCATAATCTGTTGCGTGCAGCTGGACATTCATTCTTACAGGCTGGTGCAGGTTAGACAGTGCAACTGAATGAATACATGAGTCCGTGGGCATCACTCTGGTACATACCAATATGCTGAGAGCCTCACAGTTATTGATGGAGCAGGCCAGCATCAGTGGAGAGTTCCCGAGGTCTCCCTGCAGATTGCAGTCTATATTACTGTTGGACAACAGCAGCTGCAAGGGGCCAGAGAGAAAAACTTCACAGTGAGCCTCATCCTGTGTCTGTCCTCAGCTGTCTAACCCGTCAGTGTCCTTTCTCCTCCACCATACTGCAACTGTGTCAGTGTGTGGACAGCAGCCAAATGGAATGGGGACGACAGGAAAAGGTCTTTCTAGGTAGACAGCTGAGTCAGCCTTTTTGTCATTAATGTGAACAGTTGTCAGTTTGCAGAAGTGTGCAGTTGCTGCTCTTCATGACAAGTTCATGTGCTGGTAAAGATGTGAAATCCTTTAGTGGATGTGGCCCTAAGTGTACTATGTTAATGAATTAATAAATTGGGTGCCTCTGCAACGACCTTGTTATCAGCGAGAAACACAACAACACTGGAGCAATCTCCACTTCACCTCGACCAGGCTGTTGTGTCCGAGGCTGACGGCCAGATGTAGAGGGGAGAGGAGGGCCGTGTTGAGGATGTTAGGGTCAGCTCCCAGGTCCAGAAGAGCCCTGCAGCTGTCCGCCTTGTTCCTCTCCACTGCCCAGTGTAGGGGCACCTTGCCTTGGTCATCACAGCTGTTCAGTTCTGCAAGGGGATGGGAGAGGATCCAATCATCCAATCACACACGCACACAGACACACACAAACACACACACACACACACACAGCTCCAATGTACCGATCAGCGTAAGTTAGTTAGTTAGTTAAATCTTTATTGTCCACGGTGTGGAGATTCGTCTTCGGTCTCATACAAAAAACAACAAGCAGGACAACACAACAACAACAACAACAAAAGCAACAACAACAACAACAACATTTACACACAGACATCTTCAGGGCAAGAAGCAGGACAGCAGTGGCAGTAATACTAACTTAAAGCTAAAGTGCACAACTTCCGTTGCCCCCATGAGGAATTCTGCAGGAATTACACCAACACATCAACACCTACATGAGTTGTAGATGTTGATGATGGGATCACACATGGATGTTATACATTGCTGTACGTCCAGGTTTTTTCTTCGCAGTAGAACCAATAACTAAAACATTTCTTGGGCGATGGGACTAAATCACTGAACTTGCAGTAACTTCAACTCATTTGGCGATGGCTTGTAGGCCCTATGTAACCGATATTCATTTATATGAAAAACGTACGCACTGTAGCTTTACAATTAAACAGAATTATGCTGAATTCCAATACACACTTTTTTTTATATATAGGCCTATATACTATACCTGCGCCGGAGTGCAACTTATGATGGATGTGTGAGGAGGCATGCCTACCCTTTGACTCTGTGACAGCGCTGATGAATTGGATGAGGGTGATGTATCCCCCTGCGGCGGCATGATGAAGGGGACTGGCTCCACATTCATCTTTCTCACTCACGACCTCTGGGCTCTTCCTCACCAGGTTCTCCAGCAGAGCCACGTCGCCCCTCTCCGCCAACTAGATGGTGATATAGCGTGCGTCATGATAGAGGGAGAGTGAGATAAGAGAGAAAGAGAGGATGCTTGCTGTACCCCCGTAGACCTATTAATTTGCCCATCTCTGATTTAACCACAGATTACTTGATAGTGGGCAGTCGGTGCTTCCTAAAAGCATTAACAGCGGCCAGTGTCTGGTTTCTGTCTTGACATCGTACATGACATCATGTCTATTGGTTCAAGTCCCAAGTCAGCCGGCTTTAGCAAATCTAAGTTTAAATACTGCAAACTCACGTAACATTATTATACAATGCTATTGTCATCAGTTCCCTTGTAAGCTCTTCACAGTGATATCTTTTAAGATTACACAGGGTACGGATTACTGATGGGGGCATTACATAAACACTCCTCATATTGCGGGTTAAAGAGAGAGAAAACGTCTTCAAATTCTTTATTGGTGACTTTTGTGGTTAAATTTTTTTTATTTTCTTCCATCCGTTTGTGCTTTTGCTACGTATGTGAAATACCTGTTTCTCTACATGAACGGGTTTATATCAAAGGACAGTTTGGTGAGAGCCTCACCTCGAAGACATTTAGGCTCGCCAGGGCTTGATCCTCCTCCTCTACCACATATGTGTAACAACTGGTCTGCCGGGTCACGTCCCTGCCGAAGTTCATCACTCAACTCTGGCTTGATATAGACAAACCCCAGGTGGCCACATGAAGGGTGATGGCAATGACACGTGTCTAGACATGACCGTACACACACACACACACACACACACACACACACACACACACACAGACACACACATACAAAGATGAACATATCTGTAAACAGGCAACAAATGGAATAGAAAATCAATCCACCACAGTTTCAGTCTAGTCAGATAACCAAAATAAAAAAGCTTTACAAGCCAAAAGTCTTATTTGAAAGAGAGGGCAGATAACGCCTTAAGCCAAAGGCTGCTCTCGCCATGAGGGGATATAGGCAAAGATGACTTTGTCTTTACCCGGAAGGGCATTCAGATCCTCCGAGTGTTTTGGGTGTTGACGCCCTTGTGTTTAATAAGCAATTATCTCCTTCACAGCTGGGGGGTTAGCTTGTTCCAGTCAGTCCCAGGTGTCCTTGGACGATCCCACGTGAGCAAGATCGAATGAGACCTTGTAATTGTAGAGTAGGAGGCACTCAATCACATCAAAAGGCCATACAACAGATGCCTTTTCTTTTTTTTGGGTAAGCAAATCACTACAGAGTTATTCTCGTTGGAAATCTCCCTCAACCTTATGCAACAGCATCTGGTGGATACTCTGACTGATGGAGGTCGTTTCTCTGGTTCCCGGTGTGGATGGAAGAAATTGAGTATTGTATTTTTGTTGCTCTGTTGCTCACTTGAACTTTCTTTAACTGTCAACTTTATAAAAAAGGCAATCCTGCATGGGTCCGCTCACCTGGGTGACGGCTCTAACAGGGCTCGTTCCTTTGAGGTGAGCATAATGAGTCTCTCCAGATGAGAAATCAATAATTACCTCCAACCTCTGTAAGCTGTGGTCACCGTGTCAATCGGTTTAATTCACTCTTTTCAGGCGGCTCTGCAGAATAGCAATGGATTCCTCTGACCAGTAAATTAAAAAAATAATCACAGAGCATGAGTTAAGCTCATACTCCAAGATGTGGTCTTTATGCTTCAGTTGACTGGAGGATTCACCAATGAGGTACTGTAGGTCCACATATACAGTAGACTAGATTGTTACAAACTGTATGTTACAGATGTTTCTGCTTGAGAAGGTGCAGAAATTGAATATGATGCAGTTCACCCATGTTTGTAATAAGACACTGCAAAACATTTTCATCCAAGACATGTTTTCCATTATGATCCATTAATATTTTAGTAGCCTACTTAACTCTTGACTGGACCACATTGTGAACTTAATAATGAGTCGCAATGGAAGGGCCAGTTGTCCAACCCACACAACCCACAACCCCAACCACCTTCTCTGCCAATGCATTGCATCCTCATTTATTTTCCCTTTCCGAATATGTCATTTCTATAATGATGTCATCATTCTCCATAATTTCCGAGCAGCAATGGTTAATAAACGTGATGGTTTTTTTTCGTAATTGAATCTACCACTCATCTGGTTGCAGAGTATACGTTAACAGGAAGTGCACTAATGGCCCCCTGGTAAACACATTTCCCAAACAGTTGAAAAACAACTTGTAGAATATAAATACAGTCTATAATATGAATACATTTTACAAAGTTTGACATTGCTTGTATTCAGTATACAGTAATAACTGTTTGCAATAAAATTAAATAAATTAATTCGTTAGAATATCCACAATGACCTCAGAGTTTAATAGGATACTTAATCAGGGAAAGATTTTTTTTTCCGCAAATGATCTCATTTAAAATTTCCCAGTGGAATATTTGATTATGATCATGTAGCATAATAATAACCTAAGTGACTATTAAACTTGAGCTACTTATTAATAAATACATTATGAACTCAAATGCACAAAGGACATAATCAAAATAGTTTGTATCTGCTCTCACTGTGAACACCAGTTGGGTGTACTTTAACTAACACCATGCAAATAACTGATTCTCATCCAGCAACAGCACATCAAATATTTTGAATGAAGTCGACATCATAAAGTAAAACACCGGACAAAACTTTCGATGATATCCACAATAAAAAATGTTTTTGTCAGTATCCAATTATATTTTCATTTACCTCTATAGTCTCTGATAAATAAGCGGTAAAAGTTTAAACATTGGAGATAAAGTTGAAGAGATGGCGTACTTACTGTGTGTGTGTTTGATATTGGTGTTGAGCTGAGCAACCAGGATGGTGTCCTCACCACTGCAAAATGGCTTTAAATAGTGTGGTGAGCCAGCTACTACCCAGTCTGTCTCCTAATGCAGAAAAGATGCTGCCCCTTGTGACCAAATGACTCGCGTGATGTTTTCACAGAGAAGAAGGCAAGCCCATGTTGTAATGTGATAGTACATTTGCCTGCAGAAATACATTAAGCAAAAAACATGATATTCCATTCTCTCTCATACTACGTTTTAGTTAATGTGATGGATGAATGAAACTGTATTAGGGTGGAATAAGATACAGACAATGTGTAAAGTGTTTTTTAATTTTTTGCACAATAGTGGCTAAAATTTAAAAAAATTAAATACTCTGCTCATTAACAAACTTGACACTTTCTTTCCAATAGAGGAACTAGAGCATACTTTCATGTCCAAAACAGTCCTCATTTTAGGTTTTAAGGGCTGACCTTATTATTCGTTTTAGTATTTGTAAAGGAAAAGGGCTCCCTGACATTTTCAACAAAACGAAGAAGAAGAACACACACACACACACACACACACACACACTGTATACTATTCATCACTACTATTTCCTTTACTGCCTTTGTCTGGCATGAAGCCTGTTCCACTGTTTTTTTCTTCTCACGCAAGTGACTCTTGACAAGATAGAGTCAAGATGCCTTCTAAGACCTCCTTGTTGATGGTGAGGATTAATGAATATCCCACAGAGAATCCTTGTCAAAAAAGGATTATCAGATAAGGTATATCATTAACCAAGGATTATACTAGACGTTCTACCGGCATCATCGTCAGGGGAATAAAGCATCATCTGCGGTCATAGACTGGTCTTCACAACCTGATTTTGTTTGTTTTTCTTCATTTTGAAAATTTTAATTTTATAAGGCATTGCAAGGCTATCACTTTAAATAGATTAGCCGCTCTGTGTAAGAACGGCAGGAGAAGAGCATACTGTATTTTCATCTCTTTGGGATGATGGCCTGGCAGTTGCTTACACCGCCACTATACTGTATGTCCGAGCTGAATTATTCTAAATACTAATGAATTTATTGCAACGAAAGTTTGAACAGTGGTTCATTTTCCCCATCATCTGGTCATACGTTGAGTATTGTGAGCAGGTTTGCATGTTGACATACTGTGAGCCTTTTGCTCAAAGCACTGCTGTGCCTTGGTATAGCCTCAGGGAGCTGCTAGCGTGGCTGTTGACTCAGTTTAAATTTGATTCCATTTTGGTAGACCTTTTGTTGTCATTTGTAATGTCTGAAAGATACCAAATAAACCTGATTCTAAGCTCTGATTGGAAACACTTAGAATGAACTGTGACTCCTGATACAGGTCTGATTAATTGCCGCTGTACTGCAATTGATTAATTAAGTCCACAAATGAGCAAACACTATCCTGATTTTCATGAAATGTTAAGAGTTATATTTAGCTGCCAAACAGCAAAAAATATCCATCATTATAAATGTCACCAGGTATACTTTAGTCAGATCATGAGTACGTACCTGGCATACATCTAAAATCCCAAAACTAATATTTGCCCGGTTATTGTGCTCCTATGTTATCTTTGAGATGTGCCATAGTCCAGGCAATATTTGCGTAAAAGCCACACATGCTGCAGAAGCGGAGTCATGGTCACAATGGCACCATTATCTCAAGCTGAGTTTGATGAATTGCCTGGCCGAGGTTTTATTAGATGAACAAGTTGTACCCACAGAACAATATGGCTGTGTTTGTGCTGGTAATTAGCCGTTGGTCATAATCCAAAGCATAAGGCAGATATAGGAGGAGAGATGAGAGGGTGACGAAGACCAATTGATGAGCCTGAGAGTGTTTTGATTGAATTTATTTCAGAGATTGACTTTGTGAGTGCCCCTGTATAATGGCTATATAAGGACAATTTGATTTGAATATTGTGTTTTTGCGCAGATGGAGGGCATGTGTATTAAGCACTGAGGTGACCATTATGACTCGACTGCAGCTGTCGCACGATGTCGCTTACTGAGCTTCCGCTACTGGAAAGGGCTACTGGGGACTGAATTATACATTGATGCCATTATGCAGAGGGCAAACTGCACACTGCCAGAATCGCCCACTGCATGAAAAAAAAAGTTATTTCTTACGTCCTTCCAAATAGGCCCACCCATCCATTTGATACCTCTATTACTAATACACGTAAAAAAAACTCTATTTTCCAATTTTACACATTCGCCCATATTTACATATTGAGTGTTTTGTTGGTAAAAGAACATCCTGAGGCAAAATGAAGGAACATTTGTGATGCGTGTCGCCCATAAGAGCTAATAGAAATGTTGTGCTTGTTGCAGGTGAAAGCCTCTTATTGGTTTACACACAGTGTCAAAAGGACAGGTTAATGTGTTGCTGTAAAAAATAAAATGTGGCTGTCAACAGCAGAGTTATGCAGAGTGCTTTACCTGCAAAGCTGTCAATCAGAAGTTCTAAAAATGTGTAAGTGGTGTGTATGAGTGTGTATGTGTGTGCGCTAGGTAACATGTGGTACTGCGTTGGTGTCCCATCACTCTTTAATGAGGTTACCTCTTAAGAGTGGTGGTGTCCTCGGGGACTGTGCTGTGAGGCTGTTTTTTGACACTCTATTTGTACCCTGCTGTCTGCTGAACATAATGTGTACTCAGCATTTTTGGGAATTTTTTACACGAACCATCACTGAATTATAATCAAATTAAAGTCACTTTCCCATCCATTCAAATCAACATGATCCAACAAAATGTGGTTAAGCTTGTTTGAGTGATTATCCTGCCTGACACTGAAAAGCCTGTCAGACATTGTTCATCACTCGTAAGTGAGGATGCAAATTTCAATATAGATATGTTTGCTTAGTTTATCCCTTTAGTCATACTGGGGATTATTTTTTTTCCCGAGCATACACATGAGCTCAAAGGCATTATTTTATGCATTTACTGAGATTTGGAGGCACATTTTAATGCTCTCCTTTTTTGCCTTTATACATTTTATTTCCTCAGGGCCATTAACACATTGAAATGTTGGTGTTTACACAAGACATCCGATAGATTATAAATGTCAGGGATTTTAGTGTTTGCTGTGTCTGCCCAGGAGAGACACCATACAGCCACGTTGGCGTCTCACACCTTGAAACATCAGTTTCTCAGTATCCCTGTTATGATCTTGCTTTGTCTTCAGGTGAATTTAATGAATAACACATTTCTAACAACTGCTCTGCTCTACGATGACAGTGTTTTGCAGTCTGTGTATCAGTATTGGACTTGTGTGCAGATTTCTATCTGATCAACTTTTGTACTCGGTTTTAAGCAGCACTTTGAAGTTACCATTTGTGTTGTGAATTAAAACTATTTTACGCATTGATTCACATGTGTGTACAAAAATAAGTGATACAGTAGTTACTAAGTAGTACATGTCCAGTTTCAACTGAAAGACTTATATTATTAAAGGAATAGTTCAACATTTAAAAATTTTAGCTCGTTGCTTTACTCCCCGGCTCAAGAAGAGCGTGCGTGCATTTTTTACATAGAAATGGGCAAAGGTCACTCATCCATGTTAGCTCAAACACTGGTAGCCAAGGGGAGCTGGTCCAAAGATAAACTTTACAACATCACTAAACACTCCTGTGTGCTTGTTGGGACTTGCTGGTTGGTTTATTTACCACATTATGTTTTGCTCTATATTTTTACAGTTTCTTGCCCCCTATGAGCAATCTGTGAGTTGTCCCCAGACCAGGAATTGGGCAGATATGATGAAAAACTGACAGTGTTTCAGAAGTGGGACTATAGTTTCTGCTACTGCGGCTTTCTGCACTGAATTATATGTAAAGACGGATATTTCTGGGCCTAACCCTTTGAAATGTTTCCCTTGTGGCACAACAAGTTATTCTGACAGCATAACACGATAATCTTAAAACTATTTGAGCGTGACAGGCTGAGAAGTCAGCGCTGTAATATACATGAGTCTTAACAGTAAGAGAGATGATAGTCTTTTCCTCCAGGAGACTTGCTTTCTGACCTTTCTTTTCCATCTCTCCGAGCCCCAGCTGCTTTGAGCTAGCTAAGCTGAGGTGAGTGTTTGTCTTGAGACTATACCGTTGTGAGCATTACGACTGCTGGAACTCCCCTGAGGTCTAAATCCTTGATCCTGGAGCCTGTGATTATCTGCGTGGATTCGCACAGGTCAAATTGGAAAAACAATCATGAGCTACACAGGCTGCTGCTGCTGCTTGTCAGGTCAGACACAGTTTCATTTCTATCCCATCCCAGTAACACACCATCTGCTCAACTTGTAAGGCCATGCTCTCGCACACTTGTTAGTGGAGCATTGTATTTCCTAGTATTCAATTAAATTCTTTTTTAATTTCTTAAATTTCTTTGTGGCTTTTTTTGTGTGTAAGCAGCTCGATATTGGTATGAATTTGTGCCATATATTCAAACCCAATATACTTTTCACATGTGCTAGAGTTGCCCTGCTTATATCATAAATTGAACTCTTGAAAAAAAAAATAATATAAAATAAAAATGTATTATCTTCATGATAAGCTACGTATGTTCTCCAGTCACGAAGATCAGCAATAATTCCAGGGCAGGAGTGAAGCGATCAATGCACTGTCTCTGCTCAATCCGTGTGCGTACCTTCAGGACCACTTCCCCCGAGGCGAACCTCTAATCCTCTTTAACAGTGTTCTTCCATCTGTCAGTGCTCCGCTCTCTGCTGATCATTAACACTGACTTTACACTTCAGCCGTCCACCTGGCAGGTCTCTCCTCGTTCATCGCAGCTCGCATGCGATACCGTGTCGGCAACAGAAAACATCTGTGAAATAACATATTTTTGCAGGGTTGCAATTGTCAGAAACACTGAGCCCTGCATTTAGTAACACCAGCTACTCAAAAGCAATCAACCAAGTGGAAGTCAATGTACCATCACCAACTTTAACACAAATTACACATTTAGCAGATGTATTAGGATTAGCAACATATTAGACCTAACCGACGATCTTGTGTAACTGTAAGTACTACTTTGCTTCATGTAGATGCTATGCATGCATGATGAAGAAATATGCATGCTTGAGTATTCATTAGTGTGAGTGGAAACTCATAACATATCATAAGCTATCATAAAATTATGCTATGCTCTTTTTTGGTCATCTATTTATACATTATTTTGGAAATTTTAGGCATATTGTACAATTTGTGTGTAATGCAATTTAGAATCTAACAATTTGCAATGTTATTAAACTGTATTTTTCTCAGATCTCATGGGATATTAATTATTGCAGACATTTTACCCCTAGCTCTTGGCTCAGTTTGATACATTAGGATAAGTTTGTACCTGGGCAGATGTAGTGCAATCTGCTCTTGGCCTGTTTTCACTCTCTTAACACTTTTTTACGCTTCCCTTGAGTGTCTAATAGAGCGATAAGGAAACACCTTATGTCCTATTGCAGTTGCTTCAAATAAAAGTGCATCTGAAAGACTTTGGGTTCTTTAGTTTTTTTTTGGCAAAGTGTACATGGTCACATACTTGTAAGCCAATCCAATGTTACTGTAATAGCTTCATGCCCCCTGCAGACACTGGTTGTGGATCAGTAAGCCGTGATCATCAGTCATGGTTAGTTCCACTTGCTTGGCCCAGACAAAGCTTGTTAACACTGACACCAAGGGTGACACGCCTGGGTAAACTCTGCCACGTCTAGAGCTAACCACCAGGTCAACGCGTCACTAGAGATTACATCGGTTTACTTGTAATTGTAATGCATAATCACTCATTTGTTTTTGAACACCCGCTGGGAATTACTGGTTTAGAATTTATATTTTATATTTTAATTGAAACGCACGGAGGGGATGCGTCCCCCGTAACAGTAAAAACAGTACAGGGGTCGACACACTTAAATATATCTCCTAATTGTTTATATTCATTCCCCAATTATTAATAATAACACCCCTACAGTGGACCGTACCATCTTAAACTTGACGTTCGGCTGGCCTCTGCCTCTCGTTGCAGGCGGCTGGTCAGCCTCTCGCAGTGCAGCAGGCAGTGTAATGGTCCCAATGTAAGTTGTTAGATAGTGAGCTTGTCAAGCCCAATACGATGCACTTTCTCACCTTAAAGGTGAATTAGATTAGGTCAAGTGTCTAAGGAAGGATGCTAACATTATCTGGTTTCTAACTCTTTTGCCTAAAGTTTAGCTAACAAGCTAACGTTAGCTAGCTGCTGATAGCCATGGAACTATCTGCCTAGTTGACTGCTGATAGGCCACCCTGTTTATTTCCAATGTATAGTGTTGTTACATTCCCATGTATTTTCTAATAGACTCTTGTATATGCTGCCTCTAGATACTCGGCTCCACCCTCCTCCACTCCACTACCTCTGCTGCTCCTAAACGAGGCACACCTGGAGAACTAATCAAGGGGCTGCTTGCTTAACCCATTGATGACGGCTGCTGCGCGATGCCACATTGGCTCTCCTGCCTGATGCTGCGTCGCGCAGCATTATTACTTTATCTAATTTTCATGGCATTCCCAGCATAGAATGCACTGTCATTGGTTCAAATACACATGAGGTGGGTTTTGTTGATTTTTTTAAGACCACGTGACTACCCAAAAGTTGTGTGGTTTGCCGAAAATCATGTCAATCAAAAAAATAAAAAAATAAAACAAAATAATAAAAAAAATACGCCGGCAGTGTCGGCGACAGAACAGTTAGTGGCGTTTGGTGCGCAGAATCAAGGTCTACTATAGACTACTGACGAAAATCACACAACACATTGCATCTATTTATTAACAATATTTAATAATTTTCTAATTCATCTAATTTTGACGATTTTTAGAAATATTTGTTGGTTTGTAAGCGCTAAGGGAGCATGTTTAAATAAAACCTGTGAACCTTAACTTTTAAATGTATTTTATTTCATGTTTCTATGTGCTACACAGGCTTAGATATTAAGGTTTTGGTAGACTTGACAATTCGTACTATTTTTTCAGAAAACCCTCAGGCATTAAGGACATGCATCCTAGATTGCCATAGTCATCAATGGGTTAAAAGAGGAGCTGCATGGCAGTTGCTCTCTCTCCTCTCTGCTCTCTGCTCTGCTACCAGTCCCATGTGCTGCTCTTCACTGAACGCTGTCTGCGGTGGCCTGCTGTCGTCTGCCACCTGGTTGTACTACCGCTATCAACTGCTCAGCAGTTCTGTCCTGTCGTATCCTAATTCTGTGGTGAGCCAGGAAGCCGTGTAGGGGAAGCCTGCCCTTTTGTTTATTCCCCCTTTTATCCTTTTTTGATTGTGGCTAGGGAGGATCAGCACTTGTATTTTCATTTACCTTTAGAAAGGACCTTTTTGTTTAAAGACAGGGAACGTTTTTTGTTTGTTGTATTGGCCAATGGGTCTCCCTGAAGCTATAGGGCTTGGCAATAAACACCTTTACTTTTGAACACCTGACTCCTCTATTTATCAGGTATATGTTACTTCCCTAACCTCTAGACCAGAGCTATTCAATTAGTTTTGAATGGGGGCCGGTTGGTGGAAATGATCCAAAATGAGGGGCCAGACGCAAAGACGCTGGCCATTGAAATTATTTCAGTTTTTTCAATTATTTTCCTTCGGCGGCCCTCGGTCCAATGTTGGGTTCCTAAATTGGCCCTCAGCTATCAAAAGTTTGAGAACCCCTGGTTTAAACCAACTGTGATGAGAATTAATAAAAACACACATGCACATTTATTACAATCTTTTTTTGTTGTTTTTGATCAATTACAGTTAACCGCATGTCTACTTTACACTTCTTCATCATGCATTGTAGATGTTGCAAAGGGAGAAGTAATGTGCACTCACACAACTCCAACGTGTAACTACAGTACAAGTGTGAGATCAACTGTGAAAGTGAGCTGCAGCGTTTAGCTAATGAGCATGACACCACCTTGTGGAGATAACACAGATTTCTGACTGGAACACACATGCTGAGGGACTGAGAGGCAAACTGCTAGATCTCTTTCAGTGGTTTAGACAAACCCTCCAGGACTATCACACTGTGCATCAGACAGGCATGCTGTGCAACGTTTAATTGGAGAGGAAATACTTATCTGACAAATGAACGACTACACTATGTGAAGTGCAGTTTCATCCTGAAAACTGTGTGGCACCTCTTATAAATCCTTTTCAACCCCTTTTGGCCACAGACTATCCTACTCCTTTTTCCACAATTGCTGCATCAAGGACATTATTTTTTTATTTTTTTTTCATTTTCGCTGTTAAAGAGGCAACACCAAATCAAACGGAGCCAACTCCCTTTTTTTTCTCCCTTCCGCAAAGAATGCAATCAGGCTTGATGAATTTGAAATTGATGGAGAATGTTTATGAGCGCAGGCACTTACGCGGGTGATGAGCGCCACTGAAAAATGAGAAATGAGAGGAGGTGGATGGAGGGATGGCAAGGTGGAGGCAGCTCAACGGGGGAGTGGGAGGGAGAGAGGAGATGATACACGGGGAGATTTATGACTTCTTGTTTAGAGCATACTGCTGAAACAGACTCATAAATGTTTTTGATGGTCGGCAAATAAATAACTCCCGGCGTGTCTGCTCAGCACACAATAAATAATCCAAAAAAGTTTAATCTTTCTCCGTCCTTCCGATTGAGTTTGAGGAAATTCATGTGAGCATTTATGTAGCGTGAAGTAGATTCAGTGAAACCCAAGGCATGAGTCTTACACTCGTACACTCCCATCAACCCTTTAAAAACCTGTGAGATTTGAGTGAAGTTGTCTATAACTGTAAGGTAAAAAATGTTGTGCCAGCAAGATTGGGAAAAACCAGCACTGTATACGTGTTTTGTTACTGCATTGTGCAATTCTGTTGGCGGTCTCCTCTATGTTTTCTGAGAGCCGTGTTCACCCTCGAATCTCCTCCTCTCCCACAGCAAACAGCTTCCCACATGCACAGGTCAAGAGACTCACTGTAAAGGTGCCCTTTGTATAACTCGCTACTCATTCTAACACATCGGGCTATGAGAAAGCATGGATTCTGGACGTGTGTCTTCACGCACACATGCATCTCTTCTCCCTATAGATACAGGTGGCATGTACATTTGAAATCGCTCGGCATATTTCCATATGCAGGCCCATGTGCATACTCTTCAGTTCTGAGATGCATTTCCGTAAAGGAAGACATTTGCAGGGATGCATGCGTTGGTGGGGTGCTTGTGATTGACCAGTGTGTGGGACTGCTTTTGTGTGTGTGTGTGTGTGTGTGTGTGTGTGTGTGTGTGTGTGTGTGTAAGCTCATGTGTCGGAGGCGGAGGTTTCCCTAGAGAAGCCAAGCACTAGAGCTGACCTTGCAGTAAAAAAAAAAAAAAGAGAGAAAAAGCAATAATTTATTCATTGGCATTGCACAATTTCTCTCCATCTTCTATCAGGTGTTCAGCTGTTATCTCATCTGTTTTAAAGCATCTCTTCCTGCACTCTAACGATTATTGATTCCGCCAAACACTCTGTGGTCTTTAGTTAAGGACGCCAAGATTGAGATAATAATTTATGACCTGATCAGTGAACATTCAGCAGGTTCTCCTTCATTTAGAATAACTTTTCATACCTCCTTCGATTCTAAACGTCCACACGTATACCATCCTGGCTGCATTGTGTATTTTTAAACCCTGAAGCTTAACCTCACTGTAAAAAAAATGCCTCTTATCGGACATGGTCCAGCTGGCAATGTCAAACAGATGGCTTTATACCCTCAAGAGTTTCCATTCAGAATAAATTAGTTCAATAAAATGCCAAGAGGGCACTTAGAGAGCAGACAATTAAACACCTTGCATAGAACGCAGTCAAGCTGTATTTCAAATGACTGAAAGCTTATACTGATGAATGCAGTCGTTGAAAAAAAGACTCGATAGCGTTTCAACAATGGACAGTCAACACGTAGCTCACCTTGAAAGTTGAGATAGGTTTTGGAAAGGACTGTTTCATTGTAAGGACTGTTTCATTGTAAGGACTGTTTCATTGTATAGTCGTGATCAAGCCGCCACATAAAGAGTGGGATACTTAACACACGAGGAAAAGTCATGAATTTTACTTTTGATTTAAATCAATCTTACTGTTACGTGTTGAAAGTTCTCAATTTGTTAATGCTGGATTGGAAGATATGTCAAAGGTATGGCAAGATAGTCACTGTGCTGTATGAATACTTTAAATTAGTAAAGCAATTGGACCCATCTGTTTTCACAGTGTGAAGGTCGATGGTTTTTTAAATCACTTTGTTCAAATCAAACTGTAGTTCTTTCAGGCTTATTTCAAAGACAGAAACGAATGTCACAAAAATGCAACTTTAATGACTTTCATTATCAGTGATAAAGAAAAAAAAATATATTTTTCCGGATGAATTATCAAACAGATCGCCCCTCTCCTCTCAAATGACTTTTTGGCTGTACATCCTTAATGACCGGCAAAGGTCTTTAAAAGTGTTCATTTCCAGAACCGCTTCCAAAACCGCAACATGGCAACATAGCCAGTAAACCAGTGTTAACAAAGTAATTGAATCCTACTCAACATAATTAAACTGTATTAAATTAATTACCTCTGCCTCTGTCACAGTAATCAACCCGATAGAGTTCAACCACGCTAACCTTTCCCCTCAGGTGTGAGTTACAGAGCATCCACAGGGATAAGATCACTGCCGCTGCCAATTGCCTGTCTGTTGCTCATTTTTGAGGATTGCCAAGCCCAGAAGAGCTTTCGTGCCACTGGAGCGACTCAACCCATGGCTCCTTCTGTGCCCTCCAAAAAACCTGAAGAGATATTTTTAGAACAATGACCCAACTCCCTTGTGAGAGTGAGCTTTTCGCCTGATCCCTTCACAGGAAGGTTAATGTGGGTGCGATGATCCAAAGACTGCCATCTGTTGTCAGGGGGTCTCCTTTATGTCGACGGCCATAACTCATTTTGATGCTTCTCATCATGATTCGGCTTTTGGACAAGAGCTTGGACCTGTGTTCTGGGTAGCGGGCCATGTAGAGCTGTGCAGGTGTTCCCAGGCATGGATGGTTGCATGATGGATGAAGGGAATGAAGGGAGTCTTAGGTTGCGTTCCGAATCGCATACTTTCTACTATATAGTATGTAGAAAAAAGATTTCGGATGTCCCGATTCTTGTGGCCAGATTTAGGATGGTTAGAAGTACCCGGATGTCCTACTTCATGCGGCCAAGATTGTTAGTGTTGAAAAGTGCATCCTATTTGGGCGATTCTGACCCACAATCCAGTGCGCACGTGAAGTGACGTCACACCGACGAAGCCTCCATATGAAAACAAACGGGGATGCGACGGATATAAAAGCAAGAGGCAAGATCAAGGCGCAATGTTATGATGAAATAAGAGAGTAAAGTATGTCCCAATAGTATGCCTACTGCATCCTAACTAGATTCTTTTTATCGTCGGATGTAGTATGTAGAATAGAAAAAAGAAAGAGTATGCGATTCGGAACGCAACCTTAGTTTCTGACTAGAGCCATTCATTCTGCCTCGTCATTGGGGATTTGGCAGTCATCACTATGAACATACTTTGATCTTATCTGTTATCTAACAGATACCGCCCCAATATCGATCAATTGGCCTATCCTACTTCAGGAGGAGTAGTATAGGGTTCTCCCAGGCTCAGTGTTAGGCTACGGTGGTACCTACAGAGGCCATGGCAGGTGGAAGAGATGTGGCTTACTTTGAGTTAAATTTTATAATACGAGAATAACGAAGTAAGGCACAAAAAGCACTCCCTCAGATTTGCAGAAGGCGGGAAAACCCTATCGACTTTTTTGTGACATGACTGTCCGTCAATTGTATTGAAGTGCAGGGCATTACAAATAGTTTGTGAATAAATAAAAAATATGTGCACCATGTTCCAAGAGATTTAACCTTAAAGCTTCTTTGTATGTTTGTATGTTTTGTATGTGGATAGTGTGAGAGATAAATTAGGGGCAGAGAAAGAAACACAGGAGGACAGACACAGTTAATCCATTTGCAACTTTTCACAGCAAAGCAAAGCAAAGTGGACTTGGCTCTCGAATGACGATCTGGGATAATGCCCAAAGTGATGGATTTCTTTTAAAATATATAATTCTCCCCTGAATGGCCACATTAACCTACCGAAAATGAACTGCCGGCCTCTAATCAACTCCCTATTACTCCCATATTCTCAGAATTGTGTAACGTTCTTCCACGAAAAGGAACAACTGCCAATTTGTCACTTGGTAACCCAGGCATGGTCTCAACTCCAAAATGTTTCATTTTCCTGGACCATGATACTGGAGACTAGCCTGGGCCAATCACTGTGGGACCCATTCAGGGGGTCAACTACCGTCAAGGACAGGAATAGAGATCAGTAGTACTGACCTCTTTAATAGACTGGTTTAAATTAGAAGGCGCTTCCAGAGAGCGTGGACCAGGGTCCATCAAGAGCCTTGACATCTCCAGCAGTTAGCATTATCTTTAAAGTCCAATATGTGTAACCTTGAAGGACACGAGCAAGATAAAAGTACATCATATCACTGCCGGTCGCTGATAGTGATTGAACATATCAATTGTGTACATCGGATTGGTGCACGTCCGGGGACTTGATGAATTGGTTAATGCATATTTCCAAGGTTATCACTCACTCACTACACACCCACACACACTGGCAGACACATACACAGTCCAGTTGGGGGGAAGGGGGATTGGCTGTCAGTGCAATGCCATCTCAAATACTTAAAGCCCTTAAAGCCCAGGAACGCTGTTGCCCAATCTCCTCAACGTGACCACAGACCCACGTCATGACAGGTAAACAACAAGGTGAGCGAACAAGGGAACAAGATAGCGTGACATCACCTGCTCCGCTTTTAGCTCGACACAAAGACAACGTATGTCCGCACACACCTATAGTTAGCCTGATTTGCAAACAATTGTCACCTGTTGGTGTGTTCACAGCAGGACACATAATGCTGACATGAAGACATAAATCAAGTAAATGAGGTATGGATCAAGCATGAGAAAAATTAATGAAATATGAATGCAGGTGGGGAAAAACTAAAGTAAACAAAACTCAATATAGACACACAATATATTAGTTTTTGTGTTCAGCTAGCATTGTATTCGCCAAAAGGGAAACATAACCGGAAATGCAATTAGCTCTTAAGTACGATGTCAATATAACAGTGGGCCATAACATCATTTAGTGCAATACGTGGCTAGTTTTGTTAATCCTCATCATTGCATGTTTATGTTGCAAAATACATTTGTTTTGTCTACGTCATGGTATGAAGCCCATCAGTGTTTTGGAATTTGAATTTTCTTAATTAGGCCATTTTTAACAAAGAGATATTCTGCAAAAAGATACATGTCAGCGTTACACATGCATTTAAATAGTCCTCCACCCTATTTCTCCTGGGTTCATTCGTGAGAGTAGGAAAATCATTTTCCCATCACGATATACCTCCCAGGAGTGGGCAAGTTTTGGTTTCCTGTCCAAATGATTAATCTTTCACATTATTTCAAAGAGGGACTCATAATACCATAACACCACCTGTGGACCCAATTACACAACTGACAACAGTATCAATGCAACTCTCTGACTTATGGCAGCATGAACAAGGCAACCGTGGTGCTACGTCAGCACAAGTGATCCACTGAAATGATCTTACAATGATTAGCGGGTGGCGTTTATGCATGGGGAAATTATTTTGGTAATGTTAGCTTTTACAAATGTTAAACAGGGAGAAAGCTGGGCAAAAATTAGACAGTCATGTCACAAGGGCACATGATATAAAAAGTAAAGGTTTGTCCTTTCAGACAAATCTACAGTGTAAAATACTGTATGTTTTACAGGGGAAACTCATATAATTAGAATATCATGGAAAAGGAATAGGAATTGAGGCAATACTTCATGCAAAAGGGGCCCACACCTGAGTACACATGCATGATTATACTTTAGAGGGCTGACATTTCTGTATTTAAAATCCCTTTTTTATTGATTTTATGTAATATTCAAATTTTCTGAGATTTTTAATTTTGGGTTTTCATAAGCTGTAAGCCATAATGATCAAAATTATAACAAATAAAGGCTTGCAATATCTCACTTTGCATGTAATGAGTCTATATAATATATTATTTTCACCTTTTAAGTTGAATTACTGAAATAAATGAACTTTGCACGATATTCACATTTTTCGAGTTTCACCTGTATATTAAAAGGCACAGCCTCAATACATGAATACAAGTCAGGTGCAGACTGAAAATACCAAATAGTCCACCGAGAGCACAGCTAATATGCCAGCTACACCACTAGTGAGTTCATTGCTATTCAACCCATGGTCTCTGCTCCTTGTCTTTCGCTTCAATTTACAACACACAGTGATCACTGGAACACGCTGGTGGTGCCACACCTGCCCTGATTAATGCCTAAAAATGCTTACTCTCATAGGACGACTCCTGACAGTAATACCACACCAAACTGCCAGCCTGGGTGTTTTCATAGCAATTAGACCAAGTGCATTACATTCACATTATCATGCTGCCACAAGCACTATGGGTTAAGGTGCAGCGCTGAGCATCTTGTCTACCCTGCAAGGCAGCAATATTCACGCCGATGAATGTTGATGAGTATGGCTGCAAACTCCTAAAGAGACTGAGAGTGCGGCAAAGGATGTGGCATCCTGTATTTGGTAAACAATGATGCTGAGTCGTAGAGAGTAAAGCATCACTGCGTATTTCTTTCTGTCTTCCTTCCATGTGCTCTGCTGTGCTGGACAACATGACTGCGAAAGCAGTTGACCAGCAGTTGGGATCCCAATAAAAATAAATAAAAAACAACCCCTATTCAATTTGTGATCTATGGCTAAGGGTGTAGTATGCAAACATAACCAGCAGGATGGGGTTATCAATCATGTTTGTTTGTCCCTTGCTAACAGCAGCATCAGCCTTAGCGCGGTGGCCCTGAGAGCTGTTGACTACATATGCACATGAAAACAGGGTATATATCTTTTTAGATTTGTTATTAAGACATTGTTGCCTCACTTTGATTGATGGCAGTGTGGAGTGACAGTAGATAGAGAGGGAGATGACAACTTACAAAGGTCCTTGGTCCTTGGGTTTAAACCAGGTATTACTGGCTGCATGGCGGCTTGGCTACAGACATGAACCAATAAGCCCCCCCGGACACCCTGAGTACAATAGTTGTATTTTGCAGAACAAAATACCAAAGCATGTTTCTGTTCATTGTGTTGTGTGCATTTTTGCCACGTTAGTTGCCGTGGGCAGCATCAGAGGTGAACAGGTGTGCTTTCTGGGATGAAGGAAGAGATGACATAGAGTAATGACCTGGGTCTGCGGTCGATCATTATATTAAAAGGCCACTGCTGCCCACTGTAGGTGGGTGGTTGTGTGGACCTTGACATGGCCGGCAGCTAATTATAGCCAAAGACAATAAACAGGCTGCTGCTAAGGCGTGTTTCCTCCCCCTTATTGACAAAAAACACACACAAGCATGTTCACACAAAGCCACACACACGGACATACTGTACTCTATCATTGCGTCTTCAGGGCTCACAGTTGGTGGCCTCACAACGAGCCAGTTATGGGCTTTCCCTCAACTATGAATTTCACAGAATAATGAATGGCACCTTGTTATATCCAAGCCTTCAAATTACGATGCATTGGCAGCAGGCAAGCGGAGAAATGGAGTGGGAGAGAAAGCACGCTTGCATGTTTAACCCTGCCCACCCAAGTCTTTCTCTTTTTTCTATACAAGCATTCAAATCTGTTGCAGCTCTCTATTTATAGAAAGGTGACCAGCATTGATTGAATGCTTATTATTGTAATTTAACTGAATGTGACCTGTCCTCCTGCAGAAGCTCACGGTAAATTACAGCCATCCACATTTCTTTCTCTCCCTGTGTGTACTTCCACGGCACACAGAGCCATTCTAGATGCAATACAGGGCCTTAGACATTAGGAGCCGAATGCACTAACATATTCTTTATCTAGAAGGGAATACACTTAGCTACTTATTGGGAAGCGGTGCATTGCTCCTCAGTGTATATCTCCAATGGTGGCTCTCTCTCTCTCTCTCATTCATGTGCCAACAGCGTCAGAGGCAGGAGCTGTGGATAGCAAGTGTGTCCACGGTGTTGTTTGGATGATGGAGTGGACACATTTTATGACGAATTCGAAAGGGAAAATACAGCAGGCAGTGACGGCTCAGGGATGAGGCAGCCGGCGTAGTCAGTCAACCTGTTTTGGCCTGGGATTGATGAGAATATGCTCACAAGGAGGAGAGCTGGAGGTGGCTGTTTGGGTTATGTTAGCTCCTCACCTTCTTGAGGTCTTCTTCATAACTCACTTTTCACAGACTTCACTCGCAGAACGCAGAACTTCTACGCGTGGCATTCACTCTCCATTATCTATGGATGAATACAGGCAGCAAAGGTTAATTGACCAAACAGTTGTTTCAGTCACTGTCAAGCCGTGCTAACTCGCAAGTCTAGCTGGCTCCATGGCCCAAAGTGTTTTTCTTCAGCATGATGCTAAAATTTGGGTCGCTATGGCAACAACCCACACACACACACACACATGCCCACGTAGAACACACAAATTTAAATAATAAAAAAAACTGCCGAACTTCATCTCTATGAATAACCCTCAACAAAAAAGTAAATTAAAAATAAACATTTTGTAGTTAATTGCGGTGCATCAACCCATTTCTTCAAGGGCAGTTGGTAATTGCTGCTAACTAGAGTTATTCTGCCCACATGGTGGTATGCTGGCTGGCTTCCACTCCCCGGAGCCCCTCATGCAACGCAGGTGTTGTTAGCAGGGAGCTAGGACCATTCACTGACACAAAGTGACATTACTACACATCACACATTTGTCTGCTTTAGAAGCCGCAGTGCACAATCCTGCTCTGCCGATCATGATGTCTCTGCTAAACCTCACACTTCATGACTCATAGGATAGCTGATTGGCTGCCAGTTTGATAATAATTAATTAAAGGGGACACGCTCAATTGCCACTAATAATTTCTCTGTACCCTTAGTAATTAACAACTGTGTCATCAGCCTTTTTTGTTGTCATCAAGGGGATAATTTACGCCTGTCAGTTAGTGGTCACGGAGATGCTTCACTCCTATAGTCCTGAACACAAATCAAATGAATGTCATCAGAGTGTCAAGGTTATTAAAAAATCTCTAGCCAAACCTTGTGTAACCATCTTGCCATATTCAAATCAAATTTGCATGGCAAAGAGATGGAGGTGGCCTATAGTCTGCCAGGGGGCTGAATCCAAATAATTTATCAGCTCCACATGTCAGTGGTATATACTGCATATGTTAAGTGTGCATGATCTGTGTATCTGCATGTATCATACGTGACATTTGGACAGTGCCGGTGAAACCTTTGACCTCCATACAGCAGTTCAGTTCCCACACAGTTCAGATATAGTATACGTGCACGCAACGGCTCCACTTAGTTAATGCAGCATTATTGATCACATTTCAGTGGAAGGAAGGAACATGGCACGATAATGAATTACACATATCCAAAGCATAATCTTTTTCTTTCTTATAAATGCTTAGCTAAGGGGAAATGCTCAACCGACACTTGGGATAGAAAGAGAAGAGAGAGGAGAACACTCCAGCAGTGTAGGTAACGATCTGAGGAGTAATAAGTAATAAATAATTTAACATATGTATTCATTTTAAATGGGGGGATATTGACAGCCAATAGTTAAGGTGGGTTTTAATTAGTTGGAGGCAAAAGGTGCCTCGGCCTGGGTGCCTCTATCAAGTGGAAAAACGGTCAGGTCATCTTCCTGTCTTTGGCCTAAAAGGTTACTGGCTGCTTTTACTTAAGTGGAATGGATCATCTGAAATGACAGCGTTAAGGTTTTAGTTGCTACTTGTAATGTGTGTGTGTGTGTGTGTGTGTGTGTGTGTGTGTGTGTGTGTGTGTGTGTGTGTGTGTGTGTGTGTGTGTGTGTGTGTGTGTGTGTGTGTGTGTGTGTGTGCAGGGCCGCCTTAATGCACGGGCTTACCTGGGCTGAAGCCCCAGGGCCTACGAAGATCAGGGGCCTCTCAAAAAAAAAAAAAAAAAAAATGTACTGTCTCAATATAGGCCCCTAATCTAAGAAGGCCCCGAACATTGTCATTTAAAACAATAGATTATTGACTGGCTCATGATAGGCCCCTAATCTTCGTGGGGGGGCGGGGCGTACGGAGATCAGGGGCCCATCATGAACCATTAAAGAAAAAGGAAAAAAAAATCACATTATTTTTGGCCTATGAAGATCAAGGGGCCTATCATTCACCAGTAAATTTGTTATTTTTGTTTAAATAACATTGTTCGGGGCAACGCAGATCAAGGGCCTATATTGAGTTGAGCCATTAAAAACAAAACAAAGAATTCAAAGACAGAAGTAGCTTTGGGATAAGGGATTATTTAAAAAAAAATGGAATGCTGACTGACTGGATTTTTTAAACCTTTTATATTTTTGTTTCTGCTTTTTGGTATTTCTGTGTCTCCAAATGATTCCAGAAAATAGCTCACATAGGACACAGTTGATTTAGCCTTAGTTTTCTTCTCAAAGTGCACCAGATTGATGCATTTTACTTTAAAAGGTTCAAATTTTTCTTCCGGGGGGGCATGCCCCCGGACCCCCCTAGAAGGTCCTGGGTCCCCACCGCTGTATCCACAATAACTTGGAAAAACACTGTAACCAACCATGTGTGTTTCGTTATTAAAACTCATTAGACCAGAAAGGAGTTTAAGTACATGTTACCTTAAGTGATTTTGTATTTCATCAATAGAGATATTGTGGTGTAGACAAACATGGCTTTAACGCATCTGTATTGTAAGACCGCCGCCCGGGGGGGGGGGGGGGGGGGGGGGGGCTACGAAACCTCTCAGCCCCAGGGCCTTGTGGCAGGTAAAGGCAGCCCTGTGTGTGTGTGTGTGTGTGTGTGTGTGTGTGTGTGTGTGTGTGTGTGCGTGCGTTTAGGCGTGAGTAAAGGAAGCAATTTGTTGTACTTATAATCTTACGAGAGGCTCAAATAAATATTGTCAGTACTGGTTTGATGGGAGAAGATTTTTCATTGCAAAGTGCTGCAAAGTAAAAGTCCAGGCTTTTATTGTGCATTTACAGTCACCGGCAACATAATATTTCATGGCCATTTCACTAAAGGTCCCCTTTGGCAAATTGTGCACCTAATAAGATTTGCCCCCCAACACTTCAAAAGCAGCCTTTTTGGTCCACTGCTGATGTGTTTTCAAAGATATGAGATCGAGGTTACAGCCTATGGTGCTAATGCTATGATATCTCATACTAACAGAAACAAAACAATATGTGCTTTAATACTTCTTCGCGCCTCCTACAATCATAATATCCAAATCACATATTTCGGATTTGACAGAGTTACTTTCATTTTTGCTGTGTAGGCTATAATCTGCCACCCAGATGCATAGAGGTTTTCACCTCTAGGATATGGTGCAGCCCGCGTGTGCACCCCTCCGCTCCTCCTTGTGGAGTGTACAGCGGGACACTCCGCAGTTCGCTTATCCCGTTCCTTTCCGTTGCCTTTTACGCGCACGTCGTCTGCAGCACAGTGATTCAGTGAGCCCGTCTCCTCCGCACGCCCCAAGCTGTTTGGATGGAGGCAGGACTCTTTCCACAGTGCTCCGATGGCTAAACAACGCTGTTTTTTGTCCTACTGATTCCTTGTAGAAGAAGACATTTGATTGTTTCTTCTCCTCTCTACTCTTCTCGACTCATTTTTCAACAAAATGTGGGACGCGCTCTCCCTGTGCGGCGTCCGCGGAGTGCTCTCTTCAGTCGTGGCCGCTTGACCGAAGGGGGATCCCGGCTCCCTTTTCATCCTTTACTCCCGTAGGAACAAGAGGAGTTTGCATGCAAAAGGTGGTTAATCTCGGCAAGGTGAGAGAGGCTTTATTTCTGTGACTTTACATTTTTTTTGGATACCACTTTGAAGAGAGTCGAACAGGAATTCGCACATTGTCAGTACAGATTGCATAGGCTGATGATATAGATGGTGTTGGTTTTATGAAAATCTTACAGAACACAAAACATACGTTGTAGCGTAACAGGTATGCAGTGTTTTTGAAATTTAAAGGACTGCAGAAGAAGTCAAGAACACATATTTTCACTGTAATGTATCTTCACATCCATTATTATACACATCTAATTATAATATTCAGTTTTGATTGTCGAATTGTGATATACAGTATGTTTGGTAGAAAAAATCAGACAGAACCAAATGTAACTAAGAACTGTTGCATTCAAGAACATCTAGTCCTGGTAGAAGGGTGATGCGGCCCTGATCCCAATTAAAAATGGTAACCTGCTTCAATTAATAATTTGAAGACTCTAATATTTGCAATCATTTTGAGGACTTATCCAAGAAGTAAGATACATTGTATTAATTCTGGAAAAATTAGTATTTCTATATAGAGGCTATTTTCATGTACAATTGGTTATATTCGTCAGAAAATGTGATTATTATATCCAAAGGTGGCCAGGGAAAATATATTTTGAAAATGACAAACAGGACAATACTCAAGAAATTGCTGATACACACGCCTCCTCCAAAAAGATAGTGAGATCACATCAATGGATTTTAAGGCTTCTTTCAGTTCATTTGTTTCTTGACCTATACAGCTGAGTCCCATTTCGACTGATGGGCTGCATAGAAAGTAGTGCTCCAGCATGACTTCATTCCCTCAGTACGGCCATAAAAAGTGCTGGAGTGGAGTACAAAGCAAAGCAGCCATATTGACTGTTAAAACAAAATCATTGATTACGCCTAACACCTTCTTAGAAATGTGATGAAAGGGATCAATAGCACCACGCAGCATCTGTTGCTATTTTCGACTGACAGGTGACCGTGTCCTAGAGCCACCTGAAAAGAGCTGATTTGTGTTTTTGCTCCAAAACAAAAAAGCATTAAAAGGACAGTTAAAAATGTTACGCCAAGCTTGATTAACTTGTGCGTGATCTGTCATTTTAGTCATCTCACAAACTGTCTCTTTTTGTTTGTGTTTTCCAGCCATGGAGGGACTTCCCTAAAGAGGATCCAACCTAATTCTATATAATTTTTTAGGCTTTTTTCCTTCTTTTTATTTTTTTTTGGGTCATCGTAACATTTTCCCCTAATAAGTCTCCTTTGTCCATCGACCATGGCTGAGAAGCTTGGACCAGCCGGGCTCAAGCCCACCAGCATCCGTACCACTCCCTCCCTGCCCCCGGAGCCCATCGACATCATCCGCACCAAAGCCCGTTCCCGCAGAGTCCGCCTTAACGTGGGGGGTCTGAACCACGAGGTCCTGTGGCGAACCCTGGACCGGCTACCCAGGACCCGACTGGGCAAGCTACGAGACTGCAACACCAACGAGTCCCTGATGGAGGTCTGCGACGACTACAGCCTCAACGAGAACGAGTACTTCTTCGACCGGCACCCGGGGGCCTTCACCTCCATCCTGAACTTCTACCGCACGGGCAAGCTGCACATGATGGAGGAGATGTGTGCCCTTTCCTTTGGCCAGGAGTTGGACTACTGGGGCATCGACGAAATCTACCTGGAGTCCTGCTGCCAAGCCCGCTACCACCAGAAGAAAGAGCAGATGAACGAGGAGCTGCGGCGCGAGGCAGAGACCATGAGGGACAGGGAGGGCGAGATAGAGTTTGACAACACCTGCTGCCCGGACAAGAGGAAGAAGCTGTGGGATCTCCTGGAGAAGCCCGGCTCCTCGGTGGCTGCCAAGGTAAGGGCTAACCCAAACTGGAAGTGTGATCAACCCCCCCGCCCCCACCCTTTCCTGATCACGTACAGAGCCAGACACTTTGCCTGGATCATAACACATTACAAGCACACTGATTAAAGGCCTACTCCCACCTGTAAAAAAAACCAACAGGTAACAAGCACAAGTTTATCAATCCGAATCAGTCGTGTACTGTTCTGGCATCAGGTGTTTTCTTACGCCATCTGTCTGGTTTCCATCTTTGTAAGTATAGCAACAGTTGTCAGAGGTTCATTAATAATCGAGAAAAAACTGCAGTCTTACCGTTTGTGTGTATGTGGAAGTGGGTGTGTGACATGCAAGCAAACATCTCGGTATAGTCAAAAGTAAAGTTATGGCAATGGTACAGAAGTATTATCACTGCAGGAGCTACTTTTGTACTCCATTTGCTTTGACAAGTGTTGCTTTTTTTTGCCGGGTATAAAGTGTGTCAGTGTAAGTCCCGATCTATCAACAGAGCTGTGACAAGGCTAATCTGTTGGTGCGAGCGGTGTAAAGTAGGTCTCTGCTCTATTATGTGTCGGCCTGACTCGCTGATTGGGTTTCCTTCTTTCTTGAATCTGACTGTGAGTCAGCCAAATGACAGGGTGATGTCAAATCTTATTATTATTATTTTTTTTTACAGGTGTGTGTTGTTGACGAATACTGCTGCTTCCAGAGCCGTTTGACTATATTTACTTTTGAGAATGTTTATTTTGGGATTTTGAGGTCGTCACAGAGGCTTCTCCTCTCCCACAAATTCACATGTTTTCCGGCAAGTGCTGCATCAGTCACATGCAGCCTTCATACGTTCATGATGAATCTCATAGAAATCAAAGGCCCTGTGTAGCCATGTCAAGGCTGTCCCTGGTATAAAAATAAATAAATAGATACAATCTTTTTCCACTCCTCCTACAACGCCTCCTCATTCCATCCCCACTCTGACTAAATCCTCAATTAGGTAGGTCAACCTTGATGAAATCCAATCACTGGTAATTTACCTTTGGTCTCCAGTATCCTGATCTCATCATCAGACAGCGCAGGGCAGGGCTGGCCGGGATTATATTCCATGTCAGGGATCATAAGCATACACAAGCCACGTATGTGTGTGTGTGTGTGTGCATGTGTGCGTGCGTGTGCATATTTGTGTGTGTGTTTGTGTTTTTGCGTTTGTGTATGTGTGTGTGACCAAAGCAACATGAGTAATGCAGCTCTTGATGTGCTCTACTGTACATGTGTGGTGTGGTGCATTGTTGCGGTCTCTCCCCTTAAAGCAAAACAAATTTTTACCCTTTGGCTGAGATAGTTTGGAAATCATACTAGATTCAATTTCAGACCCCTGGAGCATTGTGCTAAATTTATAGCGCATTATTCAGCTTTAAAAATGGCACACAAAAAAATGGTAATGACTTTGAACACATTCTGATCCTTGTATAGGAATATACTATATGTTTGCTGATCCTTCCTGTATTATTCCTGTGTGGCTTGTCCTCCCTCAAGTAACTACTCATCTGTGATTGACAAGGTTCCCATGTCAGCTTAATAATTGTATTCAGGCGCCATAGGGCTGCTGTATATCACAGGAATCAATTATAAGGGGACTGCAAAAATCTATTTTAAGGCAAACTCAGGTGACAGCAGTGGGGTAATGTGATACCGCTGTGTGATATTTAATGTGATTTACCTGCTCGGTGCAACCCCACCATTCTCCAGACATATCTCAATATCGCTGACCTGTTCACTATTGTGTGGGGGAAGCCTGTGAAACATTTAAAGGAAATCCCATCCTAATTCAAAGTGCATTGATGTTTTGTCGAGTGCTCTACGAGGGGGGAACTTGAACGTGACCCTTTAATGGATCATCCTTGTGATTGCACTAAAGTTATCCACAGCTGGACGAACATTTTGAAATAGCATACCAGGGCTGCTAGACTGTCAGATGGCAGTTCCCCGAGGTCAGGGGCAAGCTGCTTGCAGTGAGAACCCTTAAAAAGCCCTTGACCAAGGAAATGCCATTACTAGGCTGGTACACAGCCGTGTGCTTTTATACGAAGCAACCTGAGCCCTTTGTTAAATGCAATCATGGAATTCTCTTGCGTACACATATGCTCTCTCCCTCTCTGCCTCTTTTTCTCTCACTCCCTTCCCTTCTCTCTAACACTGCCTCAATCAGATATTTAACAGCCCAATGTGCTGCTTTTACAGCACCGATAGCCCTTTAATGCCCTTTAATTAAGGTTAAGCAAGGTTTCCAGCAGGGTCAATCAAGCTAGGATTACGTTCATCAGCAGTAACAGCAGTTCCACCTTTTGGGAGTACGGCCAAGCCCTCCTTGCTGAGTGAAAAAGGCCAACATTGCACAGAGAGAAGTAGCAGAATGGATTTAAGAGAAAGCCACAAGTGAAGGAAGAGAGATGGCAGGAAAGCCAGTGGCGGAGGAAAGCCCTGCGAGAAAGAGGGGGGGGGGTGATGTAAGAGAAGCAGTCATGTAAATTACGCCTCAGGATGCTGAGCTGGATCTTTGCAAACCTTCCCCAATGAATAATAAATGCAATGGTCAAAACAAAGAGTACCGGGGCTAATGCAGTGGCCTTTCTGAGTTAGGGCCTACTGCGTGACTTTCGGTCGCGTGACGAGGATGTAGGGGGGCGGGGAGTTCCTTCGTGTCTGCTTCTATCTGGTGCTTGGCGTGCCGCAGGTGAGCGTCCCTGGGGAAAAGGTGAGAAGTCAACGTCACAACAGAAACTCGTGTTGTATACCTGTGGGAGACTCCACCTAGAATATCCATAGTTGAACTTCCACGACACATGCATTTTGGAAATATTGAAAAAAGCTGTCCAAAAAATTGCAGAAAAGTCATATTGGTCATTCATTTTTTTTATAGTGCTACATCTCTGTAGCCTATAGCCACTGGCCATGCGCTACTAAATTATGGAACATTGGTGAAAGGCAATTATGTTTTTAAAAAAAAAGATGGATGTTGCTATTGTTTCCTTACCAGAGGCTATAATTTACATTAATCAGGTAGAGCATGTCATCCTTGATATTGAGCCAGAAGGATTTGTGTTGCCCTGACCCTCTCTTGTTTACTCTGAGTCACGGGTGTTGCACAGCAATACACAGGCTCACACAAGGAAGCCATTCCAATCTCTGTATTGCTGTTAGGAGGCTGAGTTACCGTAAGCATTTTTGCTAATACATTTCCCTGTGTATATATATCATCCTTCACCAAACATTACTGCTGCAAAGATAGCTCTTGCTGCAAATAACTTGTAAATGTAGTTTGTAACCTGCCACCTGAAGTGTCTCATTAATGTGACGGGGAGTCGCAATTAGATGCCTACGATGCATTTCGTTCCGTGGCCCTTGACGACCATGGTTTTCCTACACAACAAGTGATTTATTGAGAGCTTCAGCGTTAACATATGAGCGGGTCCGGTATCATAAATGCATGCCATCAGTTGTTACGCGGATGCCCACGGTGCGCAGCTTCAATATATGTGTTGCACAGTTTGCGAGAGCAGCATCTTTTTATTTTTTTGATTTGTGTTCGCCGAAAGCTTTTCCCAATACGACACAATGTCATGTGAAATATTAAAGTTGTAACACGCCTAATGCACTATCCCTCTAAGAGAGAAAACATCTTGCTGCTGAGATTTTCTTTTCACTTTAGAGTCCATTCAGTCTGGGCAGCCCTGGAAAAATAATGGCAGAGTATTCAGAGCATTTCAGAGAGATCAATGTTTGTACTTGCCAGACCTTTCAAGTTTATTTATTTTTTAACCCCCCCACCCGCCTCTCCCCTACGTCAGCCATGTCTAGCCTTGTGCTTGCTCTTAATGTGGATGGGCACCATTACTCTTTGCTTTATCTAATAATCTATTGTAGCTAGTGAGAATGCAATGGGCCTGGATGGGCGCAGAATTGTGCTGTTTGGTCCTCCCACGCTTGGGAGCAGCCATAGTCCGCCCACCACAGACACTGTTGATAACGGTGATGACACAACGTGAGGAAGCTGGAGTGCTATAAAGGAACGTAACAGACACCTCAAAAAGCCTTTCTTTGCCAATGTCAGATTTGTCATATGCATCTGTCTTATTTGAGTGCAGGCACACTTTTATTTAGTTTTGTCCATTAATTTAAAGAATGGTTGGATATGCAACACAGCAGAAGGGTGTCAATGTGAATGCAAAGCTGCCAGTTTGACAGGGAGCTAATTCAATTCGCAAAATGGTGTGCTGTATCTTCACAACAGTTACAGATCCCTGCCGACAGCCTCTTACTCTCCGTTTGTCCGTTTCCTTCCAGGCTTTTACGGCACTGAAGCCAGCATTCATCCTTTTGTGTGTATTGATGTAGTTTTCTGATAGCAGGAGAGACAGAGGCAAAGGGAGGGAGGGAGGGAGGGGGAGAGGGAGGGAGGAGTGGGAGAGGCCTTTAGTCAGCATTAAGTCAAATGTTCTCTACAGTATGCGTCCCTTGGTCAAATAAAAGCAGGAGGTCTACTACCTTGTTTTTAAAATAAATATAATCTTTTTATCCCTGCGTGGATTGCGGCAGGTCTTCAGGAAGTTATATCAATGGGCATTGGCATTTAATAGAAAAAAAAGGTTGTCAGCTTGTTGGGCAAATGGATTTCAGTTACTTTTTGCTTATTTTGTAAAATGCCTGCCTACAGGGCGCTGGCCTTGACAGCTGGAATCAGATTAATGTCTGTGGGTCTCCAATCATACCCATAAGCCTGTCACAATGTTTTAAGTCAGTTATCTCTATCTCTCTCTCTCTCAAGCCTCTGTGCACTAGGCAGAGTGGCTGACAATAACTGTAACCTGTAAGAGTTAGCATTTCTACCGCATCGTCCTATTTGAACTCCGCGGGAAGTTAGAAGAATGCTTTGCAGGAGGTGAGTCTGTCATTCAGGAAGAGCACAACCTCTACCCCCCTGCAGTCTCCCGGTTACATAAGCCTTCGACCGGGCCTCTAATCAGCACAGCCAAGCATTTAGGCACTAGCACCTAAATCCTCTTTACCCCGCAATCATAATCAGATAAGGGTGAACCTCCTAGATTATAGGTGGCATGAGTCCTTATAGGCTGTGAATGCTGTATTTATCATCTGGAGTTTCCAGGGCACACTTTAACCCAGTCCCTCCCCCTCCCCCCCACCCAGCACTCTCTTTCCTTTCTCTCAATGACTCACCTGCAACAGAAGGATTATCTGAAGTTGAAATCAGGTCTGTAATGTTTTTAAATAGATTTAATGTGTATAAAAAACAATACACTCACGCAATATTTGGGATGCTTCTTAAGGGCACATGTACTTTACTAGTTAACTATCTAGCAGCCCTTTTCCTGAGCTACCTTCACTCCTGCACGCCGGTGTCAGTTTCCTACCTCATGTGCTCTCCACTGTTTCATTTGTTTAGGGGTTTTTAAGTGGTCTTTTATTGTTTTAATAAAAAGCGTGTGATTGGTTGCATATACAGCCGAATCACTAGTTTGTTCTGCTATTTCCTCAATGTAAACATGAATTTCCTCATATGGCATGTGTGGTGTAAGCAGTGGATGGAGCACTTTCCACTCTTCGCACTAGTGTTTTGAATTCACAGCTATGTTACCAAGCAGCAAATATCAACTTTCATAACAATGTATCCCTTCAAAAAATCGTATGCCATTATGTCCTATGGCTCAGTTCTCACCAGCATGAGATGTGTTTACATTACAGTCAGTGAGTGCACAGTGGTGTTGATGCGTCACTGTATGAACAAAAATAAAACTGGAAGAAGCGGATAATACACAAGGGAAACATTACATCCACAGTTCATTACACAAAAGCATTTTTTTTTTTTTTTTTTGGAAATTGCACTCGATATTCTGCTTGTGTCAGATTATCTCTCGCTGTTAAGAGGCTGACTGGATCTCATTTTGGCTTTATAGCAGAGGTATCCCAGGGTCACATTTATAATGAAGAGGAGGTTAGGACAGTAGGGCCCTTTATTGATCGAACTATTGTTGTATCTGTGGGTCTCTCTCCCACAGGGGTTGAGAGGGAACATTTGGAGCGAGGCAAAGGAAGTTGTCGAAGACGGAGCAGCGAGAGAAGCTATTGATGCTGCCCACTCTTTGAATTGATCTGTTGAAATCACGCTGTTGTTCATTTTTAATTATATCAGAAATACTCATTGATCAGTGTGTGCAGCGACCGCAAAACACACACCTCCAGTCCCCTGTTCTCATTTTTTTTGCCTTGCTTTGCACAAATAACCCGCTGCTGCTTTCTTCCATTTTCATGATTGCTAGTGGGAACTTGCATGCTGAGGAATTACATTCTGAAAGCAGCTCAGTGGCAGAGCTCGCTGGCCTGTCTTAAGGCTTAATGCACTTGACCGTGCACATAGTGATTCATGAATGGAGATATGATTAAGTGAAACTCATGGCGCATGACTAATATACGCTGTTATTCTCACACTCGAAGGGATAGGGAAGAGGGAGCAAACAGCAAGCAAAACAGGACCTTCGGGGGAACGAGAAAAACCTTAACACAAATTATACACAAGTTACAACTAGTATAAACAACATGGCCAATACAAGCCAAGGCTAATGAGAGGCCAGATGGTGTTAGAGGCCTGATTGCTGAAGTCGCATTTGTAATTCTACTGCCGTCCACGGTATACACCCTCCAATTTCCTCAGTGAACAAATCTGTTGTGACAACGGGGCTTGCTATTCTCATAACCAATTACCCTGTCAATTAATTTTTTTCAAGTAATCATTTAGTGTATACAATGTCAATGTCCCAGAGGTGAGTTCTTCAGATTGCCTGTTTTGTATAAAAACACAAAGACATGTCATTTAAAATGATGTGAAAGAGGACAAAAGCAGCCATTCTTTCAGAATCCAGAACAATAGCGAATATTTCAAATGTTCTGGATGAATGATTAAATTATCACGTCTTTGTGTGTGTGTTTTATTCACTAAGAAAGTTTAAATAATCAAAATCAAAAACTAGGACAGTGTTTAGAGTGAACCAACACAGCAGAGTTACAAGTTATCTCATCATTACAAGCTAACCTCTTCTTTCTACATACAAGTCGTCTTTGTCGTATACCATTTCTTGTTGCTGGCTTTCTATGAGTTGCACATATCATGCCTGTTCGAGCCCTGCAATAAAAGGCCAGTGGACGTGAACTGGCAAAAAGCCCCAGGCCTGAGCAAGCGTCAGTGTGGGGCATAAATCCCTCTGAAAGGCTGGGAGTGGCTGTGGAGCGAGCAGCGAGCGAGCAGCGCTGGCTGGCTGGCACTGCCAACTTGAGTGACACTCTGGTTAAGAGGCTAATGTGTTCCTTCCTCCCCCTGCCTTCCTCATGTCCTCTCTGTCCTCCCGCCTCTCCACCGCTGCCCCCTTTGAGGATTGCTCACCTTGTCTTTCACTGTTGTTCTTTTTTCCCAGAAGGCATCAGAAATAGGGGAGTGGGGCGCGTTAAGAGCAAGGGGCTAAAAGAGTCATCATTCTAAATGCTATGAACACCAGGTCTCTATTACGTGCTTCAGTGAGCCCCCTTCACACACAAAAACACTATGTTCTCACAGTTGACAGTCAGTCCTCCACATCCCTACACCTACATACAATAGAGCACACGTCTTGTCCTCAGTAGGGTTGCAAAATTTCGGGAATTTTCAAAGTTGGAAACTTTCCATGGGAATTAACGGGAATTTATGGGAATTAACAGGAATTTTGGGAATTAACGGGAATAAACGGGAATTGACTCAATTTAAAGTAACCCAAATGCACTAAATCCTTCTAACTATTTTATTTCAGTCCTGGCAAACATTCTAGACTGTAAAAAGCATGTTCAACATGTTTTATAATATTTATGAACATTTAACTTCAAATCAGATTTTTTTAAAGCTTATTGAGACACCCAACTTGAAACTTTCCGGAAACTCTCCACCCCTTTGTAACCCTAGTCCTCAGTAAGCACACAAACCTGCTTGCCTATATGCAGACACACACACACACACACACACACACACACACACACACACACACACACACACACACACACACACACACACACACACACACACACACACACACCTCTTCTGTCTGAGAACCTTCAGAAACTGCTGAGCCCAGCATTCTGTGGGTGCCCGAACACAGTGAGTGTCACGCTGTTGTCTCCCTCACTCTCCCCGTGCCATCTCTCTTTCAATGTCTGTCATCTCCTCTTCACTCCTTGTTTACCACAACAGCTGCTGCATGCTTTCACAGCCTTCCTCTACATTTGATTCTTTTTTATCACCGGCTTCCCACAATCATCCAATTCTCCTAGCAACTCCCATTTACTGTCTTTTTTTTAATATACGTATTTTTTTATTTTGTTTTTTATCGCAGGATGAAATGAATTCTGATCCTGCTCACCGCTCCATCTTGGAAGCAGTATTGTGAGCATTGGTATTCATGGTGGTGCTCTGACATTTGGCTCTATATCAGTCATGTTTGTGATTCAGCACCGCCGGGGAGAGAAGTACTCGCTCAGGTGTCTCCACTTCTTGTGTGTGTGCTTCCAGAGCTCTGCTGCTTCCTGATACGGAAAACCCAGTGGCCTTATACATGCAATAAATGCACAAACAATGCAGACACCTTGAAGAAACCACTGGTGGAGAAGCAAAGCCAAGTGATGCATATTTAGAATCCCCACCCTCAAATGGGGGATATCCTTTGTGAGTCCTGGCAGTCTCCCCTGGCCAAGGAAAAAGCCCTCCAAGGAGCTCTCGAACGAGATACAACTAATGTGTATCAACTTCATTTGACTTGTTTTCTCGGAAATGCAGTGTTTGTGCAGTTACCATGGTGACCGTTGTGTGCCATGGTGACTTATCAACACCCGCGGAGCAATTCATCTCAATACAGTCTGTATGAGAGGCAGAGCAGCTGGTACCTCAGCCCCCACAACCCAGAGCCCCTAATGCAAATTAAAGGGAAACGCTTGCGTTCAGACAGAACTGACATTGTTTCATTGTTTTTGTGTCCCACCCCCCATTCTGTGCTTTTGGTCATTTTCTGTTTGTGTAATTTCTACCCATTGCTTCAAAAGTTCTCACTGGCACTCCTATGACCTCCTATTGTGCGGCGTGTGAGTGTTCACATGAGCCGCAAGAGTCATATGCAGTGAAGTCGCTGCTGGGAGATGATGAGCGTAACAATGCGGTCAATTTTAAGTGCACCAAGACGTAATAATCCCTTGGAGTCTTGTGCATATGTGAAAGAAAGAAGAGGAATGGCGTCTCCAGGCCAGTCAGCAGCAGAAAAAGGGACTTAAGAATGGAGGTGATTAATTCAAAAAGCCTGTGCTCTAGGAGCCCCTGGGGACGTATAAGAAAAGAGAAAGATAGCGCAGATCAGTGGGAGGTTAAACAAGGGAAGCAGCCACTTGTGAAACGTTACCTCATAGATTCAGGGTGACGTAGCAGAAGTTATTTTGATAAGGCAAACAAACACCCTTACCCCACCTCCCCCCCCCCCCATCATCCACCTAACCTGTCTTTTTCCCAAATTAGCTCTGTTGGGACTCCTCCATTGTCATACGCGGCCTTGCCCACTTTCTCGCTTCACTTTCTTCTTGTGTTGTTGTGCTGTTGGCGTCACCATGCTGAGGGCTGCCAGCTGTTTGCTGTCCCCCCACACAGCAGGAAGTGTCAGAATAAATGATTACATGTCCAGGGGCCTCATTTATAAAGCTTTGCGTGGGATTCACGTGGAAGCTAGCGTACGGAAGAAATGTAGGATGCACGTGCGAACAAAAATATTCTGATTTATAAAACAGTGCGCACTCACGTCCTACGCCTGTTTCCCTTTATAAATCACAATCAACTCTAAATGTGGCGCAGCCTTTGCGGGCTTCACGTAACGCCCATATTTACCCATACATAGTCATTGACACGCCCGAATTAATATAATTTACTGAGTGCATGAAGGCGGTAGTGGCAATCGCCGACTGAAAGGGAAATGGAAAAATAGACTCCACAAGGTGTGGATCACTGCGGTCATGCTGAAGTAGGGGAGAACGGGGTAAGTAGGCACACTTTTTACTCTAGTGAGAATTGCTCATCACCAAAACATCTTTCAATAGTCATTTCTACATTAAATTGAAGCTTAAGTTGTTGGCTTGAAATGTGTACCCCTCACTTTTTCTATCTTATTGTAATAAAGAAGAAATTAATCATCAAAGACACCCTTACACATTGTGACAACCAACCCCATCAAGGGGTCGGTTGTCACACACTATGGGGTTGTTTGTCACAATGTTATCTTAATGGGAATAATCATAAAAAGAAGGAAAGAAAGTAGAACTGAATTTGAACATTTAATTGCATTGTCAAGTTGACAAATAGGCCAACATAACTTACTGTAGCCTTGGCAACTGGTCTAGTTTGGGATGCACTGGGTTGTTTTGATTTTGTTGCCCTTTTTTCTTTTGCATGCTAGCTGCCTTTTCCTGCTCTATTCTTTCCTTTTCTGGTGTGTCAGTGAGGATACAGCTTGACAATTTATTTCATTATTGGGTTCCTTTTCTGGCTGTAGCCTTTGGATAACATGTGACAACCAACCCCCCAAAAAATGTGACGACCAACCCCAACTTGAATTTCTTGCTAGCATCAAGGCCAACAACCATCTGACAATTAATTAGCTTGCTAACCACAATCTAAACTATAGTTTACCCTTCACACTATTTATGGGTAACAACTGTTTTGTTATGAACCCATTGTGTAAAAGCCTAGAAGAAAAATACTGAGGAGCTAAATATTTTCAATTTGACATGAAAAACACAAACAGTCCTCTCACCTCAAATTTAGCAGTTTAACTCCAAGGAAGACTATGTAGGTGACCTCTGATCCCAATTCTGGATATTTACATACCAAAATTTCACAGACAGCGCTTTCTGGTTCCGAGATATAACAATTGTGACAACCAACCCGTGTGACAAATTACCCCGTTCTCCCCTACCCGTTGGAGAAGTGGCGACCAGGGAAAATTTAGTTTGGTGGCACAGTGTGAGGGTAAAGGCGTCAGAGTGCAGCCTGTGGCGATCTCTGTGAACGCTGTGGTCGAAGTAAAAAGAAGCGATCCGACATAAAAGTGGATGCAAAAAAGTGCATATCCTCACACAGCAGTGTTTGTGCCACAAGCGGGGGACACTGAGACCCCCCATGAGATACAGATTCGGAGAATTCATCCCGGTGCAGTGACGGGCGGCGGAGGGTTAATAATAAACTTCACAGTCCCTTTGAAAACACAGTTACGACGTGCTTAAACACAAAGAAAAACACATAGATAAAACGGACTAAAAACCGCGAAAAATTAGCACAACAGTAGGCTTATGATTAGTGTATGAAACTGTGCACTCCTGTCTGCGTGCGCCCTCTTCTGGGCGTACGCCACGTTTATAAATGAGGCCCCTGATCATTGTTGTGCACGTGGGCCTCCTGTATCTCCTGCTGAGCTACATGAGTTCCCCTAGTGCTGACCACAGACAACGACTGCTTCCAATACTCTGCCCAATGCTACATTTCAGTTTTTCCTATATCTGACATCCTTTCTGGAAAAAAGACCAACTTTTATACTGTATTACATTTACAGTTGTAAATGTTTAAGCACACTACTTAAGAATGAATGCTTATGGCAGGAGACATTTCTTTCCAGAGTGTTTTATTTGGATTTTCTATAATGTGCCAATTTTTTTTTCAGCCATGCTAGTCGACATGGGATTTGTTTGTTAACGACTTATTAGAAAATGTAAGCATGCTAACATGCTAAACTAAGATGCTGAACATCGTTCAAAGCCAGAGACAGAGAGCTTACTGTTAACCCAACTACAGTGGTGGAGCAGGTCAAAATCATACCCAATGTTTGTTTTTATGTATTTTATCTTGTATTATCGTACTTACGGATCTGAGATGATGCTAGATTATTCGCTGCTTGAAGACCGCTGTGCGTTAATGTGGTGAAGTAGGGAAGAGGGAGGGGACTGTTAACTTCAATCACTGACAGGAAGTTAGCTAAAAGAACCATTTTGCTTACTTCTCCTTTAAGAAAATATATTAGAATGATTAAAACAGATTTGAAAAACATATTACTATAACATATCATTATTTTAATGTGTTTTACTTAAAACAAATATATATATTCATATTATTTATATATACTAAAAAACATATAACAATGGGCAGCATGATCCATACAAAATACAGAAGCCTTTGTCTAACCTTTGTAGCTCACATAATTTATCTGCCCAACAGTTTGTGTGTGACATATTACAAAATACTGAATCGCATGACATGTTCATCTCATCCCACTCCTCCAGTGCCATTGGATGTGCCATTCATTTTTCATCCTAACCATTCATAAAATCGTCAAAACTGTCACATGTATCACTAGATGTGCTGTAACTCCCCGTATGTGTGTCTGGTCAGGCGAGGTGACGAGACGCATTGATACAGTCCTTTTAGCTCCCTAGCGTGATCGTAATCAGCTTAGTGCCACTGGAGGAAATGACCATGGCTGGCCCGAGGGCACACAGGGACGAAGGTTCACACTCAGATTATGTGAGCCGTGTCAATGTCAAGAAGCCAAAAAGTGGGTCAAAAGAATCAGTTTCTGAGTCACCTGGTTTAAGTGCAGATACAACAAGTGTGTGTGTGTGTGTGTGTGTGTGTGTGTGTGTGTGTGTGTGTGTGTGTGTGTGTGTGTGTGTGTGTGTGTGTGTTTAAGAAGAAAGTTAACAATTCTACAGAGATGTCACACCCTTCACATCACATTTTGTCAGTTTTTGTTTTTTCTTATGGTGCACTGCCAGCTAAAGACAGACCTGTCATCCATCACTGTAAGATCAGGAAAGATTTTGTTCTGTTGGGTGCTGACATTTGGTCAAAGCCTTGCCAATCGATAGGACGACTCAGGTATTGACCGGTGTGCTGAAGGACCCGGCGCACCTGCCTCTTTGTATTACAGCGTGTCATCCTGTTTAGTACTATGTACAGTGAACAAGTGTCAACCAGGAATCCAAGCACACAATGTGGTGTTATTACTGGTGCTTTGACACGCTTTGTGGGCTTCTGATATTCGCTGTTTGGCCCCTTTTAGCGCTATCAGATATTGTGTATTTATGTCTGGACTCTTATATTCATTTTTCTGAACTTCTCTTTCTGCCTGGTTGTGATTCACTTTGAGTGTGACTCACTGTCGCGTTGATTCTCTTCCTTCTCGGGTTATCCGCTTTTCTTGTGTAAAGTCCGTCTGTCCCTTCATGCCCTTCTTCCTACCCTAACGTCTTCCAATCATTCACCGGTCTCCCAAATCCCTTGTTTTGACCCTCGGGTCTCCTCTCTTCCCCTGTATTGTACAGACACTCCTTCGTACAAAACTAATAACCATCTGTGGGACTTCTACTCTTATTTTGTATTTCATTTGCAACAAATACTGGCATACGAATAAGCCAGGCCCACTCAAAGTCCTTTTTCAGACCTTCCGGCGCTGGCCACTGCGTCTGGCACTGACCCAGATAAAGATTTTTCAAGTATACTTATTTTGCAATAAATCCCCTTTAAGTAGCGTGACAGAACCTAAAGGCCACCTAGCACTCTTAAGCATCCCTAGTTTTCCCCTCCTGTTCCGAGGTATTGAATAAGGTGTCTGAAAGCGTATAACAATACTAATGTTGATGGATGAATGTTGATACAAGGCAAAGTAGTACCAGCCTTTGTCACAATTCCGGCCTTGCTATTCTCGCCTTTTTGAGTGGTAGCTTTCTCCCACTATACAGTAAGCAATGCTGCTCCATTTAGATCACACTAATGCCGCTTTAATACTGCGTTAATGTTGCCATAGAACTCATCTCATGTCACAGATATAGACACCATAAAGCTTAGTATTAGAAAATGCTCAACACTTAGGAGGGAGATATAAGGTATATAGGAAAGCTTGCGTCTAAAAATAACACCCACATTACACGGCATTGAGTCAACAACCGTGGTGTAAGCATGCAGAGAAGGAATCAAATCTGGAAATCTAGCTTTACTCTTTACTGGATAGTCTCAGGGAATACGGAGAGAGATTAGAAGGGTCTCATTTGAACTTATAGCTGCATTGTGAATGGGTAAATACTAATGCGGATTATAATGTGAAGTATTAAACCGGGTAAGGCAGTGATTCATCCACCCTTGGATGAATGATTCATCTCCTCTGTTATTACTTCAATATGTATTTATTTCCTTTTTCTCCGCACGTCACCGCTGATCAACCCTGGCCTTTTAATCTTTGTTATATTCAGCCGGGGACGATGCAGCATTTTAATCAAGTGATGCACTTATACTGGCGACCATTTGGCTTGTATGTTTTGTCTCAGAAGGCCCATTTATTTGTTTTTCTTAGGTAGTCTAAAGCGCACAGGAGAACAAGCACAGCCAATGCACATACAATGCGCTGAGACCGCTGACTGAGCACCATTCAGGCGAAACGGATGAGAGACAAAAACGATAACATGGTGTCAGTTTCATTTCCATTCCCCGACCACAACCATTTCCTTCACGTTCTCTCTCTCTCTCTCTCTCGGGCAGCTGAGGAAATGCGGGGCTGTGTTTGTGAATCTGCATTTTTTTCTTGACGTGTCTATTTATTTAACATTAAATGCTTTATTTATTTTTTGTTTTGGTCTGTTTTCCTTGCTCCACTTGCGCTTCACGTCTTCACTCTGCTCTTATATCTGTGAGTTTGCCTCCATATTTACAGGTTTTACGCGGCTGATGGATCTCCTCCCAAGACGGAAGAATGTGTCTGGAGAAACGACAAACACTTTGGCAGTGGAAATTTTGCGGTAGAGGCATGCTTGTTTATGTTGAACAGTTTAAAAGTCCAATAAATATTCATTTTAAAATGTTTACCATATCGGACTTGTTTTTAAGAGGTGCGCCGGTTTTAATCACGGCGGTGTAATTTGTCGTGGTGAACACGAGAGAATTCCTCACATTACTATTTTCCTAATTGAAAGCCCAAGTCCTTCTTCTTGCGAGGATTAACTCTGGTGTAGAGAGGTATAAATCCAGCCTCCCATCTATCTGACTGATGGGCAGACACACCCCCGGCCTGATGTGCTGCTACCCTAATCCCCTCTGACGACACTGCCGGGTCTGAGGACGGAAATTAATCGCCACCGTTACGATGTGTCAGCGGAGACGTCGTGCCCGTCTGTCATCGCACCAGTCACGTGTGTATGGCGACGGGCAGCGAATCAATTAGCATTGCTGACATAAATCAGATTAAGGCTAAACAGGGCCAAAGGTAGGCTCATTAAAAAGGCTGTGTGTTTTAGCTCTAGTCTCATGTTGGAAGCCAAGCAAAGGCTTAATGGGGGAGGGTTGGAGTTGTTGAGGGACACTGTGGACTGCCGGGGTTCATAGATCGTGGTCTGATCTGGAGTGATTGGCTTCTCCGTCAGAAAAGAGGCAGAATAGAGGGAGGAACAGGTGGAGGTGGACTTTTATTAGAAAATGAATGATTAAAGTGTAATCAGCCATACCTTAGGCATGATTGAAATACCTAAACTCTACCTTATTTGCCAAGATTAAAATCTTTCCTTAAACATTGTTTTTGGATTTTGCAGAATTGTGCAAAATCCTTTCTGACAATGCGGTTGTTCAGACACCGAATATAGAGACATTTTAAATGGTGTTTACATGCTTGCAAGTTGCATGTCTATATTTATACCTCAGTATGGGTGTGTGAGAATGTGTGTGTTTACCTTCACATGTGTGCACGTGTTTGCCTATGTGCAGGTGGGTATAGCCCGCAGAAACTAACGGTGCATAAGAGCCTTCCCATTGGTCCCAACAGGGCCCACACTGAAAGATGCGGTGTACACAGTCTGCAGAATACATTACAGTGCACTCTGCACACATGTGTGTACAGTGTGCGTGCACAGTACGTGTGTAGGAGTGCATATGCAGCACACTGCAGCCAGCCATGTAGAACATTGCATGAACAGCATCATGCAGAGCACGTTGCGGCTCGAGTGCTCTGCTGAAAACGTGGGGCTCCATTCACAGGAACGCATTAAGTACCATCTCAATAGTAAATGTCAAACAAATTTCCCCTTTAGTTCTTTGTCCTTTAGATTAAACATGAGCTCTGCTTGAGTGAACTTTATGCTGAGACAGTTTTTTGTATGAATTTAAATAATAATATGATAATGAAATCTCCCATCTTATCAGCCCCTAGATATCTGCTCTGTACTCTGACAAAGCCCTCATTTGTATCTGGTATAGCACCAGAGAAGCGCTGGTCTGAAGAAGGAGTTAGTAAGGGAGATGGACTTTGATATGAAATATTGATGGTCAGGACATTAACTTGAATTGCAACAAAGTGTTGGCTGACAGAAACACAGATTTCTGGATTAAGGAAATAAAAGATTGGGGCAAGCACATGGAAATACCAAATGCAGAGCGAGAGAGAGAGAGAGAGAGAGAGAGAGAGAGAGAGAGAGAGAGAGAGAGAGAGAGAGAGAGAGAGAGAGAGAGAGAGAGAGAGGTGAACTACAGTGTGTCAGAGTAACAGACTGCTGCAGTTCTGTTTGTGTTTGTGTTGAACATATGCTGTAGAAGTGACGTGACTGCCGATCCACTATGTTTATTGATAGCTTCAGGACTTGTCATGTCTCTTCTCCTGCTTGAAACCATAGACCGTTTGTTGCTAGGCCACATAGAATAATGTACACGGGAGAAAAACACACTACTGAGGTTCGATCAATAGTCCCTAAATAATTTCCTTACTTCAAGAGTTTCCTCAATATTGCTGTCAAATGAAATAATGTTGTACTGTATTTGCCAATGTTAGCTGGCGACCCCCTCACTCCTCTGGCCATTGCAGATTGTAAATAAATGTTTAATGACCATGTGTGTTCTTCCCGGACCTGGAAGTGTACCACTCTCTGCAAAGCAAATGCTCCACTCTTGATTTGTGTCGTTGCACACAACAGGATGCCTGGTGTGTTTCCCCAACCATGAATGGATGTAAAGTAATCTCTCATCCTACGTGTCTCCCCTGATTCACGTTGGCTGTTTTTCACCTGACCCTCTGCCTTATGGTCCCTCTTGATGAAGTTCAAAGCATACAGTAGGCTTTTATTTTATATCTGTGTTTATAAATGAGACAATTAACATGAGGCTGAAAGTATGACAGGGTGTAATGTGCGGTAGTACAAACAAAGCAAAGTCAAGATTTCAGGTTCATTTTGGGACTGTGACACTGAGCTGTCCTGGAATATGTACTTCAGGGGCAATGATCCACTGCTCCCCCTCCATTGCTTTATTGATACCACAAAACACCAACAACTCTCTCAGTCGTTTTTTCATCTCTTTCCAACTTGTCACTTTGTCTGTTATTCTCTCTTCCTTTAAATTCGCTTGATGCCAATCCTTTTTTATGGCCTCTATTTGCTTCCACCCACACGCCCACCCACTATTCTCTCCTCGTCAATCCAGCAAAGAAAACGGACCTGCATTTCACTTCTCCCCTGTGGAGGCCACTGCAAATTCGATCTTTTAAATATTTCATGCAATTGTTCCCGAACATTTTTTATCGAGAAATCCATATCTGTATTTGTTTTGATTTTAAAAAATGTGACCCTGTTTGTTTGTGCGCATTGTCTACCCTGGAGTGAACTCTGAATGACAAACCCACCGGCCCGTGCAGCGAGAAATGCAATGTCATCACACCGCCTATAATCTCAAGCCTAGGCGTAAGACAATTTAGGCAAATTAGCAGGTGAGCCGTGCGTGCGCCGGTACTAATCTGGCATAAACACGGAGTGGGCTATTTAAAGTTCAGTTTCCACTGCGACAAGTCAAATTTAGCCCAGCCAGCCACAGAAGTGCGGGGATATCACTTTATCATCCTGATAACTTAATCCCTTCTTTGTGTAGTCATTCGAGAGGCAGAGATGGAGGGGTTGGAGTTGGAGGTTGGATGGTTGTGAGTGTGTATTAATAAGCTTTTGGAACTCTGGCCAGAGCAGAGCCAAAGGAAAATGCTACATACTTCTGGAGATACGGGAAGGCTATGAAGAGGGTATGGACGTGATGTGGTTCTGATCGTGATGGATGGCACCTTGTGTTTATGCTTCTGGTTAAAACACTGAGTTTTTTCTTCTTTTTTTTTCAAAGAGAGAATGTGAAACTTGTCTGGGGCTAAAGTTGAGGCTTCAAAGGAGGCAGCGGGAGTGTTCGCCCTAGATAGTGGGGTGTTTAAACACAACGCACTCCCACACAACTGCTTCCAAGAAACTGAACTACCCAGTGAAAGCGATGTTTACTTTATTATAAAATACACTCTCGGGCTAGTGGGATATGTGTATACGCGGTTGTGTCTCTGTGTGTGAGTGTTGCGTACTACCCATCTCTCCCAGCCCTTTCCCTATACTCAAAGTAGCACTGATCAGCATTTACTCAAGACCTTTTGCAGCGATTTTCATTTGACTCTAATATAATTATGCTTTTATGCTCTCGCAGGGCTGTATCGCTGTCTTGTAGAGCGTATTTATTGCGTGGCAGGATATTTGAGGTGGTGGCGGGGTGGGATATGGAGAAAGCTGATGAAGTGTAGCACAGGAAACAATATGTAAATGTTGGAGGGGGTAAGATAGAAGGTGGAAGAGGCGTCGAGAGAATGAGCAGGAAATGAAGGAGAGAGATGAGAGAGGGAAGCAAAAGATGTTGGGATGAAGGGCGGGGGCCACTGATGTGTCCTTCATGGGGTGAGGCTGGACAGAAATGGCTCAGCGTGGAACTAAATTGACTCCATTACAGGAGCAGCGCACCGGAAAGCATCGGTGACATCACCCACCCATCCCAGAGAGGCAGTTACAGCTCTCAGAGGGAATGCTGGGAGCAGCCTATCTGCAGGCTGCAGCATCCACTGTGGTTTAGGCGTGTCTACCCCTTGCTTTGAATGTTTTAGCATGCAAAACAGCTCCAGCATCATGTACTACGTAAATAAAACAACATATTAGATTACTAACTTAATGCTCCTGGGCCAAGGGACAAAGGCGACAAGTCACTGTATAACAAATATCCTTGTTTCCTTTAAACACATTTTCTCCACGTGCAGGCACTATGACTATTGAAAGACCCGTATTTGTATTACATGAACACATTAGCCTCCATCCATGTTTGGATTGAAAATGCTGTTTAACAGTGTGTAACAGATTGAAATAACCTGCTACATTACAGTATTCAGATTTTTTTTTAAATGCAGTCAAACAGAAGAAAACTGTATAGAGTATGCTGCATGGATTTTGCTTCATCAAAATATGTATCAATATTGGACAAACATTCTTATTGAAGGTATAATATTGAAGTCATTTCCAAGGGGCCTGTCAGATTATATTCAATTGTGTCATGTCTCCTTAACCTATCTCACATCCAGTATATGGAAATCTCAATCTTAGCACGTGTTCTATGCGAGACGGGTGCAATTTCGGACACAATATTCGACCATTAACACCTGCACTAAAAGAAGAACAAGTACATACAAGATGCGGTTAACATTCTGTGTTAAATCCTACCTGCCAGCCATGCTCGACAACAACAACACACTGGAATCTATGTCGGCTCTGTCCCAGTGTCGGATCGCTCATGCACAGGCTTAAGAGAAGGTCACGCTGCCACAAGTATGGGAATCACATGCCATTGTGTCATGTTGCACTGTGTATTCATTCTCCATTGCACTTTAAGTTTATGTTCATTAGTTCATTAACTAAGCCTCATTATTGATATGGTGACAGACTGTGGGGTCCAAATTAATCTTTTATGTCCCAACTCGCCTCCCAATCAGGATTAATACAGTTGTTACAATGACGTTCCATTTCCCTGGTTTCAAATATACCCTTTTTGGACTCTGCCATTCAGTACTGGTGCTGGATGCTTTACCCTGTGTTCCAACAGTTGACTCATACCAATAGGGGCTCCCTCTGAGTTCAGAACCCTCAGTGTTATTTTTAGAGGCAGTAAAGACAAGAAGGAAGAAGTAACCAAGACAACAGCGGATACTTTCACACTTCCCACTGGATTGGGCTGAATGGCAAAGAAAGCATACAATTAAGTCTCTTCCCTTACAGCGATACAGCTGCTTGATTATAGAGACAGAACGTGCAGAAGCTGGTGAACACATCCAAACAGCAGCGACTGTAGAACAGACTGTGCAGCATGTAAACACCTTTCGGACAATAACATCTCGTTAAATAATTCCACTTGCGTTGTTCCCAGTCTCAGGAGCCTCTTGTGTATCAGGTTTGTGCCAAACTTATACAAAGCAATGGTGCCATCGGCTGAGCCTGCACTCCCACCGTTGTCCAAAACAGTCCACCCTGAGTTGTCCGACTATGCATTAGAGAGACATTGGGGTAATGAGCAATGAATAAGGGCAAAAAGATATGGTATGCACCAGCGAGCCTGATTAGGGAAGGTTAGAGGAGTAATTATGCCGCTGTATGGAGTAGTTCATTTAGAATAAGGACTTGGCAGATCAAGCGTTTAGGACACACAAGATGGAGCCCCCCCCCCCCCCCCCCACCACACACACACACACACACACACACACACACACACACACACATACCTGGCCAGGACAGTGGGAATTGCACAGCTGCATTATCTCTGGCCACTGTCCCAGGCCCTGCTTTGTGCCCACGTCCTCAGCTCCATTTCTCCAAATCAATCCCCACCACTTCTATGAAGCCACAGCAGCTGCTCTTTGTTCGTGGTTGAACTGATTTCCATCTTTTCCTTTTCCCTACGAACAGCACACTATAGGGAAGACAAAGGAGGGAGACCCTCTCATGGTTAATGCAACACAACTATGTTGGCTACTTTTCTCAACTCTATAGGCCCTTTCCATTATTGATGGCTTTTTCCAGAGGAATTGCAGGGCTACTGATTTCAGCCAGCTGGGCTTATCATGGGTGTCCTTTCCAAGGAAGACTTTGCACAAAAAAGGTCCGGTTATCCTTCATAGCAGAAGGCAGCACACGTCCTGTATATCATATTTCAAATTTCATCCGGCCGACCATGACATATTCCCTTGAATCTTTTTTGTTCCTGTTTGACATTTGATACCTCTTGATAGATCCTAATCCTTGTATTTGTCCTACTGTCATGTTTTGTGTTGGGGAGGGCAGCAACAATAGAGATTATGATAAGGGCTTTTGGGTTTGCTATGGTGAGCACGACTGTAATGGGTGCATAGAATACAGAGGGACATTGCAGTCTTTACAATTCACTTAACATCTATTATCTGTACTGATTTGAACTGTCCACCCCCACCCAACTTACTCTCATTAGCATGGTAATTATCAAACAGAGCCCCAAGACATGGAACTGGAGCACACCATTCGGTAGAACAGGATAGCTCTGTTGAAATACCTTTGCTAATTAGATGGGCTCTGACTCAGCATTCGTTAACTGCTCTCCTCTATGATCAGAAGCCTCTCGGAAGCTGCGTTGCTGTGTCTCTGTTACCATGCTATCAGCGGCCCCCTTCGTCCCCTCATTTGTTAATAACATAACGACCACACTGCCAGAGTGATTCCTGTGGCCCCTATCAACATGGGGCAGCACTCCATCACCACAATTAAAGCTTGATGTTTGAGGTCGCCAGGTCTCCCACTCAGGAAGAGGTGAAATGAAAGACACTGGACGTTTGAAGAGGGCTCATGGGAGGGCTGCCGTTGAGGGAGAAAATGGAAGGAAGGCGGGCGGGTGATGTGCATTGAAAGGGTTGTGGATTAACCGTCCTTGCATTTATGCTAATAAAAAAAGTTTCCTACACTTCAACGTATTAGACAGGTAGGCCTATGGGAGGGGGGTTATATTTCTTTAGTGGAAAAAGAAAAAAAGAACTAGCTGATTTAGGGAAAAAGAGAAAGAGAGAGAGGAAAGAAAGGAGATAGAGTGGCAATGAAAGGCAACGTTAATACAGAGGTCTTCTGGTGTTGAATTGGTGTGGTCCGGTGAGTGTCCCACCGTCATTGTCCACTTGCACTTTGCCCAAATCCTTCTGAAAACGGGCTGACTCGGACAGCTCTTTGGAGTCCTCTGAGGCTTATTTCCTTATCGAAGAGCACTACCTCTTAGAAAATATGACTGTGGAGCTGTCCTACTGTCTGCCCTGTCAGTATATTTAAATTAATCCAGTTTATGTGCAAGTTAGTCAGGAGAACAGTGCGGGCGTTTGATGCATTTCCATTTCTGCCTTAGGCAGCCTCACACTGCTGTAGCTGATTTGTTGATATGGCCGGCAGGGGAAACATCTTGGTTGGCGTTTAAAAATATTCACATATGCACAGCTAAACACACCTCGTAAAGTAATTCCTTAGAGTTTCGTAAAAATCCAATCCTGCTTTTGATATTTATGGTCATTTTTTCAGTTATAGCCATTAAATATAATAACTATGTAGAGCAGTGTTCATATGTAATGGCTGAGTCGGCACAAGGGATTCACAGGAAACGGTGTATCTATTGTTGCTTTTATTCAGCTCACAGTCTGCACTCACAAGTTGTTTCAGAGTTGTGTAATGCAGATGACCGCACTTGCTGTTACCACCAATAACCGATGTTGCCAAATTAATCAGGACTGGAATATTTAAGGATTCTAACTTTAAGATATTAATTTTTATAAATGTCTGATTATGTAAAGCTAATAACAGGGCTTGCATTTTTTTTAATCAGCGTTTCCACTTGTGCCATTCATAGTCTAACGCAGGAAATATTAGACGGGGGAAAGGCCTGTTTGGTCTAAATATATCTAGGTGGAGGTTAAGTATATTCTAAGGTGGAAGCAGACAAGGCTGTCCCTGTGGGCACTCTGTCCCAGGCATTATTTTTATGTCTGGACACAGCAGACTTCGCTGTGCTCTACCTGTCGTATGAACGTGGCAAACTCCCCCTCGTCCTTCTGTGATCCCTCCCACACAGCGGCAAGCCGACATCGCCGTTGGCAAAGTCAGCTTTTTTCCCCTGCATCCATAAGAGAATGCACACACAATAAAGTAATAGTTACATAGGTAGAGAGAGAGAGAGAGAGAGATAGATAGATGAGAGTGGGACAGAGTAGAACCATAACCTGTAAAAAATATTAAAGGAGAAAGACAAAAGAACAAAAAGAAAGGAGCTAAATTGTTGGAATAGATATACAGGAGAAAGAAAGAAAGAAAGAAAAGTGTGGGAAAACAGTGAGGAAGAGTTGAGAAGAGATGAGATGATAACATACAGTAGAGACAGCTGAGTCACTTGGCTTCTGCCTGAATAATCAGATATTGTTATTCATGTGAAGCAAGCTGCTCCGCACAGCTACGGGCCATGTGCAAAAGCTGAATGACTGCAAAGAGAAAAGTGAATGACAAGCTAATGGAGTTCCACGTGGATGTAAGCACTGTTTACTTGGTGACATTTGCAACTTCATCGTGGCCCATAATTGGGTTGTTTTTCTTTCTTGTCTTGTCTTGTCTTTTTTCTTTCTTTCTTTCTTTCTTTCTTTCTTTCTTTCTTTCTTTCTTTCTTTCTTTCTTTCTTTCTTTCTTTCTTTCTTTCTTTCTTTCTTTCTTTCTTTCTTTCTTTCTTTCTTTCTTTCTTTCTTTCTTTCTTTCTTTCACACAATGATCAGTGAGCCTGTCCAGTAAGATAAATGGGAGCTATACGTTTTCTGTTACACTCTATAGATGAGAGTATCAACCTGTTTTTTTTCTCAGTGGGGTAGCATTGGAGGAGAGTTTTTAAAAGCAATCTCCTTTAGATTATTCCCTCCTTTTATATTTACTTCACCAAAAACAATAACTCCATACTACACCGCCTGAACAAAGCTGGAACACACACACACTTATGTACCAAGACCTACGCAGAAATCTACAGAGATTGACACCCACATCTATGTTAAAATACATAAATTACAATGTGCTCTCCAAAGGATTGTAGGTATAGTAGATCATATAACTGTACTCAATGCCTAAATGCACATGCCCCGATTACCTTTCGCTCTCTCTCTCTCTCTTTCATTTTCATACACCAAGGTGAACACGCACATATGTCTCATCAAACCTCATTATATCCTGACATTTCATCTAGAACCCCCAGGAAGGGCACAACCAGGGGCTGTGAACCATGTGTGAGGCAACAACACTTTGTCAGCCAACACAACGTCCAAACTATATAGGTCTTCTCTCTCTCTCTATCCCTCTCTCTTTCTTTCTCTCTCTCTCTCTCACCACCACCTCTCTCTGTGTTAGCGCCCATGCAGTGTACCACACATTGTAACATATTCTTCAAGTCCCACCATGCGACGGACCATCAATTATGAACAAAAGCAATGGGTGGCATGGTGTGTTGTACAGCTGCCTATGATACCAGTTGGCACATTTGCTATTCTTTAGTGCGAATGAATGGCATATCACCATTATTCTTTTCAAAGTGTCTTCCATCACTAGATACATTGGAAAGGTGACTTTGAGTGAATGTTATTAAGGTCCTTACTTTAACTTTACTGACCCTCCAACACCCTCCTGAACAAAAGTAAAGGCAACATTCAGCAAGGTAAGCTATGAACACACAGCTTGTAAATAAAACAGCTTTGGAAATAGTGCGCCGGGAGGCACAATTCTCATTACAAGCTTGGCTTTTCTCCTCTTTTACTATAAAAGCTTACTGCTGCAAGCTCCACTCCATTCACATAGCGGACCCGCCAATCAACTGAACACAGAGAAGCCAAATTAATAACTAGTAATACTGGTAAGACAAAGTCCCTAAATGTGATTTTCTTTTTCTATTTTTTTTTGTACAAGATAAATAACTTATTAAGGGACCTAGGGGGCTCTGTAGACAGCAAACAGGCCAGCTGCCAAATTGTAGAAGTCAGTAAGAGTCATTGGGATGAATACTTTACAGTAATCATGCAGGCACACATCACTAAGTAAAACATTGCTGCATTAACATATTTTCAATATCAGATTAGAAAATACTTACAGAATATTTTCACTTTTACACACGAAAGTAAAGTTCAAAGGTATAATAAGTTATCAGCTGACCTGTCTTTACCTCCTATTATGTGGTGTTGGGTTTAAGGCAGTGATTCAGAGAATTCCTTACTTTGATACTTTTTCTTCTTCTTTTTTGGGGGGGATTCTTGCTTATGGGCATAACATCATTAATACTGAGATCCACTGTGTGTCTCCCGAGACCTGACAACTTGATGAAATAAAGTACAATCTGCTTCTTTGTTTAAATAGTTTCATGTCAAAGCCTTCTCTGGAAACTACACCGCTTATAGCTAGGATTGAATTGCTACCCGTTTCTGGAGGAAGAAAAGGGGCAATCATTACAGTACCAGGGTCGTTCTACCCCATATTATCCTCCTCCCAGAAACCATTATCCTGTTTCATTTGTCACATGAGGCGTGCAGGACAGCCCTGTGATTAATGGGGACTTTATATTGGTGGGCACATCTCCTGCTTTTACCCCTTCAATCGTGTCTTCATTTCATCTCTCTCCTCTCTCCCGTTCCCACTTCTCCTCGCTCCATTTCTCGGTGCTTGTTCCGTTCCACAGAAACAGCAGAACATTTGGTGAATGATGTGTCTTTCCCTCTTTGTGGATGACACATGATGGGCATAATGATGGATTCATTTGTGATTGATAGGGATCAGGAGCGGGTGTGAGGAGATGGCTGACAGTCTCCTTGTATAGAGCATACATGAGGTACATAGATAGATCGATACATGAGGTAGATAGATAGATAGATAGATAGATAGATAGATAGATAGATAGATAGATAGATAGATAGATAGATAGATAGATAGATAGATAGATAGATAGATAGATAGATAGATAGATAGATAGATAGATAGATAGATAGATAGATAGATAGATAGATAGATAGATAGATAGATAGATAGATAGATAGATATATTCCATATGATGTATAGATTGGCAAGTAAATGACCTGCACAAGCCCCCCTTCCTGACTTCAGTGTATTTTATCACTGTAATTTGACATGCTGGCGACATCATGGTGCCCATTAAGTTTTGGCAAAATTCAGCTTCAATATATAAAAGTTGTCAGGTAGATCAGAGCTGATCCATAGTCTTCCAATCCTCCAATTCCAATTTGAGAGAATGATGAAATTACTCACTCCGTTTTCACTCAGTCTGACTCTTTCCCTCGGCGTTGGACTTTGTTGTTTTGAAGAGAGAGAGAGAGAGAGAGAGAGAGAGAGAGAGAGAGAGAGAGAGAGAGAGAGAGAGAGAGACACACACACACTCTTGAGGAGTCACATTGACTGCCCCCCCCCCCCTGAGCCTCCCTTCCTGAGCACACATCTCCTTGGGATGAGAGGACAGGCGACAGTAATTAGCCACCTCGTCAAGATTGGCTTTGCCATTAGCCTTGGCCTAATTTAACGCTGGCTGATTATATGACACAATGACACACCTGAACGGTTTCATGGTTTGCCAAAATACTTTGAGAGGAATTTATGTGATAGGCACATGGGGCTGCTTGTAATGTCCTCCTTGATTGACTCTTATGATGAAGACCCCTTAGACAGTTTCTGGGGTCCGGTGCTATGGGGCAATCTTGTCTTTGAATGAGAGGTAATGAAGTTCAATATGGAGCCTGATATAACTGAGTCGTTATAGAAAGCGTTCCAAAAACCCTCAGCCCATCAAATGGCAGGCTGTTGAGAGAGGTGACATCCTCTGTGTGTGTTTATTTCCTTTCTTCTCAATGATGGGAGTTAAAATATGTGTGATGTGTGTTTGGCAAGACTGCTAATGGTCAAGAGGCCTCGCTCTCATCTCCTGTTACTCTCCTGAATGTTGTAATTTGCCGTACTCAGCATGAAGGCGGTCATTAACCGTGAGCAGCTGAATGACGCTCTGCCGCTGATTGCAGGAAGCAAGCGGTGCGGAATGAAGGCGTTTTGCAATGCTCCCTTTTTATAGATTCACATGCAAACACACACAAAGGGGCACGTGCGCCGTGTGCTCATTAGGTCATTGTGTTGTGCGAAATGATCACATTCCACAGGCAGACACACACCATCAAAACCCACACACGCACACAGACACACACACACATTGTAGAGATAATGTGCGAGTGTATACGTTGTGAGGCATCGTCCCTGTCTCAGCAGTATGTCCCAGGAAATATTGACTTTATTACTGCACCAATGACGGCTCCACCCACTGATAACCATCAGCTGCATCAGCCGCTGGTCACAAGCACGTCTCACTTCATTAACAAGGCCATTATCACTGACGATGCTTATCAGACACGGGGGACGGACACTGAGCATGGATGTGTGCGTGAAGGTCTGTAGGGAAAATATTTTTTTTTTTGTTGCAAATGTCAAGGACTTGGTGACTTTCCTGTTATCCAGATCTGAGGTGACTAAGGTGTGTGTGTGTGTGTGTGTGTGTGTTTGCGTGCGTGCGCTCTTGTCACGACCTGACGTATAGTGTGCGCCAGCCCATTCAACACACAGCGCAGCAGGTGTGAGGCATGGCGTGAAAGGATCCGTTAACTGAGACAGAGGGGTTTGTCTGTGTCCTATGATTAGACCCATTCCACCAAGTTAGAGAGGCAAGCCATCATCGTAACGCAGCACAATTGTCCACCATTCTCCAGTGCAATTTGCAGATCCAGTCTAGTAGCCAGAACCGGCGCGTGACTCAGTGCAAGCCAATTTTGATTTATCCATGGCTTTTTGCGATGTGAAAATGATTCATGACTCTACTTTATCCAAACCCATGCCACGTGCATGGAGTCTGGCGCACTCCCCGTAACTGCCTGCATTCATATATCATGTTCTGAATAAGCATCGATTTGCTTTTATGGTACTCCACATTGTTTATACATCACATAATTTAGTGTAGCATCCTCCACTGGTGAGCCACATCTTACTGGACTAGTAGTGACATCCTGGTTTTTGCTGCTTTCCATATTTTAATGTGTAAGTGTAGGGAGAGAGAGAGAGAGAGTGTGTGTGTGTGTGTGTGTGTGTGTGTGTGTGTGTGTGTGTGTGTGTGTGTGTGTGTGTGTGTGTGTGTGTGTGTGTGTGTGTGTGTGTGTGTGTGTGTGTGTGTGCGTGCGTGCTTGTGTGTATGTGTGTGTGTGTGTGTGTGTACAATGATACGTTTGGATGGGCAACATGGGGAAAATGTGCATTAGAATCAGGTTGGAGAATATGCAGTGGCTGGCCCAAATGTTTATGTGGACATTAATGATACACTCTGGTATCCCTGTTAGGAAGCTGCTAATTGTTAGATATTGGAGCCTCCCTAAAGTCTGTTCTGGGAAATAGAGATGGTAAAAGCTCTTAGAGATCTCTGCCATCACAGGGGAAAGCATTCTCACCACACGTGGCCCTCCTCACTCGCCGTTCTTCAGTCAAAAGCTAAATGTACTTGTTGGAACTGCAGATTCGCAGAGGAGTACAGTGTAATGGGTTGAAAGGAATTCAGAATAAGAACACAGACAGACATGACTGGATCAATTTAAAGTTGCAAATCCACGCTGTGATTTCTTACTTAGAAACACAGTTTGATGACTCAATGAAACACCCATCAGATATGGACAATGCATTTCACTTTTCTGTTATTAGTGTATGGCTGTAAATTAAACACATCAGTCATGTTATTGCCAATATGTTCTGCTCCATTATTACCTTGAGATGTGTTTTCCCATCATTAACCAATTATGGGGGGAAAACCTAGTATTAACAAGATATTTTCATATTGTCAACACATTAGTTCCCTTTTATTTCTGTGCTGTATAATGTAAAGTGCAATTGAACCCTTTGTACATGAACCCAACCGTGAATTAGTGATAGTCTTTTCCTCTTCCCTTGATGCTCACAACAAACATTTGCCAGTGAGGCGTGCTGTCTCCAAGTTCATCATGTATATACTGTCAGAGTGCCCTCCTGGAAAAGACAACAATGAAGGTTAATAAGAGGATGGCTGTTGGCATCCAGCCTCCCTGTCACTTAATTGAGTCTTTGCGTGAAGCGACAGCCAATATGAGCACTGGTGTGACAGCGTTACATATACATACATCCTGTATACTGTATATGTACATCTCGGAAAAGTTTAAACAGAATGATTATGTAAACTTAAAAAAACCTCTGCCACCCTTGACTGCGACATGACACATGGTTTGACGTTTGACCCCGCATTGCATTTTCCATCTTCACTACAGATAATGGTGCAGCACATCCATAATTCATGACATCATTACACCTTCACAAAAGGGCTCTCTCGTTGATTTCTCTCTGCACATGTTTATCTGTTGGAGTGATGTTTAACGAGCAATATGGTAAGAGTTGCTCTACAACCAACCTAAGTCAGGGTTGCATGTTCACTAAGTGTTTGTCTGAGGTTAATCTAGTTAAATTGGATTGCACCACGCAGAGTGTATATGCGATTGTGTTGGCTCTGCTCTGGCAGTGTTTGTTGCATCACTATTTGGTTCTAAAAGTTCTAAAAGAAATAAACAGATAGGGCTGAACGTGTCTGAGAGGGAACAACATTGAGAACACAAGCATAAGGCCTCATTTATAAATGTTGACTGCACAAAAAAGGAGCTCAAAATATGAATGTACTTGTTATGCAAATGTTGGTTTATTAAAAATTGGACTTTGCGAAACTGAATCGTTTTTTGGAAGGAAAATTCAGGCTTAAAGAGTGCTTTGGTTTATTTGGGAAGCCAATCCAAGTCACCTGTGAAATGTGTGATTAGGTGCTTTTGAGCTTTTAGGAAGCTCTCTGGATCACTAGCAGCATTTTCCATTAAAAGCACTGTGTATCTTTCATCCGGTGGAACAACACCTTGAATGAGTCTGTCTCCAATTATAGAAGCCAAACACCACCTAAGGGGACTGTGCTCAGGTTGCTCCCTGAACCTCAGCAGTGGAAGATATGCTGTGTCGGTACGCGGCAATGCGCTTCTTGGCACCGACTTGGATATTCTTCCGCTTCTTCTAGATGTGCGAAATGCATCAGTTCATTAAGCTGGGAGTATCCTTGCATGCTGCGACAATCTGTCAACTCATAAAACTTCTCTCTGATGACAAGTTAAGTATGAGGCGGGAACTATAAATCATTGCCAGCAAACAAGTACAACCTCTGCATCATTGACCTCTATTTCACAAATAGCACTCGATTGTCTGTTCCCTTTTGCAAATAACTGCAACACAAACTGATTATTGCATTGATCGTATTTATAAGGGCTGTTTCGTTAACATTTTCTATGTTATTTATTTTACTGTAGTTGGTGGTGTTTGACTGCTGTTCATTTTTACAACATTTGAACTTAGTTAATAGCATAACAATCTAGCTTTTTCTTCAAGCATTTGCATTTTGTTTGTTACATTTAAAATGGACTTAAACATAGTAAAGGAATCTGTGTGTCATCAAATATGACTTGGAAGATGTACTTGTAATAGAAATAAAAGTAAGTATGAGGGAAGGGGGAGAGAACATCTTGTGTACTGGAAGCAAAGGAGATTTGTGCAAAAATGTGGTTTATGCTGCATGTAGTAAAAACTAAGATAGAGAGAAGAATCGATTACCTTTATCTCAGAACAAGTAATGTTTCTGTTTCCTCTCAAATGTAGTGTTTTCTCTTTATTGTCTGCCCGTCTCTCTCTCTTTCTCCTCCTATGCCTTGGAGCTCAGCCTACGACACTTGTGTTCCGATGGGGATTATCCCACATTTCTGTACTGTTCTTAAACCCTGGCTTCACCGTCTCGCCTCAGCGGGCAGCGCCACGCACATTATGTCTGATGTGGCCTATATACTTTATTTTCACAGCCCTCTAAGTCCAAAACGAAATTCAATTAAAGAACAATTGCATCCCTAATTGACTTCTAATTGCCAGTGCATCACTGGCTTGTTTGCAGAGTCACCAAGATGTCTTGGTGTGTTTTTCCGGAAAGCTGCCCACCCGCATTACAAGGAGGGATTGTACCGGAAGTTTTGAGTGGATAGAGAAAGACCCACCCGGATTAAATTACTTTGCCATTACTGACCACTTAACAGTGGATACTTTGCCCCCCCCCCCCCCATCCCACACACACACAAGCATACACACACACACAAACCGACCACACATACACACAAATACACGTATACACACACACACAGTATCATCTAGGTTCTGAAGTCTTGATGATAGGCACTCTATTTCATCCACTTTCCGGAGACAGACGTTGGAGACAGTCAACTTAGAAACACTGCCAAAGTCCCTGTTGGGACTCAAAACTCTCTAGTATAACATAAAAGTCTGAACCGCAGGAGATATTGCATTTGAAAATATTCAGCTATGATTCAAATTCTTAATTGCGCTTGAAGAAGGTCATTAGGAAGCATCAACCTGTGGCTTGTCGTGGATTAATAATGAATGGATAGTGGTGGGTTTCAATGTGTGGCATCTATCAGTGTGTTGAAACCTATTATTATAACCCTCAAATCATTGAAATGTCAAGAATTTGAGCAGGATGAGGAATCACATGGCAGTCACCTCGTCACCACTGACGGCAAAAAACTTTTTTTCTGAACTAGTGACCACTGGCTTGTCATTTACTCTCTCTGAACCAAACATCGCCGTTTTCACTGAGCAATTGATTTTTCATCAGCAGGAAGGATCCGCTGAGAATAGAGTCTTCATTTGGCAGATTACACCCTGTTGTGTGCAGCCGGAGCTTTTGTCCTGGAATATTGCCTTTCCGCTGGGGTGGCATGGCCGTACAGTCCAATCCTTGACAAGAATTGAGGTCAATTGACAAATACCAAAGCCATTCAATGGTTTCACACTGATAAGGCTAGTTACCATGGTGACAAACTGTAATGGCCACTACATTCTGCCATTGTTGCAGTGAGTGGGATTGAGATAAGATTAAGTCAGGTACGGTGCTGCATTGTGAAAAGGACAAGGTGATACATGACTATGGAACATGACATTGTACAGACATAACCCTGAAAACATTGCACTGGTGATGTCAAGGTCAATCCAAAGTAGATTCTACAGCATTTTAAATAACACATTTCTATGAATGGCAAGGACCTAATTTTCAATGAGATGTAGACCTTAAACTGCTCAACAAAAACATATTATAGGGCATTCTGTTGACAAAAATAAAATTTGTTTTATGTGGTCTACAAGTCTGAAAAGCTAATTTCTAAACTAGATTTGGTCTGTTTCGTAATCGTAAACAGTGTCGTTTTTTACCATTAGTAGCAGCGCAACAATGCAGTGCCATTTGTTTGAATTACAAACACATGAGGACGCACATGCATGTCCACAAGTGCACAGAGATGCGACAGTAACACGCCAACAACAATAAGCGCTGGAGATGTTGATTACTCACTAGCAAACATGGATGTCAACATTGTAGAATTTAATGCAGGATGCTTTTGAATTTTGCTTTGCAAATGTTGTCTGTGAGTAAGTGCATTCATTTTTTCCATACATTTTGTTACGGTTTTGTCCATTATTAGAGTAAACAAAAGAAACATGGTTATCTCTTTTCCTCTGTTTCCTGACCTGAGCCTCCTACTTTTCCTCTGAAGTGATGTATACATTAATTAGTGGCAGCAGTGCTCGCTAGAGGCAGAGCTTGTTAGCTCCTGGGAAAGAATATCATGTATACTAAATGCTCCAGCACTCGTGACCCTTTGCTTTGTTGAGCAGATGATTGCTTGCTCCTCGCTTGGTGTAACACGTTGTTCTGTTCAGTCAGGTCAGCGTGCAGGAACACTTGTTGTATTGGTTATATAAGTGCTGGTTTTGGAGAATGAATATTTGATTGGGGGCCCTTAATGCAGAGGGAGCGTTCAGATGAGGAGGCGGTCAGTAGGCGGAGAGCAGCGAGCTGCATCTCTGTCCAGGGGCTGGCAGTGTGCCAACACTGAGGAGAGCTTTTACTGTACCCACTCTTCTCTTCTATCTACTCTCTAATGTTCTTTTCCACTTTTTATTCCTCTCCTCTCCTTCATTCCCTGGCCCGTCATCTTTCTTTGCACTTTAACTGTCAGTTTTCACTCCTTCCTTGCCTTTGGAATTCTCTTTATCGCTGATTTGCATCTTTGTTACCTGCCGTCAAAAACTACAGCTCGGTCAATACAAAGTCAGGGGACATTTGAATTTTTTCCAAAACATTGAAAAAAAACAACAAGCATGAAGTTGTTGGGAAATCTGCTATGTGGGATGTGTGTACGTTTATGTATATGACTGAATGTGCATCACAGCTCCGTAGAGACATGGGAGAGTACAGTCGCATGTGTGAGTATTGAGGGTTTACGCGGGTCGTTGAAGGCTGTCCATGAGTAAGCTGAAGCCTGATTATAATAATATGCAAATTTGAAAAAAGAGTTATGTAAACGTGAATAACATAACAACCTGTGCAACTGATACCAGAAACCAATTGAAAATAATGAAGAGATTTAAGCGGTGGAGAGAGATCCCTGTAGGTCATAGCCTCCTCTGAGAAAAGAAAAGAAAAAGGGGTGACAAAGGAAAGTTTTTCTCTTCTAATTATCTTTTAATGCTGTTGAAATCCTGACCAAATATGAGAGGGCTGAGCCATGCAGGGAAGGAAAATGAGCCTCAGGGCACATTCAGTTGTTGAATTCCAAGTAATTTTTCACCTGCTCCTAGAAAGCCTGACACTTTCAGTTTGCCCCCATTATATTTTCAGGGATTCAAGCTGAACCCGCATCGTCCTGGTCTTAATTCTTAGGAATTTGCGGTTTAATCGGCTTATTAAACTAATTTATTGTCATCCATCAGCTGCTTTTCTCTGTTTAACATCAATGGAAATGTAATATCTCTGGGCTTTTGTCTATTAATGCTTCATCTCTGGCCTCTTCAAAAATGCAGATGCTATCTCTGAACTATTTACAGACATTTGCTAGGATAAATTATTCACCCAAATCTAATCAACGGATGAATCAATAATGAAAACAACCATTAATTAAAGCCCTACATTGAAAAAAGTCAAACTAGTTGTTCATTAAATATTTATTTTGTAATTCTCACGGTCTGACTATACTAATTTAATCTTTTATTTCTAGGAGCATGGCCAAGGCATTCATTTTCAATTCAATTTAATGAAATGAAAAACAATACAACTAAATTCTAACCAGTCAACCTAAAATGTATATTTTAATAGAGATTAAATTGCAATATCTAGGTAGGCTTGTGGGGGGAACATCCCAACATGCACTTGGGGTCAAAAATTCATGGACAAACATTGACTGTCAATATCTGTTTACTGGTTTGTTTGTTGTGTTTCGCCACTGTTTTGTCATAAATTGTAAGATTTGTTTTTTAATGACTTGTGAGATGTTGTCTCAGCTTGAAGACTAGTAGGAGGGGAATAAATGCTTGGCTTTTTCTACTGTAGGACTATCAGATTTAAGATTATTATAATATATCATATTATTGTATTTGGTATGTGAAAAAACTATGTAAAACTGCAGTCTTTATATGTATGTGGCTGTATATAAAAGAGGAAATTACATTGTTACAGTATTTATAAGTCGTATTCCTTGACTAAAATATCCTGTACCAGTCAGACAGGTGAGGTTGTGGTCATGTTTTGCTGCAGTGGGTCACTCACAAACAACGGAGGTCAGATAGACTGGGATTGCTGTAAATCATTTCAACTCCTGACTACCCGTCTCACCTTCCACTGTGTGGACTCTCTCTCTCTCTCTCTCTCTTTTTGTTTTTTTGTTGTTGTTGTTTTTTAGTCGAGGCTATAGCCTGATGAGGAAGGGGTGCAGCTGTGTGCTGGCACCTTTTTTCAGCCCTCCTCTCTGCGTTCATTCCTGGATTGTGCCTGCCCTCCCCCATGGGAGAGGTCATGGAGAGAGGCGGTTTGGCTCGCCAGTCTAATGCCTCCCTAATTGTCGCTCCCAAGTGGGTGAGCGAATGACAGGGAAGCTGAGAGGAGGGAGGTAGGGAGGGGTTCGGTGGGGAGACAGAGAGAGACGAGGGTCATTGGTCTCACAAAGGCACAGGCTAATGATAGCAGCACAGACACACACAAGGAGAGCCAGGTTTTGAGCTGGGTGCCCACAAAGTCTGCCCAGACTGCTATGGAGGGGACAAAGAGAGTCCAAAAAGCACCAGCCACGGTCACATGGACCTTCACTGAGCAGACAGCATCGGCCGACTATATGGTGGAGTCAGCACAACAAAAGATAAACATGCACAGGCAAGAAAGATGCAGAAAAAAGACAGGGTGGAAGGGAGAGGGACAGATGGCGAAAGGTCAACAGCATGGATTTTGGGTTTTGATAGCAAATCAGTTTATAATAAGTGTTGCGGTTGTGTCATACTGTCACTGCCTGAAATTATTAGTATTTAATTGTAAAGGAGTTTTTCACAAAAAAACATCTTACAACTTAAACCGGGAGCACAACTGGTTGAGGAGATCTTCCGGATCCGTTTCCAGATTTGAAAAAATAAAGCTAAGAGAGGACACGCGGTGTTTATCCTGTCCCCCTCCTTCAGAGTTAGGAGATACTTTATTTGAATATTCTTTTGACATTTAGTTGGATTTGTGGTGTCAGTTCCCAGTGGGCAAAATGTGCTCCACTTGTGCTGTGGCATTTAGCTGTTGCCATGGTCGTGTACCGTATTTACCGACTGCGGGCCACAGCAAGTTACTGACAGCTGTGTATGTGTGTGTGTTAGTGTGTGTGTGTGTGTGTGTGTGTGTGTGTGTGTGTGTGTGTGTGTGTGTGTGTGCGCATGTGTGTGTATGTGCGTGTGCGCGTGTGTGTGTGTGTATGTGTATGTGTGTGTTCAAACAATGGAAAGATGTGTGCAATTAAGTTTTAAGAATGCAGTGATATCGTTTCAGTTCCCACAAATGGAGTCCTCTCCTCTGCCCTTTCGTCCTAAACGTTTCTTGACGAGGCCACCTCTTGCGTAAATAACAATACTTTATGACACGATAAAGTCCAATTACTTTCTGATATCGTAACTAGGAGTGATTGATTCTCTGCATCATTGTTATTAATGTTTGTTGTGAAGCGATCATTATGTAAAATGGAAGGACTGCATTTCATTACAATAAACTGTCAGCGTGAGAGGAGAGACTCATTAACTGGAACTGTAAAGGTTTCTTGTAAATGAATTTTTTCTCTGGCCCCTGCTCCAAAATCCAGTTATTCTTAGCTTTGGTAGCTCCGGGCAACTGTTGCCATGCATACATACAGTATCTGTAGATTAGCTTGGTGGCGCAGGGCTTTTTTCTTGCTTTCTTTTCTTTGAGCAGTGTTCAGGTGGTACAGTGTTAAGGAGGGCAAATAAAAGGTGATTGCTGAAATGAGCCCAGGGGATCATTGATTTCCGAAAGTGTGTAAGACATAGCAGCTTGTTTGCACAGTAGGTTAGGGAACCATGAAATGTCTTTTGTTTAATAGTAAGGCTCGGGTTGCCACTGGGTCGATGAAGAGGGTCCCCAGTCAAGTGCAAAAGCATGAAATAAAAGTCACAAGTAAAATTGTGCGTGCACTGTGGACCTAAACGGGCGAGTACCTGTGCTTGTGCTCAATCTTGGCGTGTGCGTGTGTGTGTGCGTGTGTGTGTGTGTGTGTGTGTGTGTGTGTACATGTGAGTACATCAAGCAGCGACTTAGTCGTTCCTCCTGGCCCCGGTGTGGGCAGATGTTTGTGGCAAGCTTCCCAGAAAAAGAAAGCTCTCCCATGTAAACATTTCAACAATATCTTACAGTAAGCTTCTTATAGACTTATATGTCATAGCTGTGTTTGACCCGCATGGCTTTAATGGCTTTCATTTACTTTTATTCGTCTGCTTCGCCAAACTCAATCATCTCAATAGCTTTTCAACATTTCAATGACGGGGATATGTGCGGCCACAGAAATTGGAGTTTGAAAAACAAAACTCGTGATGCAGAGGAGGTTAGAGTTGTAGAGCGTAATCGGGTCCTCGGTTTGTTTGCGTCATGTCATCATAAATCTGATACTAATGCTGTTCTGCGACACATGATTCCTTGTGATCAAAATGTCAGCTTTGAATGAATTGTTTTCTTTAAATCGTGGCCGGTTTCGAGTTAATATTTTGTTGTTGTAATAGCTTAGTGGAGCAACCCTGAGCCTGCACATTGCACCTCAGATTTGTTAAAACTCCTTGGCTGAAATAAATGCTGGACTTGTTGTCTTCCGACAACATGGCAGTTACATAAGACCTCGCTATTCTACCAACCTAAAGTGGGCTTGGACTGCAGTCTTGAAAGTAAAAGGCAGAAGCTGTGTTGGCTAAACTGGTCAGTGTCCGATGGCCGGGGTAGCAGAGGAAAAGCCTTTGTGTTAACCTTGGACGCAAAGGTTAAGACAACAGATTGAGTTTCCTCAGCTTTGCCCCATCTATACATGGATTTATCCCAAGCGAGCCCTAAGCTGCCATTCTTACCTCATTAATTGTAGTCTGGACCTGTGTGTGTGTGTGTGTGTGTGTGTGTGTGTGTGTGTGTGTGTGTGTGTGTGCATGCGCGCAGTGCTTGCTGACAACACGACATTCCCGTTCCTGCTTCACTTCAAAGCACAGGAGCAGCGGTTGACTGATAGAAGGTGGCAGTGTGGGAAGCAAAAGGGAACACTTTCTGCCAACTTTTAAACTCATTGATTGGCTTCTAATCAATTCAATTATTTATCTTTCAATTTCATGGTGTGTGAGCCAAGAGCGGGCAGCATGCTGTCTGCATTAGGAAGTTAGATGGAGGAGATAGAGGAGGAGGTCTTATTTCCCCTTCCTAGCACACGTGCTATGGTTTGTGCACTGCACCACTTTAAAAAGTGTTGAAAGAAAAGCCAAACTTGTGTTAAAAAAAGTAAGCGAGTGAATGTCCTGCTGTCATTTTGATGCTGAGAAAAATAAAACTTAATATCTGTGTGCACTGAGAGAGAGGGCTGTTGTTTCTCCCTACACAGAGAAAGACACACAGCAGCTGATCCCAGGGGATGCATGCCGCGCGTAAGTTCACCAAAGCACAAAGCCGGAGTGACAGTAGCTGCATTCGACTATTAATGTAATCACATACATGAGAGGTTATAATGTAAAAAGCCATGCGCTGGGTGTCACAGCAGATTATGGTGTGTTTGAGTCAAGTTTTTTTTCTCGGGTTGTGCATTATACAGCTTTAAGACAGTGAGAGTGAGAGATGATACATCCGGTTTGTTACCTAAGACAAAAAGCTGCCAAAGGCGGGCAGATTTAGAGCCTGGCTCACAGCAGCGTGTAAAATCCCCTTTATTCTAATGGAACCACGGCGATCGCATTTGTTCACATGGGGGGCAATAGTTCAGAATGGGTGAACTCGGGACCCAGGAATCTTAATAGTGCTGACCTCGGCAGCAAACAGCATCTATTCCGATCTTGTTTTTTACTTTATTCCAAATTCTTATCAGGGCCCAACCCTTCATTTCCTCCTGGTGTTTCCTTACCACCTTGTTTTCTTTGACCGTACCTTTTCCCTTGTCTGTGAACTTTCTTTTCACCTCTAAAGTTTTTCTTGCCTCGCCCGAAGACACCCAATGAGCACAGTTCAACTCATTCTAATCCTTCTCGCAAGTCCAGATTGCTGACTGTCTCCTCTTAATCACCACCCTGCAGACGCGTCTCTGACAGTCCGACCGTCCTAAACCTCCTACCTTGTCTGGTTCTCTTTAGCCTGAGGGTTGATTTCACCTCTGAATTGCTTTACTACCATATGGCCTCCTGCATTCTCCCTGTCTTTATGTTACTTTCAGCGACTGGGCTTCATAACTGGGCAATGCTTGGCAACATCATCATGCTTTAGAGTAAACATGAACATACTACATCCACCCACACACACACACACACACACACACACACACACACTATACATTTTTCAACGGGATAATATAAGTGAGCTGCAACCTGCAATGTGTTCCTAAAGACAAAAGCCATCAGGAGACGTTTTTCTTTATCTTTAATACCCACACTCTGCAAAAGAAATGCATCTGCGCCTTTATGGCCAGTGGCCACCCAACCTTATTTCAAGTTATGTTTTGAACAGGAATTGTGTTTTTTCACAGTGAAAAGAACTAATGCTAATCTTTTTAAATGTTTCAAATGTTGCTGAAAAAAATTATATTTACAAGGTTGTTTTCTTAATCTATAAAAACAATCATTATTTAGGTTTATCAGAATAAGTTACTTATGTATTACTTGTCAATCGATAGGCTTTTTTGTGTGTGCAAACAAGGTTATTGTCATAAAACAAGACATTTTGATGCAGCATTTTATGCATTGAGCTGGCATAGGTACTCATTGCGGTGTCCGCTCGTTCTTTTTATATAGCTTGCTGGGTACATATTAATATTTATAACCTAATCACAACTGATTTAAATGGAAACAACACTGTGCCAAATGGAGAGATATAATGTGTTAAGCTTAAAGACCTCTCTCTATAAACGATAAGACCACTTTCAGTGCTTTGTTTTGCCATATGGCGCCTCATGCCCTTAATACTGATCAAGATATACGCAGGTGATAAAAGTACTATTTGTGGCGAAACCAACAATCATGCTACAAATCCGTATTTATGACTGTTATCTCTAGAGTGTGATGTTATGATGGCCTGGTGCTGCTTTGAGGGTCTGTTGAGCTGTCCTTGTCCATCTGTTCATCTGCTTTGAAATTGACAGAAACTGGAAGCATGATATGTATTGGTAATGTGCTCTGATATTTGAAGCTGCATTTAACTCTAACTCTGATTCAACATTTAAGTAATATGACTGCCTGTAAAAATCAACACAGTGAGTCAATGCCACTAGCTCAGGACAGCCATTCCCAGGGCAGAAGCTCACATAAACGATAGCTGGACGCCGCCTAAACTGATTCAGTGTGAGGGTGGAATGCTAAGTGCAGCTTTAAAAAGTACGCTTAAAATTCTGCATTAGCTTTAGACATTTTCATTTTTTGAATAATTCAGTAAACAGATATAACTTTGCTGAGATTTCAAGAAGTAGATTTATTTTACAGTGTGTTCTGGCTTTTAATAAAAAACTACATTACCGGACTGATGGAGCGTATTTCAGTGGAATCAAATCAGGATGATATCACCATATGGTGATTCAATTATGATTAAGTCCAAACACACTGATATATTAAAGGCTTTTTTTTCCACTGCAATGACTTTGATTGATGAAAAACATAGACTTGTTTTAAGATTGTGCATGTCTTCCCTCTCTCTCTCCTCCTTCAACTGTGCACTTAACCTTGTACATGTCCAACTACTATTTAAAGGTCAGTTATGAACTTTCACATTCAAATGACTTTTGATTTATTGAAAATGTATTATTTTATCCTTGCTTTTATTTTTTCCCCATTTGTTTGATTACTACATATGCCATATCATGATACATTAGCCTACTGATAATTATGTGTGCTATATGTTGTTCCTTTACTTGAATCACATAGCCCTACAAACTGGTAGAAACAATTCAGTAGATATCCTTCAATGACTGGGTGCCTGCAACAATAGTTAGGGACTGTGTATTAGTAATAGTGACCAGAAATATGATATTAAATGAATGTCAGGAGGAGTGGTCAAGTCATATAAATGTATACTTTTAGAAAACTAGTATGTTGCATGTCCTTAGCTGTGTTTTTCTCCCCATCTTTCCTATCAACATTGGTCTGTAGAACAAAGGGTGTGACTTCATTTTTTTTGTGGACTAATGTAACATACTAATGAATGTGTGGGATATACAAAAAATCAATTGACCAAGCAGAATGAAAGACTGCTAGAGCCTGAGATATGAGAAAACAACCCACACCAAGCCAAATAATGGATCGCACTGCTTGGCCAAAAAGACACCTCAAAAAAGAGTTGACATATTTACTTTTACTCCGCTCTGTTTGAATGAAAAGAGGTTAGAGTAGGAAGAGAAAAAGCATCCAACTGTACAGCCCACTACAGTAGATTACCTCACAGATATACCCTATCAGCAGCAAATGTAGGATATAGGAAAAGGCAGTCAAAGGTTAACCATATAAAGAAATATGACTACTACTACAATATGTCACGGGCTATATTCCAGATACTTGGTCATCCTTACAGACTGTAATGGTGGACTACAGCTACCTTATCCATCCTCTTACACTGGGGGCTGCAGAAATCCATAACCATGGTTACCCCATTAAAGGAGGAGAGGAAGAGAAAGGAAAAACGATACCATAAGAAACAGCCTCATAGCTCTTCAAAGTAGCGCGCACACACACACACACACACACACACACACACACACATAAAATCCCTCTGTGAGTTCATTTACGACTGCCACAAGAATTAGATGTCCTGTGCTCTGTGCGAGACTTCAGCTCAGAGAAATTGTTGCTGCTAATTGAATGACTCTGAACAAATGTTTTAGATGTACATGTGCCAAGAGCAATAACTAGGAGTGAGCTTTGCTGAGGCAGTTGCATCCAACTGGATTTGCTATTTTAAAAAATCATATCAAAAGAAAAAAGCTTGTTGGAGTGTTCCTGCGGGCAACACTTTGGATTTTGGTATCATCTCTCTTGGACCAAAATGGGGAAAAAAATCGATACAGCCATTTTGTCATTGTCCCCGGAATAGCTGTGGCTGTATCGATCACGGTATTCTTCTGTTTATGGCAAGGAGTGGGAGCCTCTCACTCTGGAGGACAGAGCACTCAAAAAGTGTTCCTCCCAAATACACCATCCCTCAGCCTTCAGCCTCACATGGCCCGGCTAAAAGAAACCTGCAGTAAAAAATGACATAATTCAAGTTTTTTTTAATTATTATTAGATATGAATGTAAATATTATTCTCTGAAATACCGCATAAGCTGTGTGTGGATGTACAATTTGATGTGTGTACACCAATTGAAAGTGATCATCTCAGTGATTTAAATGTAAATGGTTGTCAAACAGAAATGTTAATGTAATGTAAAGCTGCAGTCTCCTTTGAGGAATCCGACATCTTATGAGTCTGCTTTACAGATGCTCTTCAACTGATCAATAATTCAGCGGGTTTTGGAAAATCAAGATGGATGAAATGTATTTCCCACCACCGTTACATTAGATTAAAGTTTAATCAGGCCTATGGGGGAAATTAGGAAATGGAAAACCTGGAACTTTCCAACAAAAAGTAGCCCACTGAAACAGATCCCAATAGGGAACAAAGGGGCGAAGACTTTCATGTATTCAAACCATCTTACAAATGTATAGCAACTCTATGCTTATTCCATTAGGTAAGGTATTTAATACCTCAAGCAATCCAATGTCACAGAAGTCTGATCAGATACACATAGTTATTTTATTTAGCCTATTTCCACGGCCCTTTTAAACCACGTATCTACCACTTATGGTGTGTTTAGATAAGAGGAAATAAGCAAGTGGGCGCAATTCAACGACAATTTGCCAGAGGCAGCACAAAACATACACCAACACAAATAACTGCCAGGCGCCTTCCCACACGCTTGGTCCATTGCTAGCTTCGCTAACAGCGATCGTCAGTAGAGTTTGCGCATTGGCTAGTTGTTTGTTGACACAAAACTGTAAACAGTATTATTTCTTACTTGCTGAAAAGCTGGGAAATAAAGCTTTGCTGCGCCCATATAATGTGAGGATTAAATTGTACAAGCATTGCATTGTTCCACAGAAGGGATAAGTAAAAGCAAAGCAACGTTGCAACAAATAGCTGTGAATGAGTAAAGTTAGGTTTGCATTAACTTTGATGCCTTTGCAATTGGACTGAATGTGGTATTCAGTGTAAAAGTACAGAAACAAATATCCTACAAAGGTTTGAAACAAAATGATGACAAGACAATGGTCCTTCTCAAACACAAAGCCCACAGAATATACAGTGGCACAGTGCAATCCATAAAACCTCCCTTTGGCAGCACAGGTATTTTATCATCGCAGTCCCCTGACAAAAGGTTGTCTCCTGGTGACTCCTGATCTGTCATTTCCCGGAGAAGGATCATAAAGTGTTGCCGAATCAAACCCCTGTCAGAGCATAGGTCAAGGGGAGAGGTATACTTCTCCTCCCCATATTTCCTTTCATTTGGCCAAATGCCCCATGTCTGTCACAGAGATTCACGGATTGTGTTTTCCTGTCTCCTCCTGTGCCTGATTTATTTTTGCGGTGACACATCGTAAGGTTTTGAATGAAAGACTGCTGGTTGAATACGCAGCAGAAACATCTTGTTCCGCTCTGACTCTGTGCCTCTGTGCCTAGTGGGAGAGAAACAAGATCACTGCGCAAGAGTGATACAATCAAAATGTATACGTGATTATGCATAGGCCATATGGTCACTTTCTAAGTGCAAGAGAGGAGAGTGCAGAGCTAAAGTGTTCAGCCCTCTTGCAGTAGCTGGCGAATGATGCTTCTTTATGCTGTATGTTGTCCAAAGATGTTACGTGGACAAGCTGGTTGGCTCGGTCCGTGTAAGAGTAAACACGGTGCTCTGCTGGGATGATGCTGGATGTTCAAACTGCATGTCAAACAGTATTTGTGTGTGTGTGTGTGTGTGTGTGTGTGTGTGTGTGTGTATATGTGTGTGTGTGTGTGTGTGTGTGTGTCTGTGTGTGTCTGTGTGTGTGTGTGTATTGCAGTATGCAGCTTCAATCCTTTTTTTCTCTTTTTTCACACAGCCATGTTTCATGATTAACTATGCCTTCACCTGTTGTAAGAGTTTCGTAAAAAGGTAAACTTCTATACTTTATTAAAAACAAACGAAAGACTCAAAATGATGAAGTAATTGGGTCACCACGTCAGAAAATTGTCAAATCCCTATGTAAAAGCAGAACACTTTCCCCAAAACCTATGTATAGTTTGCATGTGCATAATATTTTCTTAATACCACCAATGCATACTCAACCCTTATTCAAGTTCTGCTTTGGTAGGTGGCCTAGAGGTAAGGTGGCCGACCAGTAACCATGAGGTCGCTGGTTCGATCCCCGGCACCGGACAGGAGGGTGTGAGTCGTAAAACTAGCAGAGGCTGGTATTGTGTCTACGGTGCCCACCATCTCTACCATTGTGTCCTTGAGCAAGACACTTAACCCCAAAACTGCTCCAGGGGCGCTGCACTGCGGCTGACCCTGCGCTCTGACCCCCTCCGAAGTGTGGTAACTTGAGAGGGGATATGCGAAAAGACAAATTTCAATGTGCCTCGTGTACAACTGACAAATAAAGATAACTTAACTTAACTTAACTTAACTTAACTTAACTTTTGAAGTTGTGCGCAAAGGTGCTTGTGATGTACCTGCACATGCACCTGCAGACTGCACACACAGCGGAAAGGCTGGACCGCACACTTTATCTCTCCACCCATGCGACTAATTGTAACAGACTGGACCATGAGGCAGTAAAATGAAGGTCACCTTGTGTTTGGCCCCTGCTGATAAGCTGTAATGTTGTCTTTTTATGTGATGCCATGCTCTCCAAGGACCCTCTGCAGCTTAGTGATCAATACACTAAATCAGTTGCTCTCATTATGGCCCTCAAGGCCGCTGCACGTTTGAGTGTGAGTCTGCACATGTGTGCCAGGCAGGACATCATTTAGGGCAGCATGCAGTTGTATTTGTACATTGTATATGTGTATATGAGCAACTTTTGTAATATTAGTCTCAGCGTGATGGTACACGTGTTCAGATATCTCAATGTGGTAATGCAATTATTTGTTCATCAGTCATTAGCTTGAACAGAACATATAAAGGAAGTTGAAGGTCGCTGAGCTGGAATTGTCTCGGCTGACATTTACATATATTCAGTGATGTTAATATGGTATGAAATTAGGATTTTGCAGGCAGAATGTCATTTTTAAATAAGCCTTAACATTTGACATTTTTTGAGACCGTTCTTAAAATCCATCAGTAAAATTTGATCAAAGCCCTCTAATGCTGACTGAATAGGCAATCAGTTGACTCAGAAACGGTAGCGGGGCAACTTGACCTTTTCAGGGAAAGTGGAAATTGTTTGTATAGGTTGAGATTGAGTTGCTTGTATGTTGTGTCTAGGTCGGTGTGCACTTGTGTGTAGTAGACTTTGTGTGTGTGCGTGCAGACACTCAGGATCCCGTGTGAGCTGGACGAGTGCAGCCAAGTTTCCCAGAGCCTCTTATAGCTACCTTGACGGTTCACCTTCAAAACTCCAGATTACAAGTCGTTACCAGCCTCTTCCTCCCCTATGATTTCCTCGGCTCTCCGCATTCTCCCCTCTTCCCCAGTTTCTCCTATTTACCTTTGCAGTTTTTCAGGCATGTCCTCGGAAAACCCATCCCCGCAATGTCTGGGAAATATCACCTCAATGGAAGAAGGAAATGCTCCTTAGAAGTGTGTCCTTCAGTCTCATTTAAAAGCTGATTGTGTGTGTGTGAGACGCCGGGTCTTGAGAGCCATATAGATATGAGTAGTGTCACTGTTTTTTGCGACCCAAATCTCACTGCTCTGTTTCAGAATCGCTTATCATTGCATACAATCTCAGCAGCACCATTGACAGTGTGGGGTACGCTATAGCATTTCATTGCCCTGTGGGGAACATCAGAATTTATCACAAGTTTATGTCTCTCCATTGATTGATATTTTTTTAGATAGCTCATTGTGTGCCTCGGCTCACACACCACAGTGTCATGTGGACCTGTAATTTCTCCTGACAGCTTGTTTTTATCTCTTTTGTAAGTGATAAACATATGTCTTAGCACTCCAATAGCCCAAAGCTAAAGGAGGGCTCCCGAATGTGCAGCGGGATGTGTTGCTATAAACAATCCTTGGACAGTATTTTTTGGATGCGCTCTCCTTAATCTCATTCTGAGCGGAGATACGCGTGTCGCCAGAGGACTGCGAGGCCGTGTGAGGAAAGGTCGAGCGATAGAGAGAACAGGAGGGGAGAGAGGAGGAGGAGGAGGAAGAGGAGGAACTCTTGGAGTCAGCCCCGGCTAAATGAAAAGAAATCCAAATCTTTCAATTAATCTGCTTAGCTCCCCCGTGGGCAGATGTCGGAGAGACTGCAGCAGGGCACAGGTCAGAGAAATAAATTGACAAGTGGGAATAAAAGAGTGGAGGAGTAAAAAAAAGAAGAAAAGAAATCAGAACGTCATGGCTTCCCCTGAGTTGTTACACGCCACTAACAGACCCCCCTATATATAATCTGCTCTGCCCTTCCAGCCACCTTGTCTAAATCTTTAGCTTCGGTTTGCTTTTCTTTTTTCTTTTTTGCTCTATAAACAAAAAGCGTCTGGGTCCAGGGGGTACAAGTAACACCAGTAGTGATCCCAGTAATGCTCAGAGGTTTGTCTTTGTGCACATGACTCATCATTGACAACCTATAGAATGAGACTTTGCTAAATAAGCATGTCATAAAATGTGTTCTGAATGATCACTGTGCAACATCCGTTCATTCAAAATCTTTGGCAGTCGCGCAGTGAAGAAAACATAACAAGCCTTTTTCAGAACGGATTTGTCACTGTAAATATGTCTTTTGTAAACGTCATTTGTAGGAGACAGAGGTTTGGGTTTACCTCAGTAATGCTCTATGCTTAATTGACTCATTGTTTAATTATTTAATGGCTTATTATTATTATCTTGATTACATTTCCAGAAAGTCTACTCAATCACAATAAAACTGCAGACCTTTTTTTTCAACAACCACCCTTACCATGCAACGATTATGAAATATGACGGAAATGCTCAAACTTTGATTGTACATGCTTTTTCTCCTCCTGTGTTGTTTGCTATCGCTCCACTTTGACCATACATCCATTACGGACAGTAGGTGAAGACAGAGGGGGCAGCTTTGGGGATCAAGTTAAACTCTTGAATCTTACAGTAGCCACAGTCAATAAAAAGGGGGGAGTGGGGGGGGGGGGATTCCTTTCTCCTTTCCCTTCTTCCTTGTCTGTAACCAGAAAAAATACTAAGACGCATATAGCCCAGACAAAGAAGCCAAAGTTCATTCCTCCCACCTAGCAGAGACTTTAATCAGCGAGTGGAAACTTATATTGTTCAAGCGATGATGAATACCAGTTGATTAGCCCCCACTGCCCATCTAAGTGGGAAACTCCTAGGCTCATTATTTTCTCCGTTGCGCAGCGCAATTCAACATACAGCAGTTGTCTCGTCATTTTTTTGGAAGCCCTTTCTTCTCAGACAAGGAGGGTCTGGTTGTAATCTATGGCTCAATTTGTGCTCCTGAGGAATAGAGATTGTTCAGCGGAGCCTTAATCAGCGCTGACACACTCTCCCCTATCTGATCAACAGGCCAACGTTGTTTCCGGTGGACGGTATTGACAGGGACATCAGATAAGTGAGGGGAATAATTGGGTGGGATAAGGGCAGGCCAAGAAATAAATAATAGAAAAATCAGGCCTAATATTCAGTAAGTAGTAGCACAGAGAATTTGAGAACAATTTAGGAATACCCAATGTAACATAACTTTAATGGGGCTTCAACCAATAAGCAGAGTTTTGTTTTAAAGAATCACTCTGCACATCTAAATTGATATTCCCCACTCTTGTGAATTATGTTCATCTCTCCCTCAATAACACAGTGAATTGAGCTGCGCAAACACTATTCGGTCGGGCACACGGGAGCGTATGCCCCAGTCTACAGTAGAGGATTTGAGTTCTTCTTTCATAAGCAATAAAAATCGTGATAGGTGTATGAAATGGCTTTTCCTAAGGCATATACAATATATCTACGGAGAGCTCGCCGCGTTTGGATGATCTCTTTCTGAAAACGTCGGAGTAATATCCCCTTTGAAATCGTGCCTCTGCAAGATGGCCTAGGTGTGACATTGGCATCGCTTTCACTGGAAATATCCGTTGATCAATTTTCAGGGCGCACAAACTATATTGAGGCCATGAAAAGAGTGTCTTATCACTTATAGCTCTAAAGAGAGATGGATTAAGCCTGTATTTTTCTCCTTATTGCAAATGGAAATGATTGATTTGTCTATTATGTCCTCAAGGAAATAAAATTATGTTTTTCTGTGGAAAACTCTCCTGTTAGGGCTTCCATTACCATTGCCATGCTTTCAGCCCCTGCCTGTGCTCGGTAAATTCATTTTGGGGATCATTATATGGATTAGAGAAAATCCAAAATACATAAATCTTTTCATCAAGGCTTTCCTGCTTCTGTCACAATGTAATCTTAAAGCAAGTAAGTCAGACATACGGACTTTGTCCCATGGCATCAATTTTACTTTTTTATCCTTTATACTTGCTCTCCATGTGAACTTTCTATCTAATACGTCACACTAGATGGTTGTGTCACATTGCACAGTTTTTGTCACGTCTGAATCAAAGACTCATCTTTCATCAATAAGTCAACCTTGGCAGCGTCAGCACCACATGCTTCTTAGGAGAAAAGCTTTGTAACCTTTTTCTTTGAGCTAAACGGTAATGTGAGCATGCCAACATGCTGATGTTAAGCAGGTATAATGTTTACCATTCATCATCATCAAGTTTAACCATGAGTTTAACTTGTTAGTGTTTGCTAACTAGCACTATTGTATTGTCTTTTTCTCCATATAGAATATTCAGTATGCAGGGGATAATTGTCCCTTCAGTGCTGTATACAGAGACCAGAAGTACTGTTGCATTGAGTAAAGTGCAATAAATGAACAGTGCTGTCAAACATACGAAGATGTGCCTTGTTTCATTAAAAAGGAAAAGGTTCAATTAAGTGAAAATTGACATAAAACAAACACAGGAATAGTGCTATGAGCAGCATTATATAAATTACAGGTTTGTAGTTGAACTAAGTGTATATCTGTGTGAGTGTGTGTTGAGGAAGGACAGCTGAGACTAAAGGGAGTACCATTATACTGTATTTGCAGGTAGGTTATACACCAAATTAATTTTTGAAAAAAATAAATATTGACCCAATGATGGTTTCAGAAAAAAGTGTCCATCCAACAGTTGTTGAGATATCTGCTTTAACCCAATATATATGAACCTCATAGTGGTTCACGTAAAGTAAGTCTGTAGGATTCGTCATCTGGGAACCATGAAGGTCTGTTCAACATATTGTACCAATAGATGTTGCAGTATTTTACTAAAAGCCAAACATGTTAATGATGGAGATTTAGGGGACTACAAATGTATTTGATTCATTCTCTGTGTAACAATGAATGTCTATAAGTAATATCATAGCACAACATCCAATAGTTGCTGAGATATTTCAGTGGTTGACTGATATCAGACCAACATTGCCATCGCTAGAAGCACGCAGCTTATGTGACTGAAGACCTCTAGCTTCACTTATTTATGCCAGCACTAGCTACTGTACATCTGGCCCCTCTGCTTTGTGTGTAGCCATGTCACGCTCACTAGCACCACAGCTTGCAGCCTTATTAGCACCAACAAATGTGTTCTTGACACTAATTACAGCTTCCCAGTAAGCACTGCTGTGGGTTAGACAAATAGAAGGCAGCCATCTTCCCATCACCGAGGCCTTTTCTGTAAGCCTGGTGACAGGCGTGGGGGGAAGAGGGAGGAAAACCATGGATCTTCCTCTCGCTGCTTTCAAAGGAAGGAGAGGGAGTGGGGGGGATTTTCCTTTTGTCTTGATTCAGGGTTGAAGGAAGTCAAGAGGGATGTTGCCCTAGCCTTAGCGGTCCATGCGTCACTGGAGAGGCGATATATCCGTGTCAGGGTCTGTCCTCCCCCTTTCTGCAGACGTGCTGCTATAGGCATATTTCATGTTGTCCGTCTAACAGGCTTTCATAACCAACAGTAAACAGGTGCTCGCCATCTCGGGTTGTTCTTCATTGCAGTTGTGTGAGAAAAACAAGGTCTATATATTTGCTTTAATAGTTTTCCAGTGCCAGCCTGCTGCATAGGTGTATCCCCATGTGAGATGACGGAGGAGCAGCAATGGTCTGTGACTAGGCATGCAGGCGGTCTAAAAATGGAGCAGTTCCTCTGATGTCAAGTTACTCTCAAACCCTCCGAACATCTCCCCTTGCAAAGGCTTTTGGTGGCGAAAAATGTTGGCACCAGTAATGGGCTCACTGGCAGGACTTATTATACTTTAAGAGGAGTCAGGAAGCAACTGATGATGAGGAAGGTGTGTGGGCGGCCCCACCAACGCTGCTGCAGACCGGCGGGTGAGAGCAGCAGGCAGGAGGAGCCGCAGTATACACACATGCACAAACACAGAATACTTACTTGTGCTCCTACACTCTATTGCTCTGAAGAGAAAAACAGTGAGAGAGACAGAGAGGCTGGGTGGGTGGGTGGCAGTGTGCGAGAATGTGTGTGAGTGTGCCTGGTATTGTGGATCATAAAGTAGATACCAGGGATTGTGCTTGTTTCTGGTCAGGGATCAAAAGCCGCCTGGAGCAGAGGCTACTTTTAAGAAGCTAAGCGACACAGTGGCTCTTTCAGGAGGGCCAACACGCTTGAACAGGCTTCTTATTTACAGCTTAGGCTGGTGTAATGTCACACAAGGGTTGCTACGGTTTGTTTGAGTCTCTGTTGTACTTCAGATGCCAAATGGGTTGGATTTGTCACACACGCACCCAGCACCTGGAGTTCCAGAACGTTTAGGCAAGTTTTTTAATGTCGGTTTATTATGTATTTCATCTAAAAGGCGCTGATAGCGTAAATGCCAACCTTCAGGCAGTCCAAGCAGGGTAAGACAAACACAAGGAAATTATTTGGAATGGCTTTTTATCCGAGGTCCACTGGATGTACACACTGTACTTGAAACTTGGCTTGACTGACAGCGATACTCCGAAGCACCAAATATGGCATGGATGAGGCAGGCACAGACTCTTGGGGAGATTCCGTGGTCCTCCCACATGTTCTCCCGTCTGCAGTATTTTGTGGTAACGTGTGACTCCCCATTCCTCCAAACCGACACACACACACACACACACACACACACTGAGTCGTGTATGTGCATGCATATTTGCAATAAGCACATGGACATGTAAATCATCCAGTTTGTTATCAGCAGGTATTTGGTCATGCAGGAAATTAACCTTAGGTGAGAGGAATCCCTTAAATAAAATCTATTTTTGTCCTTTGTGTGTGTGTGTGTGTGTGTGTGTGTGTGTGTGTGTGTGTGTGTGTGTGTGTGTGTGTGTGTGTGTGTGTGTGTGTGTGTGTGTGTGTGTGTGTGGCATTAGTGTCAGGTCATTAGTCATGTAATTTAAGAGGGATATTTATACTATTTTCCTCCTACAGTCATGCACGTGATCTTTACTCTTTTTTTCTTTTCTTATTCTCTTCTCATCTCTCCCTGATTCAATCTCCTTTCTGAAAGTCTACCCCAACCCTCCACCTTGTTCACAGAAGCATTCAAGAAGCTGGGGATGACTGACATTTACAATTCTGTCGCTCATAAATGCAAGTGCCCTCTTGAAAGATAGATTCAATTAAATAGGTGAACCGTCAGCATCTCTTTTAGACGCAAATGTGCACATGGTCCCTTTCAAATAATACGTAATTGCAATTTTACAGTAAACAAACAACTAATGGTCAGGCCGCATCCGGATACTCCCACCACAGACTCCCCTATGGGCTAATGAAGAAGTCCTTTGAACATTTGCACTCCTGTAAATAGCCTTTTCCTGCCCAAAGTGCTGACCTAGAATAGGCAGCTCAAACTAAAGATGTCAAGGGTATTTTCTAACATTTCCTTACAGGAGGATCAGCATAATACATCTGTGTATATCCATTAGGGCCAAAGTAATGGCACCCTTGGGAGAAGGAGAGGGAAAGTTGCGTCTGTATTTTTTTTCTTCCTCAAATTAATAATTGAGAGTGATGGATTATTGAGAAAGGAATGGGTCGCTAACCTGTGCAGTGCATTCTATTTAATTGGTCATTTGTCTCTGGTGATCATTTTCTGGTCCTCTGAAGGTCCTAAGGCTTCCCTTCACGATCATTATATCAGAAAAAAAAGGGATGGAGCAATGTTACTAATCAGAAAGAATATAGCCGAATAAATGAATGTTTCATCACGTTTATGGTGCTAGTGTGTTTTGCCTGTGTTCGCAATCATTTGTGTGTTGTTTGGTTTCTGCACGCATATGCAGTATATATACAGTGCAAGCATTACATTTTCTTAAAAGCTGCAACCCCCGTTCACCCCAAAGGCATCCACATGTTCCATGTTGTGTGGAATCCCTCATTTCACAGCGTAGGCTCACACATCATCACACAGACAGATATGAGCGGAAGAATGTTGCTTGTTTTTCCAGCAGCCCACAGAGCAGCCACATGCTCCAGCGCAATGCAGCATAGAAGTGGTGCCACTTACTATCATCAATATCTGCCATGTCTGTCTGAGTAAACTTGACTGTACTGTGGCTTGCAGAGTCATTGAGGGGGTTGCTTGTCAGGGCGGGATTACAGTACTTTTTGATTCCCCTACAGATGGCCTCTGCAACTGCAAGATCTCAGGGCAAACAAAGATGGACTGACACTATGTTGACTCTGTGTCCAAGTGACGATGTGTTAGTTGGATGCAACTGATGCAATGACACTGCTGCTAGCACTTATACCCAATGACATTGTATGTATACGTTTACTGATAAGAACAGTATCAAACTTTCAGTGCAGCCACCTTTCAACAGACGTTTGTGTCCTCTTAATGTGGCTCGCTAGAAGGTTGCCTATCTCTTTTGATAGTAGTACAGTTGTTTTTTGCCTAAACCGCAACTGACAGAACTGTAGTTGTCATGTATAGACATTGTTGATAGCTAGAATTTTGACTGTAGAGAAAAGATAATGTATGCGGATTCGTCCTGTCTAGTGACAAATGTTTCTCTCTACCACCATCTCATTCAAATTCAATATTCTCTAACACTGGATCCACACAGGAGCTGTAACGTGAGCAGCAGGTTAGCAGTGCTCCATCTATGTGTACATGCCTTCAGTCACAGTATTGAGCTCAGGTCACCTGAGAGCCATACAAACATGTGTTGAAGAATTGTGAGTAAAATGGTAGAAAATAGATCTGAGCTGCACACAAGTAGACCAGCACAACTCTATAGTGTCAATAGTCCCTCAATATGTGTATACTTTCTGATGAAAAAACTAAATCTGTTTACGTTGTGCGTGGGTGCTTACTGTTTGTCATTGCGGGGATTAGTATCCAGCTGTTGTCAAGAGACAGACAGAGTTCCAGAGTTGATCAAATGAATGAGAAAAAAAACAAGAGTGGGAGAAGAAGAGTGTGGGTTCTCTCAGAGGTTGGAGCGAGGGAACTGAATGAGAAAGAGAAACGAGGGGAATGCAGTGATTGAGCGCAATGTAATCTGGGCGCCAAGGTTAAAGCCACCGTTGTTCATGTGGCAACTGTTCTGAGACCCACTTGTGACATTAGAGTGGGGTCCGCTGTCCCCAACCCTATTTTAGCCACAAATGCTGGCAGTCATGGGGTCCACTGTTCCTGTTTGTCAAGCAGAAGCCACTGATGCCAGCAATGACATCATCATATATATGCACAGGAAAGCTTTTAAACCAAAGACATGTGCGCACACACACACACACACACACACACACGTGCGCACACACACACACACACACACACACACACACACACACACACACATATATATATATATATATACAGTTCATATTCCTGCAGGATTCCTGCTGGAATATCATCTTTACATACTTCAAATGCACCCGCTGTTATTTGCGTTACACTGGTGTCATCTGACAGTCCAGCCAGTGTTTCCTCTTCACTGGAGAAAGAGGAGAAGGCAACCACTGAGAGAAATCATTTGTTTGCTTTGCAAGAAAGGCATAAAGAGGGATTAAAATGTGATTCGCAGAACAAAAATAAATCTGAGTCACTGGTCCAGTAATCCCTGTAGTGCACCTGGGCTTCCGTGACGCTGTCCTATATCCATTATTACAAGAACACCTCTTCCAGTTGGTGGGACCACATTTCCTTACCAACCAACCAACCCCCATTAATTCTGATGATCAATTCTGATGGGCTTTTCGGAGTAAAAGCCTCATGCTGGGAGGGCCTGCGACGGACCTAATGAATGACAATCAATATTTGAAATTGTTGTGGGATTTTTCCGAGAGTATGGCATGCCTCAGTGGGCCAATCTCGCAGCATAAATGTCCTATTTGAAGTGGAGCGTGAAGCTGAACAGTGAGGGGAGAACAACACAGGAAGTAAGAGAGAGAGAGACTCCTAATGCTGCTCCTTAGTAGCGGTTGCTAATGGGCCAGTTGTTTGGATGCTGCGTGATTGCTTACGGTTTTTCACTATCATTCACACACATGCTTTAAACCAAAAGCACATGCACAAGTATTTGTATTTGTTTCAACATAGACAATTATTATTCTGTTGTTATTCCCAACATCACTTGACCATACTTTAATTAATTTGCAATAAAGTCAGATTTCAAGGGCATCAGATCCTGTAGCAAATACCCTGAAACAATATTAGACATAGATTAATGACTTCAGTAATTTGGGAGTTCTTTTGCAATGCAACTTCTCATAACAAAATGTTAATGTATTTAACCTCGGAAGCCAGAGGTTTACACTCATTATATCGTACGTTATTTGTATTTTTTTGTTCGTGTGTGTGTGTGTGTGTGAGAGAGAGAGGGCCTGCTGTTTCCTAAGACCTTCCCCGAGCATATTAATTGTGTTAGGCGTTGTGAAGAGTTTGTTTATGTTTGTTTGCTCAGCGAAGAATCACTTTGTGAGGTGTTCACTTGACATGCATCACTGGTAGAGTAAGACAGGGAGGATTTATGTTCTGTGGCTTAATTTATAAAGAGGCAGAGCTCCCTTGCTGTTTGGGGGGGGGGGGGGGGGTAACTATAATAAATTGCCTATACCTGCTCCTGCAGCTAAGGCAACAGCGGGGGGAGAAAAAGCATGGGAATCAGTGACACCAATTATTTTGACCTTGAGTTTCTCCAGCTAAGGCAGCTAAAGCAGCATGACACTGTGGAGCCTTTTTTTTTCGAATGTTTCAAAAAATAAAAAGTTCAAGAAGCAGGCCAATTACGGCAAGTCTAAAAAGTTTGAAAAAACTCTTTTGAACAATTCTCAACATTTTCACACGCTCAGTAAGAACTGCAACAACAGTTATAAATCATACATGCATTTCACCAAACCTTAAACTATTAAAATGTTCATGAGATGTCATTACAACATAAAACAGCAAAATATAGATTTTATATATATGTCACAACAACATTTGCGAAATCTACTTCCCCTGCTATTTACATCAAGCTAATTTTGACTGGACTTATTAACCACTGTGACTAACATACAGTTTACAAATATGCTTGTTAATTTAAATGGGTTTAGGTCACAGTATAAGATTTCTAGTTTACAACGTTTATGCAAGAAAGGCTTCTGGCTTGTTCTTAATCGGGATATAATTTACCTTTGTGGGCCTTGTTTTTTAGTGTTTTCTCCGCTCTGTACTCTAGTATTATTAGGCCTTTAAAACTGTGATAGTCTCTTACAAGATAGATGTGTTAGCTTCTTTTTTATTAGTTCTTGTTGTAATAAGAATGATTAACAGACACTTTAAACCCTGCAGTACATTGTTACATCAACAAAATGTATTGTGATCTGCCAATTAGAAAAGATGTGTGCTAGCGTGTCACAATATCACAAGCCTCTAAAATATGAAAAGGCAACTGATGTCTTCATTCACGACTATTGGGTCAGCATTAGAGCCAAGACGGTTTGAATGGAGCTCATATTCTACTCGTTTTTTTTCATCATCAGCCACCGGCAGTCTTTTCTTTCTGTCTATCTCGATCCTCTCTATTAAGTGCTGCCCTTAGTCACTGACAGGAGTGTACAACAAAGGGGATTTCCTAAGTTAATATTGTCTTCGCCAACACTGCTGATCCACTTTACAGTACAATTACGTAGCCCAGGAGTTCCCTCAGTAATAGGATTACACATCCAAGAATGTCAGTGTGTAAAGGTTTAATTGTTTGCTCACTCTAAATTGGATTTTGGTGTGAGCACAATATGCTACCCCATCCTCCTACTGTTTCGTCTCAGCAGCGTGAGCACTCATTATTAAGTATGCTCCGTTTGCTGTATTATTTAGTATTACTTACACACCAGTCCATCAATTTTTTTTTATTTTGTGGTGCATGTGACAAAGAAATGCATTGAACATGTATCAGTTGTTCGCACCATTGATTCTACTTCTTATGTTTTATCTGATGGATTGAATCATTGTTAAGTCCAACATTTAAATATAAAAAGACATTCACATGTTTACTGTAAATTTTAATAAATAAGAAGAAGAAATGAAGCAAATCATCACATATGAGAAGCCGAAACAATAGATTTTATTTATATTGTTTTGCCGGGAAAATTATGATTGATTGATTATCCATTTTCTGTCAATGGACATACTAATAAATGGCACAATGTTAGTCCACATTAGTGCTGTCATCCACTCAGTTTAGACTTGAATTGTTCTGTCGGTTAGGGGATTTCTTATTGTATACTACACAGACAAACCCAGAAAGACACAGACGTATTAGTATTGCTAATACTGCCTGTAGTTTGAGAGTCACGGTCAGCCAGAGCATGCTGGATATTGGCGTGGTGCGAGTTCAGCAGTGCAGATATTCTTGTCAACATGTGACTTTGAAATTGGGTCCTCCGCAGATGGGGAGGATCTCTTCTCACTAAACCACGTCATGGTCCCACATGTGAATTTGTTCTCGCTTTCTGATTGGTACATCAGCCGCGGGGCATGATCACTGTGTTATTATCAGCGAATGCTCGGCGGTCATTTTTTGTCTCTTGCTGTGTCTGCTTATGTATGTTCGGACCTCCAACTCTGTCATATCCCAACACCAGCCCCCACACTGGGCTGTAATAATTGTGCAGCAGTGTACTTTAACTCATGTAGCGCAAAGACAACATCTCGAGCGCTGAGAATTTATCGTCCGTGTTGGTGCAATACCTCGGGCTGTCCTTTCCCTCCACCTCTACCTCCTGCAGGGACCTGTGATTTGGGCTGATGAATCTGCAGGGACATTCTTACCATTCAATCTGAGGATGATTCAGGATAATTGTAATAGGATTTGAAGTCTATCTTTAGGGAGGATATAAAGGGGATTGTAAGTGGTCGTTCACCTCACATTGAAGGTATTAGGGGGGAAAAAAACAAAAATTATCTCATCGCACTGCACCTAGCTTTTCATTTTCAGCTGCTTCCCACCCAACTTCATGGAAACACTGCTGGTGTTTGCGAAAAGGTTTTGGGGGCTTATCGTCCTACACCTGCTCTGACGCAGCTGTACTGATTACCTGATTTGACCAGGCAATAAGCCGTAAGGCCACGCTGACTCACATCACAGATGTTTACATGTTTGCGAATGAAAGCGATCGACACAAGCAAAAAGGGATAGGGAAATTGAAAAAGTCAATGATGGTATGTTAAAAAGTGAAAGATTCTGCTTACATGAAGACAGCAATCTTATTTTTTACCTTTGCTAGCTGTTTCGCTGTAGGGATCACTTTGTTCAACACTGGACAAACAACTATCACCCAGATTGCCAGTAAATTTGGTATGGACAGAGGAGGAGGCCTATTGACTTTTCCTTAGTGCATCCACTTAGTTGACATTTCTGGTTTTGATTGGATAGATTGCCATACAACTTGGTTCATATTTCCCTCAGAATGAATTGTCATAACTTTGGTAAATGCATTTTAAGCATTCTTGTGCTATCATCGTGTTACAATATTGATGTATCTAATACTTAAACATTTAAATGATCATTTAAACGTGTGTTAACTGTAAGGCTTGGGGGGGGGGGGGAGTTAGGGACACAGGTGCAGACCAAGGGGTTTCTAAAAGTTATCCCCGGAGGGATAACCACTAAATCGCAACGCGACACTGGGAGGGGGCAGAAAACAAAAAGCACAAAGTTGTGCTGGGCCACACAGGCTACCTTTTAATATAGAAAACGAAAACAAGAACAAAATCACCGCTGCCAAGCAGCTGAACGGACACACACACAAAACAGAAGACTTTGAAACACAGGGAGCACTCAGAGACAACCTCTCACTACATGAAATCTACCGTTTCCTCACAGTTAACTGCTATTTAGCTAAAGTGTTAGCATGGTAAAATGCTTAACTAAGGTAATGAACCTAAATATTACCTGCCGAACATCCGCATGTTAGCTTTGTCAATGTGAGCATGTTACCATGCTCACATTGACATTTAGCTCAAAACACAGCTGTGCCTCACACAGCCGCTTTTAAGCTCTTAGTCTTGTTATAGCATATACGCTAATTAATTTTTATCATGCAGCTTTAAACTCACTACTGCAGTTGTGATTGCATGCAGTCCTGTTTGTGTGTATGCATGCGTGCCTGCGTGGATTGCTAGTGTGTTCTCATTTGGATTAATTAAAAGGAAATCTCCCGTGAAGTTTGGGGGCGTCTCAATCTGGCCTTTTCAAGGACAGAAAACCTATCAATAATACCCTAGCCACAACCCCAACCTACACACTGTACAACTACCCACCCTTATGTGCACACACACTTGCACACACACACACACACATATACACACACAGACACACACACACACACACACACACGCACGCACGCACGCACGCACGCACACACACACACATGTAGGCATACCTCATTCTAACGCCATGGAAACAGTTACCCAGTGCCGCTCCCAAGCCTTGTGATCATCCCTCTCATTTGCTTTGGAACAAAGCCTGTGAAATTCTGTCTGTTAGAGCTCCCTTATCAGTGCTCCCTGCTTGCCTCTGCCATGAAGCAGCACTCATCTCAATTGCTTAGTCATTCATACGGTTTCTTTTTTTCAAAGTCACATTTCTATTGTGGTCTGTAGGCTGTTCTTTTGTTGCTGACGACCACTGAGTAGCCTAGCGTGAGTCATAACTGAAGTAAACATCATGGCACATTGCGAGGGAGAGAGCAGCATGTGCTGCTCTGCGTATGGGGTTGCCCCAGCTAAGGTAATAGCGGAAATCACTTGGCTGGAGTGAGCACAATGACTTTATTAAAACAGTGTGTGTGTGTGTGTGTGTGTGTGTGTGTGTGTGTGTGTGTGTGTGTGTGTGTGTGTGTGTGTGTGTGTGTGTGTGTGTGTGTGTGTGTGTTGTGTGTGTGTGTGTGTGTGTGTGTGTGTGTGTGTGTGTGTGTGTGTGTGTGTGTGTGTGTGTGTGTGTGTGTGTGTGTGTGTGTGTGTGTGTGTGTGTGTGAGAGAGAGAGATAGAGTATGCAGAATAAACTGTATAAGCAAGCATATGTGTATAAATAAGAAATCCAAAGCCTTGATTGGGCAGAAAATCACTCTAATGTGAAAGGTGTTGCTTTCGTACATGGGAACCAGGGATTCCATTCACAAGTTTCTATGGTTACGGAGACAAGCGTCAATATGCAGTTGACACCATCGTTGCTAAGCTTCTTTCTTGCCCCCAGAGCATACGGCAATGACAAGGTGTTGTTCGGTAATTGGGATGAAGAGGAGAATACTGAAATTGGTATAAAGTAGGACTGAGAAAAAACCCAAGTTTTCATCAAAAGAGAGTGTTCTGTCTTTTTGTACTACTTCATTTGTTTTTCTCCTTGGTTTATTAGCCTACTTCTTTGGCTCTTCATCTACTTATTCACTTACTTGGCTGCTCTTGCGCCCATCTTGTTCTTCCACCTGTCTCACTCATGAATATATTCATGGCAACATCATCAGGGTGAATCTCTTTAGAAAGGAAAGTGTGCTGTCAGTTCAGTAGGTTTCTCATGGTAAACAGAGTTTGGTTCATATTCAACCCATATTCACTCCCAGTATAGGAGTGTGTGTGTGTGTGTGTGTGTGTGTGTGTGTGTGTGTGTGTGTGTGTGTGTGTGTGTGTGTGTGTGTGTGTGTGTGTGTGTGTGTGTGTGTGTGTGTGTGTGTGTGTGTGTGTGTGTGTGTGTGTGTGTGTGTGTGTGTGTGTCAGGGATGCTAGGCTTTTGTGGTATTTGCAAGTTATATGAGATATATGAGTGGGGTGTAAAAGGCAGACAGTGATGGAGGCACAGGTCTGTCCTTGGAAGTGGAGCTGAATAACAATAAATCATCCCGGCGACAATTGGGAATTTTGCAGCACCAGCACAAAAGTTGACAGGGACTTTGTGAGAGGTAGGCTACAACTGAGTTTGACACAATGTGCACATCCCAAAGCCAGCAACAGTAAAACAGTCCACATTTTTGGAAGCAATGGCGTTGAGGAGGCGGGTGCAATTCAGGGCATGTATTCTTTATACTTGATCAGGATTAGCTGACTCCTCTGTGGCCAGTAAGTGTCCTAGCAGTCCCAAATGAGAGGCAGAGAGAGAAAGGAAGGGTGTTTATTAATTCTCCGCGTGAAGGATAGAGGGAATATCCAATGGATTATCTCAACTCCTCCTTTGTGCACGAAAACTATAGGCATCTTGAAACCGGGTTCTAACTGACTTCTTCGCAAAAATAAATCCTAAAGTCACACAAAGACATTTTCACTAGTTGAATTCAGCTCAAGAGAAAAATGAAGAGCTCCCTCTTCTGGGTATTAGGCACACTCTTTGTTCAGCTCTCCCTAAACAACAGCCCTACAGTGGGCCGCTCTTATGTAGCCTATACCTGAGGTCATTCAAAGCTCAGTGATACTGCAGACCGTTGGGGTTCTCTTCACCCATGAAATGTCCGTACTTGTAGCGCTATGTAAGCCACTTTAAACAAAACTCCCCCCCCAACCTTGCGAATGTTATCTCATATCGTTTGGAATTCCTGATAGCGTTTCGTTGAGGCTGAGTTTTAGCTTTGAATTCCGTGTCAAAGTAACCTCTCTTTTCCCTGAACTCTGTCTCTGTCATCCCGCTGCTCAAAGGGGCTTCTGCCGATCACTCCACTGAATGTTAAAAACTGTGTGTGTGTGTGTGTGTGTGTGTGTGTGTGTGTGTGTGTGTGTGTGTGTGTGTGTGTGTGTGTGTGTGTGTGTGTGTGTGTGTGTGTGTGTGTGTGTGTGTGTATCGCAGAAAAGAAGTTAAAAAAAATCACAAAGCTGATCCCTGCTCGACTTGCGCTAGTAGTGCTGGGGAGACATCTCCATGGTTACAGAGCTTGACTCAGACAGGAAGGTGATGATGCGTAGTCATTGAGGGTAACAGATTGACGGGGGATTGTCTTTTTCATGTGAGGATGTAGTGCCGAGAGCTACAAGAGTCTCCCGAGTGCAGCGACAGTGTGTATGTATTGGGGTGTGTTTGTGTGTGTGTGTGTGTGTGTGTGTGTGTGTGTGTGTGTGTGTGTGTGTGTGTGTGTGCGTGTGTGCGTGTGTGCATTTGCCTGTGCACATATGTGTGTGGGAGGTGTCGAGAAGAGTTTTCCTCCGAGGTTTTCCCAACCTTATCCGTCAAAGAGAGAAAAACAGCCAGAGAGAGCTGACAGGAGAGTAATTCTTCTTGTGAATACATTTTTTTTTGGAGCGCACCACACCCACACACGGACACACACAGACACACACACACACACACACACACACACACACACACACACTCACACACACATACACATAACACCACTGTGACTCCACCTGCCCATCCTCCCTCAGCTTCCAACCTCAGATGGATGATGCTATCAGGAGACTCAGGGTGTAGGGCAGAGCAGGGTAGCTTGTAAGATATCCTTCCCGTGTTGTTATCTGCATATGTACAGGCGAGCTCCGGAGCAGACAAGCGGCCCCCGGCAGTTATTTGCAGACCCCACGGCGCATCATGAATATTTATTGGTAGATGGTCCGGGGTTGCGTGTTTGTTTCTCCTTCCTTTCCTCTGGCCTGTGGCTCGAGGTACTGTTGATTATGGGGCCTTGGCCGCGTGATTAACACACTGATCTCTAGCCAGGATGCAGGGCCTAGCAGCACACTTAGCAGTAATTACACTTAGCCACGTTGACTGCTCTCTCTCTCTAGCTCTGTCTCTGTCGCACATGAGGGCACAAACGTCCTGAGGGAACACAGGGGCCGTGCAGCTGAAAATGAGTCAAATCCTTAGAAAGTTATCTATTGTAATGATGTTGTTGTCCTTTGGTGTTTTGGCTTTAATTCTATTAAAGAGAATCGTCAGATCTGGTATGTATATATATACTTTATGCATAATTTGTTTTTATGTACAGTCTATGCATACTGCAAAAGCCCCTGTGTGCATGTACATGTGCATCAGTGTGTGTGTGTGTGTGTGTGTGTGTGTGTGTGTGTGTGTGTGTGTGTGTGTGTGTGTGTGTGTGTGTGTGTGTGTGTGTGTGTGTGTGTGTGTGTGTGTGTGTGTGTGTGTGTGCGTTTGTGCATGTCTTGGAGGATGCTGGCTGTATCTGTGGTCTGCCTGCTGTTCTATTCGCTTGGGGGGTCAAAGGCACGTAAGTTAATAATGCTGTCACGCCAAGGGCTGAAGGCTTGCTCTCCCTAGAAACACACACACACAAAGAGAAAGACATGAGCATGCACACAAACATACACTCATGCACATACAGTTTTTCCATCTCCACCACTGGCAGTGAAAAGGATGAGACAGAAGCATAGTGTTTGAATAGTTTTTTATTGTAGATAAAAGAATATTTCTTTTTACCATCAAAAAGATTTATGGTCATGGTAAGTCCTTGCCAAAGCAATTACACAGCAACAAAGTAATGAGACAAAGACATAGAAACAAGCAAGCCTTCAGCTCTGTCTCACAGTGCACAGCAACTTCTACAAGAATGGCTCTTATTGGATTTTCTGCCACTGGGAGAAGTATCTTTTGTTTATGACTGCAGGTTTTTAACTTGTTATTTTAGGTCCATTCCATAAATGAGTTTTGCTTTCAAATCTTTGTAATTTTGATAGTGTCACAGAAACCCCTTGCCTTTCACTGCCTATTCGTTCTCTGTTTCTTTCCTGACATTTGTATTGTGAAAGTCATGATTGGCTGCAAGGTGGTTAAGTGGCTAAAGGGCAACAGTGATGGACGGATTACAGAGGGAAGACAGAAAGATTCAGATAATGTCATGGGTTTGTTCTGTTGTTTGTTTTTTTGTTTTTGTTGGTTGAATGTATGACTTTTTTATGTACTAATAATAATAAGAAAAAAATATTCAGATAATGAGAGGGAGGAAGATTGGAACCATTAGAGGAGTTGCTAGGCGTGAAAAGATGCTAAAAGTCTTCATCCCTCTAATAGTCCGAAATCTATTCGTCTGTGATTTCCATTAAATGCTTTGTGATGCAGTGTGTGTGTGTGACTTTCTTCTCCAACCTTCCTTGAAAGCTTGGTCTCAGCTGGAACCACTTTTACATCCACCTCTTAATTCACAAAACTGCTGAGTCGTCCACAGAAATAGCATCAGCTCATCTTTTTTTAAATACACTGATGAATTATTGTTAAACTGTAATCATATCAGTCATGAAGACTACAGTATACTGGGTGTAGAAATTGGATATGAGAGGGAGAGGGCTGTGTTACAGGATATACACTAGGATGGACCAAGCATAAGATATCTAATTCCGTAAGCGGATGGCTCAAGGATCCTGTCCGAGAGCTTTAAATAAATCCATCAATACACTTGATTAAGAATGAAAGTTGAGGAATTTCGCTCAAGGTTGATTCCAGAAATGGCCTGGCTAGTTTCGTGAGGTCCAGTTTAGCATGTCTAAGCATTGCTGTTGTCGGTGTGACTCTGAATTCACTGTGTGGCAGCTCGTTAAGATCAGTGCTGTTGTGTTCCTACTGTTTTATCATTAATATATTAATACAAGGTTTATTTGCTTGATGAGCCTAGATGGGGGGGAAAAATCAGCAAAACAATGTAATCGGCTGGACATTTTTAGTATTCTTTTGCATTTATTAAAAATGTATACCATAACCCTCTGTATCATTTTGCAGAGATGTTTGCAGCCCTCATTTTCGATACCCTTCTTCTTGAAAAAAGTATACTGTTTGAAAATACAGCCAAAGAAGCAGAAATCTGCATGTTCATTTGTAACTACAGTGCTAAAGCTCTAAGAACAATGATGATCCTGACATATTATTACTGTAACATCAACCAGAGAATATGTCAATTTGTTTCATGTCGCTTTAGCTTATTTTAGTAGCATGACCCTGTGTGTAGGCTATAGTTATAACAGCACTCTCGCAACGCTTTGCAACGATTTTGCTGAACTAGTCCCATGTGACTACAACCTCTACAGGTAAACGTTTGGAAAAATTGATCACTTGTCTTAAAAGTTGCAGGTAGTCTGGACCTTCTACCATTATCAATCCTCTCCTGAAAACAACAAAAGTCAGGTTGAGCCTACTGTCTTCTCCATCAGACCACATTGTGACTTCTCTCTGCTGTTTGCCAACTCTCGGGACTCACACACTGGCACATGTTATTGTTACAATGAATAAGCAACAGTAACTTACGTAATGCACCTCCGCTAATGTGTCATTTGAACAACACTGGCAATGGAATTGTAAGGAGAATGTGTTTAAATATACATAATGTTCTTTATTTAATATTCAATGTGCTAATCATGGTCTCGTCACTCAACCTAAACATATCTGAGCTGTAATTGAGCGCAACATGCTCACACACACACACACACACACACACACACACACGGTTGTGTTTCCTGTTCTGTGCAGTTTTGTTTGTATGACTGTTGGCCCGACCGAAGAGTGTACTTTATAAATATTTCACACTAGACCACTTTCCACACTGGTTCTACACACAAAAATAATAATAATACAAAAAACACTCTAGTATTAATAAAGTCTGGGATAGAGTGAAGATGCTTTGAGGGAGAGAGTTAAAAGCACACCAACCATGTGTTTGAAAGAAATGGAATAAGGATTGAAGTTTACAAGTGTACAGTAACCACAAAGGGAGTACACTCCACCAGTAGGAACTATATGTAGACGATGGAGGGACATTCCTTAATAATGAAAAAGGGACATTTGAATTTCAATGTTTTGTTTATTTATACGTTTATCCTCTATTTTCTCTCATGTTCTATTGTGGCCAAGCATTTACTCTGAAAGCAAAGTTTCATATATCTCAAACACTTGCAGCAAACTCAACCATCTTTTGTGCTACCTCACCCCCTCATCCTGTAATGTGAGAAAGGGTTCTGTATCTCTTAAGAGCCGCTTTACCAAAGGCATTGCACTTTACCGATAAAATCAAAAAGATAAATAATTGACATGCAAAGTTTGTCCCTCGCACTGATCGTGAGATTGAGAATGAGATTGACCCTGGAATTCTGACTTCAATCACGTCACATTAATACTCCTCCTGATAAAGGTTTCGAGGCGCGGTAAGACCCATAATGTAATCTCGCTGACTGATGACAAATGAAATTGTAAGTGACACTGTATGGTGACGCTGCTATATGCCGAGACAAATGGGTTATATCCAATGCAATTATTGACTGCACAGAGACAGCTCAATAGTGTTGATGAAATAATAAGCCTTCGTTCTGATGCGCTTAACCCACAGTGGAGCTGCCAAAAAAGTTGGCCGGATGGACACTGAATTGGTTTCTCTTATATGATTTTGTTGCAAAGCTGTTTAAAAAAAAAGTAAATCTTGGGACATATTTCAGTTGCACACATAATGTGCCAGACACAAGGAATTCATTTGAGTCAGTTTTCTCCAAATTGTAAATAATGCGGCATTCCTCCAAATCACTCTGAACCTTGGAGTAGCTGTGGAACAAAGCAGTGGACAGCCACCAAATATTACGTTCTCCCTTTGCTTTTCTACTCTTTGGAGGCCAGCCATAGGAAAAGAAAAGGGCACTTAACCAGCAGAAACTTGACAGAGTGGGAGGGAAGATGTCTCTCCTCCTTGATTAATGTTGAGTTTCTCTAAGGGTGCATGTATTCAAGGCATACCCTTGCTATCCATGCCTTATAAATTACTCCTTAAGTATGGGTGCCAGGTTTCTTAACAAAACCACATTTGCTCATTGCCATCATTAATAGCTGGTAATGGCTCGCTGAAAGATTTTTCTGCACATGAAGGAGTCAAACCTCTCTACTTGGGAGTCCTTTGTAGGCTTGTTTCCAGCATATGAAGCCACTGGTCTGAATAATGGAGTGATATTGCCCAATGGCACATGTAAACTTAGAGCTGTTACTCGTGAAATCAACAAATTATACTGTTTTAAAATATGCACAAAGCTGTGTAGATGTGTGACACACCCAACACTTGTGTATGTTCTGACAGGGTCGTCACACTGGAAGAGATACAGTCTCAGGGGTATGAAATAGCACCCAAGTCCTGAGATCAATCCACATTACCATAGCCATAATCACCTGGATTGATTCCCCAGCAAAAAATTATCATACTTGAGGAACGGCTCAATTTGTCCGGGCTCAAATTGATGACACAAGTGGAGGGAGGGAGGGTCACGGGGGACCTCAGAGGTGGATCATGGTCCATAAGAGCTCTGAGCTGAGGTGATCAATAGGGGCTCGCTGGGTCTGGCTCAGTGACCATAATGTGATGCGTATACAATCGATAGCCTCCCTCCACCCCCCCCCCCCCCAAGCTGGCATATGGGCCACTGTTGTAAAGCAGGTTATTTCTCTTCCCACAGCATGTCTCCTCCCTCTGAGGAAGTAAAGAATGATGGAGATGCAGGCAGAGGAGGTGAAGTAGGGTGTCACTGCGCAAGCACAGGGCTTTGGGTGATGACAGGACATTTAGAGAGGAGTTAGTGGGCCTATTGACTGCTTCCTGTGGGAAGTGAAAGTGAATGGGGGAAGGTTATTCTTGCCATTTCAAGAGTAGCGGTTGGAGATGACAGGTGGCTGGAGATTGAAATCAAGAGAGGCTCAGAAGAGAGGCTCAACACAGAGCTCTTAACTCCTCTGGATCTACTTCACACTCACTGCTCCACTCTCCCTGAGGATCTAGTGCTACCTTAAAGGAGCTGTAGCATTACAGTTTTTCTCAGTCGCTTTGGTGCTTTTCTCACATCACTATTAACATTTGCACATCAGTTAGTGCATTTCTCAAAACAATTAGTGCAAACTGCAAAACCTAGTGGATAACCTGCAAAAGTACGTCAGTTGCTCAAAATGGATAGGCTATTCCTCAAAAGCAAGTATTCATGTCAATTAAACTGCCAGTGTCATCAAAATTAGAAGTCTTGACACCATCGTTTATGAACAAGATAGTCAAATGGCTTTGTCATGTTTTCATTATGACAGTTTATTCTCTCAGTGTTTTCCAATGCAAAAAAAAGGTCAGAACTCGGTGACACTACCTGAAAATGCTCAAGACAGCACTATACACTACTTGTACAGCCATTTGAAAACTACAGTAAAGTTACACATTGCTGTAGTTAGGGGAGTAAGGGAGTACAAGACACTGAATACGTATGTTTCACATGTTTACTGTATATGCTCTTTGCAATTCTACAGCATTGTGCAAAAGAAAAATACACTTCAGTAACTTATTTAGAACAAACATAAAAAAAACACCCTTTTGGTAGAGCTGTGCACAAATGTGAACAATATAACAGGACATATTGTAACTGAACATATATAGGTAAATCATTCTGGCACATCCAGACGTTCCTGTCACAACGGATATTATCCCTTGCAATGCAGCGAGGAAAGTATCTATGATAAAGAAAAGGTATAACATTTGCTTGACAGAATTTGATAACTAGTTCAACAATTTTGGATGTAATGACTCAAGCAATGAAATGAAGACTAGTTTTATTGGGAACGACTATTCAGCATCCATAAGTATAGTTAATTTTGACTGACATGACATAAGCAAATGACAATGTTATAAAACAGCAGAGAATTGTATGAAAGCAACTGATACATGTACAAAAGCATTTGTAATTTGTTCAGAGGAAGGAGAAATTGCTACTATGATGTGCTCAAATGACTAAATGTTGCGGAGGTTGAACTAATAGTTATGAGAATTTTCATTCTGATCTGAGAAAAGCACCAAAGCAACTGAGAAAAACTGTAAAATGTGTGTGTGGCTAATGCGCATCAACACCCTTGATACAAGAGATATCCTCATAGACTGCTACCTACACTGTCGCTATAGCACTGCATTTTAAACTTTCCTTGGAGAAATCTAGCCAGCTGGTTTTTGTTTTTGCAGGGACATTAATCAAGTGATTTTTTTCTTTTCTCATGATGTGTTTTATAATGAGCTCAGGAGTAAAGACCAAAGTATCCGGGTATATCCTTTAGAGTATTGCACACAAACAAAAGCCATCATTCTCTCTCTGTCTCTCCATCTGTCTCCCGTCTCATTGTGAGTTTCAAAGTTAAGCAGATTTTCCAGCTTCATCGTGCTAAGCAGTCTTTGCAGGAAATTTGGTGGAGGCATAGTACAGACAAAAAGGTCTGGAACAGCCACAGACAACTGAAGCACGTGACACATCACCTGATCATCTGAGGACATGGTCCTTCCATCTAAGTCTGATGACTGGCTTGATCATGAGCTGACTAGGGCCTTATGAGGTCATAGGTAAAGGCAAGGAGAAGGAAATAAGGACAAAGACAGAGCACCGTCAGATAAAGGACCTACATAAAGTATAACCTGTTTCATATTCAATTTAAATTGAGTCCATTTAAAAATGCAAATCACGTCTGACATTTGATATAGATGGATATGTTGGATAGATTTGATATGTTTATATTCAATTTCAAGCAAATTGTATCGTCAAGTGGCCGTTTCCTTCAAGATTGCTTTTTACCTAAGAAATCAAGGACAAATTGTGTGCAGGCAGATTAGTCGGCAGGAAGCTTTGATGAGTTTAGCAAAATTATCAGGGTCCCAGTGACATTTTAAGCCCGCTCCTCATAACTCCTTAAACGTCCGCTTACATTTTTTTACAGAGATTTGAAAGTGTCCAGTTCAGTGGTATTTACTGCAGTTCATCTCCTGCCTTTGTTAGCTTTCCTTCACTTGATCCATGCCAGGTCAACTGGCCTGGAAGGCTGCGCACGTTTCCGTCTTTTAATCCACCGCTCGCCGCATTTGATGCTATACTTAATGCCCGCACAGATGCAAATCGGGGGCAAAGAAGACTGAGTCCAAGCAATTGATCTTCTTAACTACTCCCACTCAATTACAGCAGGTTAATGCAAGCCACCTCCGGATAGCTCATCATCACGCCTAAAATGCCATTTTCTTGTGTCCATGAGTGAGGGACGCATAGGTGTGTAGGAAGGTGAGATTGCATGGGTGTGGGTCAGAGAAAACATTCATCAATTTCCCTCCCTTGTCTGTAAGCGTGAGCATGCTTGCCCATGCTTTTCATAGTGCACTTATAAAGGGCTCACTTGCTACAAAGTGTGGAACAATGTAAGATTAACTGAGGCAGTTAATGTGAATCTAAATTGAGAATGGTTGATCTTTAAAGAATGGGTGACCTTTTGCCCGTATTTTCATAAATCTAATTCATCCTGGTACAATATCAGAAGAATCAGCTACATAAGCGAACGTCAGTAGGCCTATCAACTGAGGAAAATCATTATCTCATGCTCTAATCTACTCTTTGGAGCTGACTTGATGCCAAGGTGTTTAGCAACATGAACACAAACAAAGGTCCTCCGATTGAGTGGCTTGGCACTCAAATGAGTGTGCCAAAAAGGTTCAGGAGAAGAGAGGCAATCTTCGTCCTTAAATATGATTTCACTGTCTTTCTGCTCGGTTCCAGGCCAGGCCCAGGTTGTCTCGCTTAGCTGCTTAATAGGTTTAAACTAAGCAGGACCAGCAATCGTTTAGTGATAACACTTGCTCTACTTGAGCTGTTACACTTCCTCGTCTTTATTTTGCGTTCGGTCTCTTGAGCTCAAAACCCTGCATGATATCTCCTACTACGTGATATTTACTAAATTAGGGAAGTCTATGGGACTGTCCCCATAGTGTACTGTTTAAATTTGGGAAAAATTAATGAGGTTTGCAATTAATAGTCTGGTCGGTGTCTTGTTTTCCTATCTTCACTGAGACTCTCAATCTGTTTTCATTGGATTTGAATAGGTCTTATATTGCTTAGGTCAACAAATAAAATCCACATTTACCATGCACTGGATTTCAGCTGTATATTTGCCATGCCAAAAGAAAGTGAGACGGAGGATTTTCAACTGCGTGGGTTTCGACACTGGGCTGAGTTGAGCTGTGGGGAAAGGGCATGAACTAATCCCAGCAGCATTGTAATAAGTTATATCTCAGCTTCTGGTGCAAAGCAGAGGCTTTGAGAAAAGATGGTGAGGCACTATGGAACAGGAGTAAAGGGATATGAAATATTCACCACATAGCAGCACAATATCATACACTTCCACTTAATTTGTATTGCCCACACACTCTTATATTAGGCAAAGCTCTAGGAGCATCTGAGTGGAGACTAGATCTATTGCTATCAATAATCCCTTGTCAAGTTATTGTATTTCACAAGAGCAAACAGTAGTTTTCAAAAACTTGTTTGCTGTAACTTTTCTTTTAGTATTATAGCAATGCATTACATTCAGACGGATAAGGTAATGTTAGACTTTTGCCAACAGATGGAGACAAAATCCATATATAATTTTCTCTGTTGTAGATTGAGCACACACACACACACACACTAACGCCCCCCTCCTTCCAGTATAGCCCCGTTATTTTCCCTCATTTATATGTTCTCTTCATTTAATTATCTATCCTGCAATGTTGCATTCCTACAAATATTGAATAACCCATTTGGTGCTGTCTCTTTTAATTTTACATTGCTGTACAACCTTTCTTCGTCCTTATAAATGAGACTGTGACATGCTTTATGTTTCCAATATGCACAAGAAGGAGCTCATTTTCATTCAAGGAATACATCCATATGGGGCCTTCTAGGCAAAGACTCAAATAGTAATTTTTTCATAGTTTTTCTCCATATTTTTCATATCATCCACAACTTTCAGGTTTTATTTATGCATATCTTAATCATTCTGATTTTAATCAGACACCTATGACTATTCAAAGTAAACCCATATGTATCACAATCAATCTGAGCCATGATGTGTTGTTAATAGAGACAAAGCGATAGATTACTGTAATTAGAAACACAAGATGTATATGTTTAAATAATAGGGCTGATTTTGTGATTTTTTTATATTTTTGAATTTTGATTTCTTGGAATTGTGCTAATATTTTGTTCCTTTTTTGTGCTCTCTTTTCAGATTCTTGCCATTATCTCCATCCTGTTCATCATCCTCTCGACCATCGCTCTGTCTCTCAACACCCTACCAGAGCTCCAGGTCACAGACGAGTTCGGCCAGGCTAACGACAACCCCCAGCTGGCCCACGTGGAGGCCGTGTGTATCGCCTGGTTCACCATGGAGTACCTCCTTCGCTTCCTCTCCTCTCCCAATAAGTGGAAGTTCTTCAAAGGCCCGCTGAATGTCATTGACTTGCTGGCCATTCTGCCCTACTATGTCACCATCTTTCTGACAGAGTCCAACAAGAGTGTGCTACAGTTCCAAAATGTGCGCCGTGTGGTGCAGATATTCAGGATCATGAGAATATTGAGGATCCTGAAGTTGGCCAGGCACTCCACGGGGCTCCAGTCTCTAGGGTTTACCTTGAGAAGGAGCTACAATGAACTGGGGCTGCTTATTCTTTTTCTTGCCATGGGCATCATGATATTTTCCAGCTTGGTCTTCTTTGCTGAGAAAGATGAGGATGCCACCAAATTCACTAGTATCCCGGCCTCGTTCTGGTGGGCAACGATTACGATGACCACAGTGGGCTACGGTGACATTTACCCACAGACTTTACTTGGGAAAATTGTGGGTGGGCTTTGCTGCATTGCCGGAGTGCTGGTCATTGCCCTACCCATCCCCATTATTGTCAACAACTTCTCTGAGTTCTACAAGGAGCAAAAGAGGCAGGAGAAGGCCATCAAGAGGAGGGAGGCACTAGAGAGAGCCAAGAGAAATGGCAGCATTGTTTCAATGAACTTAAAGGATGCCTTTGCTCGCAGCATGGAACTGATGGATGTGGTGGTCGAGAAAGAAGAGGAAAAAATGTGCATAGACAACCACCTGTCGCCTAGCCGCTGTGGCAGCTTGACCAGGCGCTCCGTCTCAGAGACCAGCCTGAAATCCCCAGAAAAAGGAAACCCAGAGTCTCCTCACCGTATTCGCATCACCACCACTGGAAGTCCCCAGCGGACAAACAGGAGCCCGCAGCATCTCAATGTTCAGAAACTTGAGGAGATGTACAACCAGATGACCAAGTCACAGTCCTTCACCAACCTGAACACTACAAGCTCCATGAGCACTCTGAGCACAACCATGACCGCCCCTGTCTCACCTAAGAAATCTCACAGCCCTGAACTTACATTAAGAGAGGAGGTAGAGCTGGAGATGAAGGAGGTCCAACCCTCTTTACAAGAAAACATTGCAACAAAACAAAGCTCTGATTTAGGTAACATAGAAGCTGGGCCCTGTCAATTCAGACACCCCAGGGCACCACCTTATCTGGATCTTAGCCAGCTGAAGGCCAGTGATGACCACAGCTCCCCAGGCATTGCACTCAAAGACAACCTTTATGAATCCCTCAACCCAGGTGATGGATCAGAGCTCCACATAGAGGACGGAGAGAGCTTTAACAGTCCTGTGGAGACCAGCCAGAGCTCTCCCATAGGTAACAACCCTCTTAATATAAAGGGTTTGAAGGTCAACTCCACCAAAACCTCTGCTGAAGGCCCACTAACCCCGCCCAGCACTACCTCTCCGGGAGACATAAGCTCCAGCAATATTGAAGATGAGACGCCTGAGGGAGAGACGTCACCGCTCATCCCAAGTTCAGAGGAGCTGCTCCCAGTCCCAGAGAAGGAGACCTACCCGCGGTCCCCTAAGAGGCTGTTGGTAGACACTCCACCCGGCGATGAAGATCCATCCACAGAGAACCACGAGGAAAAGCATCTGATGGAGGTAGCTGGCGCCGCAGTTGCACCCATGTCGCCCAAGACAGCAGCACAAAATTGCAGCCAAAGTGCGGTTGGTGCAAGTGCAGAAGTCAAGGCTGACAGCAACCAAAGTGGACACAAAGTGGAAAACCACATGTTTACATCCGATATCCACCTGATACCTGGGGATGGCAGCCTCTCTCCCACCTGCGAAACCAGCATGTGACTGTGAGAGAAGCTGTGTAATGTAACTTTATTTGAGTTACATTACACAGGGGGACAATGGACCCACTGCGACCTCAGCCTGGTGTGTGGGGAAAGCAAGGAGAGAAGAAAATGGTGCAGTTGAAGTGACCGATCATTTTGCATGGCATGACAAGTCCCTTTTACTTGTGTTGTTGTGTATCGCTGAAGAAGAAACTGCACTGCTCAATGCAGATTTCAGAGCGACTTTTGGGAAAGAAACTGAAAGAAATGGGTTTGAATAACAGAGGGAATTCATCCACTTGTGTAGACATTTTTGTCCTCCTAGTGTACATTATGACAGTTTCCTTTTCTAGCAAAAGAAGGAAATGCACAGAGGGACTTCTGTAAAAAGCATGCATTTAAAAAAAGACAGAAAAAGATATTTTACGGTGCTTAGTTTGCTAAAAGCACTCCACTGTAAATACTAGGACATCTAAGGCAATGACAATGCACAGGATGGCATGGTGATGGTCACTGAAGGTACAAATATTTGTAATGTGAAAATGGCGGGATAGGGAGATGAACTGAGAGCCCTCAGACTGGGTGTTGCATCGTAGCGACCTATTTAAAAACATATCATTTACCTTTTGTGGAAATGCAAAGTGTTCCCATGACGACCCTGTAATGTTTTTTGGTGTGAAAAATGGTGTATGAAACTGTAACGTTCCCATTATTGCTTTTTTCTTTTCACAATGACTGTTGAACTCTCAGTTTAGCATCCAATATTCAGATCTTGAATTAATGACGGTGGTCAAGGAGGAAAAAAAACACAGTGATTTCTCTAAATACACCTGTAGTTGCCAAATACATATATGTAACCAATAAAGACAAGAACTATCAAAGACTACCAATACTGAAAATATTTATCAGGCGGTTTCAGGAGTTCGGACAAGGTTTAAGATATTTTATTTCTTGTTCAGCCTTTTGATTACATCCAAATCACCAAAATAAATCTTATTTACTCTCCGACATGACATACAGTATATACATCTAAAAGTAGTTTTAAGAGTAACATGTGAAATAAGTAGGTCTAGATTGGTTGTAGTATTAAAAAAAAACTACTGTAGGTAAGTGAGATTCCATAAATCAGAGTTAAGACTATTTATTAATTGAGCACAGTAGATCTGGTCAATAATACACATTTATGCTTTTAACTATATCTATTTTGGCACTTCAAAAGGGATAGACTACTACAACAACAAAAAAGACAATATTCCTTGTGGACCAATGGACCAAATCAAGCACACTGACAAGCTTTCATCTATCTCAGCTGGATATACACAACATAGACAGTGATAACATGTATTATGACAGAAGTTATGTTTTTCGTTTTGTTTTTTCGTTATGGTTTGTTTACCTGCATTGTGTTCATTGTGTCCTGTCCTCAGCTCCCCGATGTCGTTGTTAATATTTGTTCCATACTACTGCAAGTTTATCCAATCCTGCTGATTAGGTTTAAGGCATCCTTTATCCCTTTTATTTTATTATTTTTTGTATATCCGTAGTGTCTTGGAGTGTAATTTATTGTGTTTTATTGTGAACAAAACTATTTTCAGTCAAACTTAAACCCAAAGGAGTTTTTTTCTTTTCTTCTCTCGTCTTCTTTCACGCTTCCGTGACACTGACTGAAAATATCTGTTATATGTTGCCTTTCATTCCAATTTTATTGCTGGAATGTTTGTTTATTGTTTCAGCATGACACTTGGCTGAGTGTACTAGTAATGTGTTTGTGAAGCCACACAAACCAGAAGGGTACTGACAGGAAGTTTACGGGGGAATTTGTCGTTGTTTGTTTTCATTGGTTTCCTTCTTTTTCTTATATCATGTCTTTTTGTTCTCACAGAGAGGTGTGGAATGTGCAATACCGCATACTGCAATCTATGCAGGCCAAGAATTGTGGCACTTTATTTTCTGTCTATGGGATTTGTAAGTGTACAGGCAGAAATTAATTGTATTTTTCAAATGTTATATCTTTAATATGAGGCAAAACAGCATTACAACTACCAGAATCTCACAAACGATACAAATGAGAATTTGACTTGTACTTTTTCATATTATATGGCTGGCATAATGCTGTCAAGCACCTTAATGCCAGACATCAATGGACCTCAAATTTAATTATCTCTTGCGTTAGGGATCCAAATTGACCACTTTGGGCCTTTTATATTGCTGTTAGATTTACATAAAGAGATGTCTGTGGAAGTTATTAATATATTAATCTAATTTAAATGGCCACACAAAAAGGATTTTATGTTTTTTGTGAATTAACTTTGAGAATGATTCTATTTTTTCTAAACCAAAAATGGAGCACTACCACAATTTCCTGCCATATGGTGGTTGAAATGATGCGTTCCTTTTCGTAACACTGCTGTTTATGAGAAGGTAGCAAGTCATTTTGCTTTGTTCATATAGCACTGTACAGAAAATTCTAATTTTATAGGAGAAATCAGGTCTTTATGTATTAGATACAAGTAATGTTATTGAGTTCTCAGGTTTTCTAATAACTCTCTGATATTCCGATTGGATAGATCACTGTTCTTTTCTTTAACAGTTTATGTCAACTGGTAACTTCTGTACTTTTTGAAAAGGTGATGTTGTCAAATCCACATCGATGTCTTGGCTCCTGGAGTAAGGAGCAGCAATATCTCTTCCATCTCCTGGGTAACCTGTGTTCAACATTCAGTGTCCGCGCCCCCATCAGTCTTCAGTGAGGCAGGGAGGAGCACAAAAAAAGGACAGAAGGTGGAAACTTTAAAAAAATTAAAAATAAATAGACAGAAGGGGAGTGATGTGTCTAATTGATCACAGACAGACAGGAAGAGATCACCACTGTCTCCTGAAGTGATACATCTGATTAATTCCCCATGCAGACACAGTTGAATGCTCCAAGCCCTACAGCTTCACAGGCTCAAGACCGCTAAGGCATGCCCACAGGACAAGTTATCAATGGGTAAAGGGAAGACAAGTAAAAGGGAACGCTGTTAGAGGTAAGAGGAGAGGTGAAATGGGGTCCACCCAAATAGTTACATCATGTCTGTGATCATTTGTGGTCCTTATTTTCCTTTTGTCTGTGTATACTGGACACAGACAACACTGTATGCCCAGAACAACAAAATTGAACTAGGTAATCAGAGATGTGTGTGAGAGCTCATGGGATTATCTTTCATGTGAAATAATTGATCCCTCATTGGAAACTCAGATTCTTTGGTATACCCTCCAAAGCAAAGCGTGGGGTCACGGGTCAGTGTTGGCTTTTGATGTATGGGGTTTTCATTTGTTTTTCCTTTATGAAGGAGGGTTGGATGATAACCTTCATGTTGAATCTCTTTTTTTCTGTCCCTGTACTTTCAATTTAATGTCTATCCTTCATCCCTTGTAACTAGTAACCATGTCTCTGTGTTGGCCTCGAATAATCCTACAATTTGACAGGTAGGGTAGAGAAACAAGGGATTTGGATTGATCAGCTATATTCCCTCGGGATGATGTTTATGTGGATAATGAAATGAATTGTGTAAATTGACAGCAGATGAACTGTGCTCTGTCCTACTGTCTCACAATGGCATTATCATATGTGATACTGTACAGAGTGGAAAGGTTGTGTCTTTATTTTCTCTGAGAGAATGGGTACTGTCCGTGTCACTCATGCGTGCTTACCAAAATCCTGCTCCCAAAAATGCATACAGCAGTGTTCCTTCTTATTTCTCTGTATACTGCCTCTTAAATTCTGTTTTGTTTTGGGTCTTTTTCTGTTCAGCTTTGGAGAACATTATCATTAGACACATTCTGAGCTACAGACTGTTTCTGTATAAAGCAACATCTTTGTATGCATGTAGTAGTCCGAACAAGTATGTGTCCACAGAACACTTTGTTATGGTACATGTATGTCAACATTTCTGTAGAGCATTGTTCTCCATTACGTCTATTAGCATATGCAGAATAACAAATAAATGTGTATATAACTTGTGTGTTTGTGTCTCTGTTGTTTTCCATTCTACCGATGAACTGTTGTTTGTAGGCTACATTTGCATTTTCTGGATGCATTTTATGCTTATCAAGGATTATTACACAATACGCTACAAATATACAGTACAACTTTAGAATTATAAAGCACTAATTAAAACTGATATTGCATTTGCAGAAAGAGTTGTTTTTCATTTAAGAAAGAGGATTAAACTCAGCAATTTGGTGAAATTGTTTGATAAATGATTTATCCCTGGAGGGAAATATTTTCTTTTCCATTAGGTGCAATTAATGGATCTCCACATTCCTGTTGTGTACTGCCTGCATGCCCATGCACTTATATATATTATATTATATATATATTTATTGCATTACAAGTGGCCAAAATGACAGCATATGTTACATTTATTCTGTCACTGATGATTTTAATTACAGTATCACCTAAAAAATTCTGTCTGCATTTGTTTGTTTTAAAATAAAATACGAATTAAACGTCCACGCTGTAAAGATACAATGCCTAAATGAATGTCTGGGTAGATAGATAGATAGATAGATAGATAGATAGATAGATAGATAGATAGATAGATAGATAGATAGATAGATAGATAGATAGATAGATAGATAGATAGATAGATAGATAGATAGATAGATAGATAGATAGATAGATAGATAGATAGATAGATAGATAGATAGATAGATAGATAGATAGATAGATAGACACTTTATTGATCCCTTGGGAGTGTTCCTTCAGGGAAATTCAAAAATCCAGCAGCTGTAGTACATACAACATGACACAAAACAAGTAACACAAGCTAAAATGCATCAATATACATGGTAAAAAAGTAAAATACAGATTTATATTTATAAATACATTTAAAAAGAAGCAGCAGCAGATGTTAGCAACAGTTATTAATTTATTAATGTATATTTGTGTTTGACCTTGTTTAAGAAATGGAGTGTGTAGCAATAAATAAATAGATTATGCAAGCTGTTATTGTTATTGTTAAGTTCAGTTCCACCAGCCACTGTACTCCTCATGCCCCCCCTCCTCCCTCCATGTGTGGAGTTGTGGAGTGTGATAAAACAACACAGTACTACGGAGCAACTGGACAGGCTGCCGTCTCGCAAAAAAAAAACTTATTTGTGTAGGTATTGGCTCAAAGCCATAAAAAGGGGCATTTGGGCTGAACTGTGGAAAATTGCATTGTAAAACAAAGCAAATGGTTTTCTTGAGTGCAGTACAATACAATGCATAACCAATACTTGGAAAACTTACCATGGTGAAATGATGTATTTAGGCCAAGGGTTTACATTAACTCAACTGCTCGTCTTGCTATTTTCATGATCTTGTGAACTCAGTCCACATCAGCATTTGATCTTAGTGCGACCTTTGATTCTGTAGACCATAAAGAGGACCGGTTCTGGCTGTTCTGGGAATCCTATTTAGAATTGATAGTATATCCTGTGTCATATTGTACTTTAGAGGTAGTAACGGACCTTGACCTGTAGCAGGTGCATGGTGCTCACAAGGCACTATTTACATGCGGCTATATCTGTCAAGCTGTGAAATGCAATCGGTGATACATTGCCATATTAATGAAACATTGAATACTGAAGTTGATGTGGCCGGGTGGTCAAGGCGATTGATTCGAAATCCATTGAGGTCTCCCTGCCCAGGTTTGAATCCTGCCAACAAGGTGGCAAGGTTTTAACTACTCATAACTACTACTCAGACTAATCATCAGGGCAATAAGAGTATCTGAGTAACTTGTTGGCTCAGTTAGCCAAGTCCTAGTCTGGAGTGAAACCCCACAAAACCTGGGCTGCTGGGGGAAGCTAGTGGATAATAGCCAATAATAGTAGTCTAATAGTCCACTGGGACAACCTACCAGTCAGCATGAGTATTTGATCTTATACAACCTTTGATAATGACGCAAATGTCAGGCAGAAGACAAGCTGGCCAAATAGATGGCCAAATAGAAAAATGTATAGTTCTACTGTATATTTAACTTATTTGCTCATGTTGAAGGTGCACTGCAGTTTTAGGGAAGGGAGGTTTGTTTACATTCAATGAGCCTCCAGTCAGATTACGAAACCTATTTACGGTAAATGTGATTCATAGTGTTGAATAACATCATAAATCAAAACTAATTATTTTTTGGACATTTGTATCCAAAGGTATAAAATATGTCTGTAAACAAAACTGAGGGCCCTGCTCAATAAACAATAACAGGTAAACAGTAACTTTTAAGGTAGCTAATTCAGAAAGTGAAAATGCTTTTATTCAGTTATGAGAATAGGCCTTTATCTTAGAATATGTTCACTTCTCCTGCACACCCAAAGTTAGGCTAAGTGATATTGTTCTTTGAAAAAAATTAATTTTGTAGTTTTGTTAATTTGTTTATTCATTTGTTTTATGAAAAGCAAGACAAACAACTACAAATCACATAGGCCTAGCCCTAGAGACTATGCAATGGTGAAATAATTGAATTTGGCATTTGTACTTATTCCTCCCTAACACCCGAGGGCGCTGCAGGCTGACAAGCGATACCAAACTGGCCTAAATAACTAAGCGCGCGCGGAAACCATGGCGGAAACAAACCTAACAACTTCCACGAAAGACAAGGAAGACCCATGGTAAACAAAACAAAACAAAACAAGACATGGAGCCTGAAGTAACAACTGAAAGCGTTAAGGACGCCAGTGATATAGATGAAAGTGTTAGTTTCCCCCATGTTTCAGCCGTAGCTACTGGGTGGATAGTGGACTTTATGTTTGTAAGTCTGTGTCGGCATTTCAGAGAGAGACAACTTGATGAATTCAACGAAACGCTTTCAGCGTACAAGGGTAAGTTCACAGTTGGTGACTGTGAAACATCATTACTTAGTTCTGGCTACCAGACTTAACCTTTTTTAAATTCTTCAACATGAATTACTCTTTAACAGGTGTGCACAAAATGACAAAACAGACCAATATCACTACAGCCAGCCATGTCCATGGCATCTACTCAATCAGACCTAAGCTATTGCCTATTGTTAACGAATGGAAACTTGAATGTTCATAACAACCGAAACCCGCAGTAAGGTATACAGTTAAGTGTGCACTTGTTAAAATAAGCACCATAAGATATCCTGAAAGTGTGCTGAAATGAACGCCTAACGTTGAAATAAAAATGGTGATAAAGTAAAGATTACATTTGTTCTATATAACGCATGACACATTCAAATACCCCAATGCTCTGACTAAAAATGGACTAGCTAAAATAACCTTATAATAAATTGTGGTCGCAGTACAAAATGTTTGTTGTTGTTTTTAGTCCTACACGAGGATAACTTTTAATCATTGTGAATAAATTATCATGTGTGTTGCCCAATATGTATGCTATTTTATCATAGTGAGAAGGGGACACATTTGTCGCCAACATTTTACTACAGAGAGACATCTTTGTAATGTTCCAATGGCTAACATGCAGTTGCACATTTGTTTTGTCTTTTTTTATAGAAATTTCTCAGAGCCCATCTCTGAAAGGAGCCATCTACGATAAGAAGATAATGATAATGGCTTTCCTCGCAAGAATCATGCATGGAAAGGAACTGGGTATGTAATGGCCGACTTTAGGCCTCCAGACTTCTATCCATGTCTGCATATGTGAAAGCATTATTCCTGTACAGCAATGTTTTGGTGCTTCTTGGCAGCAAGAGTTTAGGAATATTAATCCATATGTTATTAAAACTTTGTTATTCACACACAAATCAATATATGCAATACATACAGAAGTATTAAGCCACTCTATGCCTTTTTTAAACAATAATGTATATGGGTAACATGCGTATATTGTTTGGAGGTTATGTCTGGGACAAATTACGCCAGTTAAGACAGATCCTAGTAAAGATTAAAGCTCATAGAAGTATTTATAGAAAATGCTGGAGACATGGACTTAACATTTTGATGACTTGGTTTGTTAAAACATCAGAAAATGAAACATATAAAAGCTAAAATACATGATTCTGAAATGTCATCCTGTGTTTCCTTAATCTGTACACATAATGTGCCCTCAAAAAGACTTCCTGTATTAACCAAGTCATATACTTTTTCCTCCCAGATGTGGAGTTTGAAGAGGACAAACATGTGACGCCTCTGATGTCTGCCGCCAACATATGGTCTGACCTAGAGGACGCTGTGGAAGATGAAAGCGTGTTCAAAGACATTACCATTCTCTTGTTTGTACAGGTAATCATATTTAGCCTCATACAACACAATCTGAGAGTGTCCAGACATGGCTTTTTAAACATTATTGCACGGGAAGCTGCTTTCGTCTGATTTTTCACCCTCTTTCTAAGGCAGTGGCTGTGTGCTTGGAGAAAGGCGAAACGTCTTCTGCCTCCTTTGCCCTCAAGTGGTTTAAGAATAACCATGAATTCCCACAGGTCTGTATGTTTCATTTATTATTCCAGGACACTTATTTAGGAACCGTAACATTTTGTTAAAGGAATACTTCACCCATAAGGAACCGGCGGTCTATCATTATAAAATTGCTATTATAATATAATGAATTAGGTTTGTCTTCCCTCAGTCTCCCCTTGGCCCAGCTGTCCTGTTAATCCTAACCCAAAATGTAGGGTTAGACAGTAGACCATAAAACACTCTTTCTGCCTTTTCTCAGGCTAGGATGAACAGATTTCTAAAAAAAAATCCACATTTATACTACATGGGATCTCAGAGTTCAATACACCTTCATATTTCCACCGGTGATGTAGGTATTTAATGCTTAACAGCTAACATTTTTCAACAGAACCTGGGAGTTAAGCTGTCGACAATAGTGACACAGGGGGAAACCTACCACCCGTTCCTCATGAGCTTCAGCTTCAAGCGCCTGCTGGATACAGTCCGATCTTTTCTGGATGCCTACTTGAAGAAGAATCCCTCCGACTACCTCCTCAAGGTACAAGGAGTACAAGGGCTATATCAAAAGGAAAATAGAACAACTTCTTCCAACTTCAGCCTAGTTCATTATAGTGTATAGATAAGCTTGACAATAGGCCTGATCCTCTCTCCTAACTGGAGTTGAAAAAGTGTCTCTCCATTTGACGGTTACTCGGAGAGAGAAAAAATGTCCCAAGGAAGGATTTATTCAGCCTATTCATAATGAGAGTCAACATTTCTAGGTCTGGTTTGTATACACTCACTGCCCTGCTGGACGATTGCCAATGTAAAATTATGGATCGACTTTGTATTGCTGAAAGATAAGGAATGAGAATAGCTGTGCAATGAATGATTCAGTCTTAGAGCAAGAGGATTAGCCCCCTCCTCTTTGTTCACACAAACATGATTTGAGTGGGGCAGTATTTGAGGCTTAAAAACATCTGTCATCATCATTTCCTTTGAATCCAAACACAGGATGTCATTGACAAATACACAATGGTGACCAATGGTTTTCTCCTGTTAACTCAAAGGGTTAGAAAACCATATAAAAAAATACTGCCTCTCAATACATTTTCTGATCCTGTGTGCCGACCTGTTCAGCCGTGCTCTTGTCCCCCATTGAAACATGGCGCTTTGACCAACTAAAGGTGCTGATGTTTCATTATTAGTCACAGTTAATTGACAATTTGTCTTCAAAATGAGTGGGAAGGGCATCCGGCTAACATTCAGCTGAGCCCTCCACTGGGTCTGACAGACTCGCTGGTTCAGGAAAGTTTCAGGAATGATTTACACAGAGGTTAAACTTAGAAGGGTATTGGAATGACAGGCCTCATTAGTTTTGCTCTCATTTTATAGCAGCACTTAAAACCTAAAAGTTAATTGTTTTGGAAGAGTATGAAAGGTTAATATTAAGAAACCTAATTTGTGTGTGTGTGTGTGTGTGTGTGTGTGTGTGTGTGTGTGTGTGTGTGTGTGTGTGTGTGTGTGTGTGTGTGTGTGTGTGTGTGTGTGTGTGTGTGTGTGTGTGTGTGTGTGTGTGTGTGTGTGTGTGTGTGTGTGTGTGTGTGTGTGTGTGTGTGTGTGTGTGTGTGTGTGTGTGTGTGCCTTTCCATCCATCCATCAGGCTGCCACAAAAATGGTCCAGTCAACACAGAACACGGAGGGTTTGGAGGACGTGTCCACATCACAGGACCGCACTCTGTCAGAGACGGACACCACATCAACAGTGGATAGGAAGTAGGAATAATCCTCTAAGTTGTATTCATTGAAATGTGTATGTGATCCATTTCTGTTCTGTATTCAACCAAATACTGTGCATCTGTGTCCCAACAGGGAAAATAGGAACACATCGTGTTTGAAGTGAGTAAACATGACTGTTGAAAAAAAAAGTATATTTTCATTAAGAAACATATATAATGGCTTTGTTTGGGGAAGAGGTAGAACGACGCTAGATAGGTAATCATTTTGTCACCCTGTATTACACTTCCGCAGAACCAAACGAAAACTGATGTCAACTAAAATGACTGATGTATGGAAACCTGATTCATGCAAGAAGCCTTTTGTCTCCGTCCCAAGAATCCCCAGTCATGGTAATGTTGTCTCAGCCTTTTGATATGTCTCTTGTAAACAAGATGTTTTGTGCTAGCTCATCTGATTGTAACAATACATATTTATACGCTACAGATAATGTGTATTCTCCCCCACCATCAGAGGAACCTCGGGTATCTCGAGTAGCTCGGAGATCATACATAGACACCTCAACAGTCAGAAAAACAAGAAAAGCACCAGAGGTAAGACCACAACCGCTCAGCTCTCCTTTGCCCGGAGAATTTCCTGAAAATCCCCAAATTTAAGAAGTAATAATGTTTTACTTTGTTTAGAAATGGACACCAGAGCTCGACAAATACCTCAAAAATGGTGTTATGCGCCACGGCCACGGGAAGTGGTCTCGCATTCTGATGGATTATGACTTTAAGGGTCGCACTGGCGTCATGCTAAAAGACCGCTGGAGAATTCTAAAGAGGTCCAATCAAGTCGACTGAAGAAGGACAGTTCCTGTCTAACTCGTACAATGTAGCTCCATCCCCTATAAACAATGGGTTTACTCAGCTGGTCCACTAATTTGACACTTTTCAGCTTTATTGTTGAAGATATTCTTTTAATTCATTGGTGTGTTATGCTTGGCTGCTGACAAGAAAATATACCACTAGAGGGCACTCTTCATGGGATTTTTGCACTGCCTTATTTGATGGGATTTATACATGTGATGAGAATATATACTTTGTAACTGCGCCTCTCTGACCTGTACAATGTAGCTGTTAACCTGTAAATAAAATGGGATTAGCTTCTTTAATAATTTTCATTTTGCTAACTTAACTGTTGAACTTTTTTTTTATCTTGTGGGTGTGTTGAGCATGGGTGTTGAGCTGTGCTGTGACCCTGCTGTGTGCACTGGGAAAATGTCATAATACCAGAGGTGCTGCCCAAAACACAGAAAATACCATTTTGTTCATTGAGTTTCCCTCTGTGGGAAGGATTATTTCATGGTGTGTCTTTAAAAATAAAAAAAGCATAAGCCTTGTACAAATGTAAAATATTTTTATACTTTTAAGTTAAATACTTTTGCCAAAAAATTGTTAAGACGAGAATTTAGTGGCTTTTTACGAAGAAATGCAAAAACTATTTTGATAGGTGCTTAGTATGTACTAAAACAAGGTGAATTACTGTACATGTTACAAAAGTGTTTTTACTTTTACTGTATGCAGCAATTTAAATGGCATGGTGATTGTAGTGATTTGAACATGCATTTATAACAATAGGAAGCATATTTATTAAAAAAATAAACTTGCATTGCTCCACCTTCGAGTCCTAAGTCTCTTCTTGGCATCGAAGCACTGCAGTATTGAGGCTTGTGATCCGAACTCAGTATTTGGATTTCACTGATGGGATGTTATTGTGGACACCAGATCATAGCAGAGTTCTGCGGTGCATTGCGTGGGTCAGATGAAGACAAAGCTGTGTTGTGGTGGACAGTTGCACTGCTGGGTTCTCTGGATCTTCTTCCATGTCCCACTGCACTGATGGTTCCCTACCGCTTGCCACCTAAGCGCAGCTTCCCTGCAACACAGCCCCAAATGTTTTGTTATTTCACACCACTGTGTGCAAAGTTTCACATGTTCACATCCGTGCAGTACAAGATGACAACTTAAGCATGATCTTAGAGGGAGGTGGGAATTGCAGGAGTTTGACCAGAATAACATGGCTGTTTGATGAATTGGTAAATAGTTAAGGTTATTTTCACTTGACTTCTAAATGAATTGGAATTTCATATTAAGAAAATGGCAAAAATGAAAAATGTAAGTTAATTTCCAGTTAACCAGGTTTGTACCTCACATGTATAAAAGAAAAAACATTGCTGAGAACACACAGGTTTATAACTTCATACTTGTCTGATTCCTGGCCGTCTCCTTGGCAGCTGCGACTATTGTTTCGCATGGCAGGAGGCTCACATGCCACACACACTTTAAAGCCTTCGGTAATGTAGCGCATCCAGTGTGTGTGTGGCCGGTTCTCCACTGTACAGTAGGCACTCCGGGACTCCAGCGTGAACTCCACACAGAACCTGAAGGGTGTAGGTTCAAAGCCATGAGAGTCACAGTCATGTTTGGGAACAATTGGATCAAGATAGAGGCATATGGTTATTAATGTTTTGCATCATTGGTCCAATAAAACAAGGAAGGAAACCTTTATCATTTCCTTATTCAGTACAGGGCCCACCCCAAATTATAACAATAACTTAGTCAATGGGTGCACAATAACTCACCCACTGTCATCTAGACCTTTTGTTCATGTGACAGCCCTTATTAAAGTCTGAGTATTTAATTTCAAAGGGTTGTGGGCAGTCTCTCAGCTTTGCAATAGACTATGTAATGGTTTGTAGACAGACGACCAGGTGAGCAAACACCTACTGGGAGCTTGTGCAAATGGAGGGAAACATTTGGCTGTTATCTGTTATTTCATATGGAGCTACATGCATCACGATAAAATTAAGTTTACCCCTGGCAGCATTCATGAACTTTTCAACTCTTGATTCCAAAGATACCCGAGATTGTGCAGTTTCTGAGTATTTGTGGCGGCTTGATAGCATGCATGATGCCAAACCTACCCAGGATCTAGGGGGTTTCCATAGTTGTCATGCTTGGGCCTTCCCTTGCCAAATTCCATGCTGGTGATGAATGCAGGACCTGACAAGATGAACCAATTCAGTGTGTATATTAGTAATTTAACCCTAGTTAAAGGTGGAGTCAGCGATTCAGGAGAATCTTTTTTGTCAAAATATTTTTTTTCCGTAGGGTGCGCTAAAACAATATGGTGTTAACACACAGCCTAGGCTCTGTAAACGGACATGTTGCTAGCTACGGTGGGCCCCCTTTGTTTACATACCCTTTGTTTACACAACAGTTTATAGAGCCTAGGTTTTGTATTAACACCAGATTTACACACATCGGACAGGTAGATTGTGAGGAGGTATTCACTGATTTGGATCTAGTGATTTTGACAACAAGCATTCTCCAGAATGGCTGACTCCACCTTTATGGTTGCAAAGTCAATAGGTTGTCCTAATTTGACAAACAGGAGGAAACCAGGGGAAAGAATGCATTTTATAATCAATTTAAAAAACAATAAGCTATGCTATGGCATGCATTTCATTTGTATAATACCTGAGTTGAGTCCACAGTGGGCGCCCTGGTGGTCTCTGTACTCTCTGCATCCGCCTTGTTGCTGCAGGCTGGGACATGGCTCTCCACTGTTGCTGGGCTGCTGCTCTACGTGACGGACGCGGACTCTCACCGAGGGCTGGCAGGGCTTGGCACAGCCGCTCCAAAAGCTCCACTCGCTCACAGCGCAGTGCCGAGCTGGATTGTGAGAGAAACAGGATTATTACAGGATATCCTCCGCAGGTTAGCAAACAATCAAACTGTGGTGCAACTCAACAAGAGATGTTGCTGGAACTGACCCCAAAAACACTGATGACTCACAGTAAGAGTGAAACTTTCCAGTGTACTTGCAGGTTGTAGAAATTACAATTTAAATGTGAAACAGGGTAATGTTTCTAAATATCCAGGAATTAACTTTAGAAGCAATTGAAGCATTGATTGTGACTAGTAGGAATTGTGGTTTTCGTGTTCCCCTGCAAGGCGTTTGAGAGCATGCCAAGTGAGCAGCCAATTCCATCACCAAGTCCTGTGATTTCTCTGTTCAGTTCACTCAGCTCTTTGGTGACCCAATGCTTTGATGTATTAAGCATGCAGATTTTGGTGACTACCAGCCTATAACACATATTAGGTACGCTCGGCTCGTTTGGTTGCATCTATTATTGCCACAACTGATTGACAGAATTCCATTCTTTAAATATTTTGTACTAATTCCATTATGTGGGCCAGTCCACTGAAATGAGGTTAGACACAGAGATGCCATCTGGGTTATTTGGTGAACTAATGGTTTCCTTTTTGGGGGTCCGTGCCGTGACAAACATTGCAGAGGAAAAAATAAATGTTGACAATGTGTAAAGTGGGCTGCTCATGTCTAGAGGGTGAATATTACAGAACAAACCACACACAGAAGTTTTACAGGGGCAGGCCTTCTCAAACTGTGAAGACAAACTTGTGCAAACAATTTCACATGCCTTGGATGAATTTGTAACACATCCACACCCTGCCAGCTCTGTGTCCTGAGAGAAATGTGCAGGGCAGCCCAGTAAGGACCAGGAACTGAAAATAATCTTTCTTCTCCAACTATCTTTATCTTCTCTCCCATAGACTGGATTGAGAAGATCTTTAGGCAAGGGTTCAGGTTATGGTTTTCTCATGCCAAAGGTTATCTCCCACACTGGTGTCGTATAGTTAAAGGTGTTTGCTGAATCTTCAACAGTTACCATCCCCTAGTGATTCATTCACACACAGATAGCATCACCTCACCTGGGCACTCTGTGAAGTAGTCGAAGCAGCAGTCCTTCGTCCTGACGCAGCCCTCGTCGCAGTAGCACGTCCCATACACACGGTCCATCCTCCAGTTGGTAGTCAGACAGCCCATGTCTCTGCCCCGGCAACATTTCCCTGAACAACCAGCGGACACCAAGAAGTGGCTCTTTCCCAGGATAGAAACCACCAGCAGCAAACAGGCAAAATCCACAGATGGGCCCATCATCATAAGGTGGGGGGGTCAGGCCAGAAGTTGCCCCCCAATATTTACTATTCCGCTTTTTTTTCTACTAGGTGTATTCACTCCTTCCCTGTTACTACTCTACATCTGTCCTACTCATGACTGTGAGACTAGAGAGGTAGGAATACCAGCCCAGCACAGCCCAGCCCAGCCCCGGCCAAGGCTTGTGTTCTGCCACAGGAGCCCTTGTGACCTGGAATTCCTGTGTCCGTCTCCTGTGTCCAGCCCCTCTGTTTTTCCCCTTTCCAGTAGCAGGTCTGCAGACCAAGCTTACAGCACACAGCAGCGACCCATTCCGGCTCTGATCAGACTCCCATGTCTCTCATGTTGTGTCTCTCCCTCTGAGCTGGTGTCTGTCTCTCTCTCTCGCTCTCTCTCTCTGAACGCCTCCCTTCAGTCGAACACACAAGGGAGGAGACAATAAGGGAGGGAGGCGAGGGAGGGGTGAGCTGGTGAGTTTAGTGTGTGCTTTGTCACCTGTTTCTGCTTCCCCTCTCTCTCTCTCTTCCTCTTGATTCTTTCGTACCTGTCTCATTGTTGTTTACCCCCTTTCTTTCTTACCCTACCCTGCAGAATTACTTGCGACCCTGATGCCAGTCTTGCCCAGCCACTCTCTGAGGACCAAGAGAAAGGGAGGAATGTAAGCTGTTGGCAGGTGTCCAGACAATTGTGCCAGGGGGCCCATTGAGCGTTGTAAAACCACCCTTTGGTTCTCACCTCCCTCCACTTTCCTCCTCCTCTCACTATTACTATTGTTACAGTAATCCACCAGAAAGCTGTGGTCCACTTCAGAGATGTTTTGTTTCTGTTATACTTTGTAGTCCTATTTGTATTTAATTACTTAAATACAATTGTATTTTTATTTAGTTGTTGCCATTTTTGGAATCAGGCTTATTTTGCTTTCTTGCTACAAATTAAAAGAGATGATCAATTACTCTCATATACCTTTACACTAACTATGAACCTACAGCTATGAGCTTGGTTGGCTTAGCTTAGCCAAAAGGAATTTGTAAAGTTCTGTCTAAATTCTTATTAATCTGACTACCACTCGGTTAAAGTCCACTTTTTAATTTATATATAGCCTAGTTTTTAAATCCATAGCCTACACCATAAGTGGAGAACAACATGTTGCTGTTTAGCACCTGGCCAAGAAGTGTATGCTAAGCCATTCATTTCCCGGCTGTAGCTTCATTGATCTTTTGATTTAACTGTTGACAAGAGAGCAACTGGGGATCCACTGTCGACCTACACTGAGATAGCATGCATATGACCAGTGAGTCCTTTACAGTTTCAGTCCTGGTGCAGGTCAGCACTGAGTGAGCTGAAGCTCCACTGTACATGACATTATTTGCAGACCAGGGTGTAGCCTTAATTTACAACACTTGACATTTAACGCAGACAATGACACATTTGTTTCCATTACTGTCATTCTGGGGACAACCTTAGCGAGGACGATTGTTTTATCTCATCAGGATGGGGCTTGTTGCTGACTGATGATTGATTACCAGCATGATTAGATTTGCTGCTCTTAAAACATGTCTTCATGATGTCCAATGGGAGGATTTTAACATATAAAAGCTAATATCATATCACATGCTACTTTGCTCTGTCTACTCTAAACTTAGAAATGCATTTTCCAGATCACTGCAAAACCCATTGTTCTAAAGCAGGCTTTCCAATAACTAATCAACCAAGGATGAAATACAGTAGGCCTATTAGCCATATCATTTTTGTAACTTTTTCTGTTATTATTTCGCTCAAGCAGATTGCACGTCTGAAGATGTTATGAACTCAAGAGGGTCAGCTCTTATTTGAGAAGTTCCTCCCCCATGCATCTCATGGGAATCCAATGAGCCCTCGGCGGGGAGTATTAGCCGCGAATGAGGCCTCTGTGCTGCCTGCTGCTATAGAAGGAGCTGATGTTCGTAATAATCTGGATACTTTGCCTCTGCCGTCTTGAAAAACAGCGCACAGGGGGAGTGGGGGTCTGTTTGGGCCCTTTGATCCTTCTTCTCACCGCGGAGCACGTAGGTCAAGCAACAGTAATAGCCTTCATCTTCACCATAATCATCGGCAGCAGCATCACTGAGGAGCATGTGTCCAAATCATTGTTTATTAAAATTTGAGCGCGTTGGACCAAGACTGACCTTTAGAGGTGGTAGTGTGTTTTGGAATTATTTCAAACTACACATTTATTAAATGTGAGACGTTTCCACAAGGATATCTTCTCTTGTAATTGTCAGCGTAAATAGGGGATACTCATTATACCGTCACTTAGGCTAACGTGTACACATTTTCCTTCCTGATTTGATCTGTCCACCGATGCAAGACATACTGTAGAGCCCCATCAGTTTGCTATGGCTCCAGTGCGTTGGAAGTGCACATCAAAGCGTGTGTGTTTTGCATCTGACAGGCCCCCAACCCTGAACCTCCTGCCCTTACTGTGCACTTGTCAAAGACCATCAGCCTTTCCCGCAGTAACGCATCCTGCTTCAAGTTTTCTTAGTGTATGTGAGGAGAGAGCAAAGGGAGCAAAACGATAATGTGTCTCAAGACAGGGACCTCTAGCTGTGTGTGTGTGTGTGTGTGTGTGTGTGTGTGTGTGTGTGTGTGTGTGTGTGTGTGTGTGTGTGTGTGTGTGTGTGTGTGTGTGTGTGTGTGTGTGTGTGTGTGTGTGTGTGTGTGTGTGGGTGTGTGTGTGTGTGTGTGTTTACAGGCTTCAATCTCAGTCACAAGCTGCCATGTCACGGGCAGAATTAATCAAATCACACCCACAGCTCATTTTATTTGACACAACACAACAGATAGTGAGAGATACAGAGTGATTGATTGGTTGTAGTTCACGTGCATGCCACTGATTCTTGTGCAGGGCGTCAAGGAGACGGCGAGGTAAATCCTAGCTGCATCTCGCCTATGTGGGGAATGCAAACTGTGGCTGTACCCATGGTAACGCCTGTAACGTCTGTATGCACATACCAACAGTATTTTTTTCTGTTGCTTTTTGTGGAATTATACACATAGCCTACATATAGGCCTAATGGTGTCAAGTAAAAACAAAGTTGGAGAAAAAGCATATAGTTTTTGATAATAGCTAAAATGCTAAATATATGGTATAAGGCTGAGTTGACTTAAACAATAGTTTTGACTTTTTTCATTTTGCCACTTTTTTTAAATGTTTTATAGTGCAGTGGATAGCCTTAATAAAATCAGCTAAAACATATTTAGCCTTAACCCACGATTTAATTAAAGAGTTGGTTGGCCAAATCTGAGTTTGTTGCTTTCTGATTTCTCAATACAGTTTCTGTCTCATGAATGGAAGCCTTTGTCCGCTATCCTCTTAACTTACTCTGTCCCTCCACGTGTACATGTGTACTTTTGGTGCATGCGTAAGGGAGTGTTCTGCGCAACTGAGTTGAAGTACAAAGTGTACATGTGTTACCTGCAAGTGTGCATTTGTCTGTGTGGTGGTGTTTTCAGAGTGTCGCAGTCTTTCATTTCATTCCTTCTGAATGGCGTGTGCCACACAGTGAGGCTGTATGACTCATTATTTAAAGAGTTGAGGAAGCTGGTTGTTTGACTTTGCTTGTGTCATCGGACTGATGTATTCATGCAGAGTTTGATAAGGGGAACACAGACAGAAGTTGGCTAAACAATGGGGATTCAGGTGGAAAAATTGTGAGATTTTCCAAGCAAACTCAAAGAATATAAAGGAAATTGTGTAGGAAGAAAATACATACTTACATGCATGTAGGGATTGCCTGCTCACAACCTACATTACACGTGCTGTACATGGGCGTCAAGTTGATAAGCCATCAAGTACATCCCACTAATGGCTGCTCCATTCATTACATGTCATTACCGGTTGAGAGTTTATGGATGATATAGCTGGCAGCAGATAGGACTTATGACACTATGGCAACAGCTCTGCAGGTCTGCATGGCCTTGGACTTGCCAATGTAATGACCACAAAGACAGCAATATTGATTAAAGTTTTCCACCTGCCCTAACCGGACATCTTCACTTATAATTGTCCCCTCATCAGTCAGCCATAATGGCATATCCTCCAATATGTGTGTAAATCAATGCAGACATTAGAGGTAGCGGCGGGCTAGATGTTGCTAGATGTGTGGGTGGGGAGCAGGCCTGACCCCTGCCTCTGAGAGAGATGAAACTTCAGGTGATAGTAATGACCATGACAGAGGGTGCATCTATCACTGTGGATGACATAAAGCATTTTGTCAAATGTCAGAGAGCAGTGGTAAGGTTATTCCCCGGACCTGTGTGTGTGTGTGTGTGTGTGTGTGTGTGTGTGTGTGTGTGTGTGTGTGTGTGTGTGTGTGTGTGTGTGTGTGTGTGTGTGTGTGTGTGTGTGTGTGTGTGCGCGTGTGTGCTGCTCTGCAAGGGCAAAAGTGTATAAAAGTATCACAGAAATGCAAAAACTCTGCATCAAGGGCTGGCACGGAAAATCCTTTTAGAGAGTTTTCACAGTCATGCTTTGACTTGCATATCGTTGGCAAACATGTTAAGTCTGTTAAATTTTTTTCAGAATTCTGACTTTATTCTCAGAATTCTGATTTTAATCTCAGAATTCTGACTTTAAATTCAGAACCACGGGTACCTGTAAAGACCAACCTCGGTGGGAGAGACACTTTGCGTGATGCAGTAGGAGGAAACCACATGCAGAGAAGCCAGTAGCCTACTTGGTCTGAGAGTAAAGTCAGAACTATAGAATTCTGAGAATAAAGTCAGAACTTAATTTTTTTTTAATGTCTGTATGATACAGACACTTTTGAGGTTAAGAATTTTATGGTAGAGACATAAAAACAAATCCTTGTCTCCTGGTGGCTGTAAAAACTTGTACACATTCTTAAAAGATAAAAAATTATCTTGGTTTTCTACTATCTTTAGGTCCTAAACAGATAATCCAGGCAGACAAATTAGTGAATGTTTGCAGCACAATAAGCTCCTTAGCTTTGGCCTCTGCTGTGTTTGTATGATGGCAAGATCCGACCTCTGAATGACCCCACTTGAGTACACAGACACACAGGTTAAGGGAACTGGAGTTCCTGTTGACACGTCTCTTGTTTGCTCTATCATTTGTTTGTGATCCCTGTGTAACCGTCTCTTTTAACAAGCCTTTTTTGGAGCCTAATCTGGTTTCACAACAGAGGAAGCTGAATTGTATAAACCAGGGATTTATAAAGTCGTATAGGAACAGAAAAATCTTTATCCGTTGCTTGGAGGTCTGTTTATTTTAATATCATTATAAATAGAAGATCTGATGTAGTGGGTATGGGAGAGATGATGAAGACTGCACTGCAGGTAGCTCACCAATCCTTAGGGATGCAACTAACAAGTATTTTGTCAATTAATAATGCTATTTCTTTCCCTCAAATAATCAACAACTGCTTGGTTTAAATAGAAAATAGTGAGAAGCCCAGGAGCCCAGGGTTATGTAATCAAATGTCTTGTTTTATTTTTCTCAAAACTAAGTATATTCAATTTAATATCATGTCAAACAAGGAAAAACAGCAAATGCATACATTTGAGGTGGTGGAACCATACAATCTGAAAATCAAATCAGGGAAAACCTTAACAATGGGCTGAAAGATGCTACAGTATATAAAGCTCTGTAGAGCTGCAGAGTTGGTCGATCATTTATCTGTGGGTTTGTCTCTATGACCGAACCCTTTAACATTACTCATCACTCATTTGACCAGTCTTTGTTATAAAAAAAGAGAATGATTAATAGGCGCTTTAACTTGAGAAATTAGCCTACATGTTAGTTTATAAAGGAACAAAGCATTGATCAATGTCCACGGATCCAATCTGGCACCGTTTTCCTCTCATGCTGACCCAGACCTATTTAGGACACTTTTGTTTTTGGTTTTTGAGAATTGGCAAAGTTACAATTTGGCAGACATGCTACATTCTCTGATCCCTGCTGATAGTCTCAACTGGCACAATATCAAGGCAGGCAGAACCCAGTAGCACAAGCTGGCTTTTCTTCACCATGGCACTTGCTGAGCTGAGGACATACACCCTATACCCTCGCCCAAAGCCTAGATGGAAAATCCTACATTAATTATACTATATGGCATAAAGATATTGGTTGCAAATAAAAGCTAAACTTATCACTAAACATAAAAAAACACAATAATTTGCACCTGAACCTTTAAAGTCCATTTCAGAAATAGCAGTTTTGCATGAACTAACTGAACAATCCATCAAAACAAACCCAAGTACTGTACTCTTCTTTCATCTGATACCATCCCTGTTAGGAGCTCTTAGGAACTACAGTGAAACGATAAACCACTTGTGGGTGGGGCCCCCCAGAACAGCTCTTGTTAAAGCCCTTATTGTTGACTGTTTGTTCCAGGTCATTTTGTTTCACTGCACTTGAAAGGGGACGGTAGAAACCCTGCAAGAAGAGGGAGTCCCGGCCACCGTTTTATAGCGCCAACACAACTCCCTTCCAGCTAAGCATAATGAATAAGGGGATGGCTCTGTGTTTTCTAGGTCACTGAAATGCACACCTCACTGTACGCAGGGAGGGAGGGAGGAACACAAGTATAGCCCAGCGTTTTGACAGCATCCCATTTTGCATTTAATAGGGCGCCAAGGCATACACTCCCTAAAAATGAATCAGCTGAGTTTGTGGCACAGTAACCAAAATCCTTGATCTTGTGCAAAACCTGATGACTGGTGAGTCTTCTCTTTGTTGACTATCCTCCCTCTCTCTCCATACTCTTCTGTCTCCACTTTGTTTAATCATATAGAAATAAAAAACCTTGATCTGTCACTCTCAAGCATATCGTCCTCCACAGTTAATTGCGCTCGATGACAGACAGCAGGATGTTCTCCAAGTGACAGCAATGTGGCCACCTCGACTCTGTTTACCCATAACACTATGATTAGTAATGGGCAAAACTGCCTGTTGTAGTAAAGAGATAACAGAGATAACTGGGACAACCAAAACAACTTCATCTGGGACATACAGTATTTTTTTTAACTTTTGTTTAACTATTTATTGCCAATATGAGTGAAAATATTTGTAACTTTGTATGATGACGGACTGTGGATAGCAAATAGCACATTGTTAGATTTTAATTAGTGAAAAGCTTTTTATTTTTTATCATCACTACAATCATTCACTAGCCTTCTCTTGTCTTTCAAATGAAGAGACTTTTGAGCAAGATGAGTATTATGTCGCTCACTCGCCCATGTCCTTTTCTTCTCCTGGTACATCATTTCAGTTGTATACTCCCACCTCCTCAGGCTACTGTATGTCTGTGGCATCTGACGCCATCTTCAATACATTCACAATGCAGCAGTTGAATTTTTAATTTATTGGAGTTTTGTTATATATCTTCAATCATCTACATGCCTGACAGATTCATTCACATGACATAACGTTGACTCGTTCTGCTCTAGTTATCCACACTGTGGTAACAGGGTTACAGTTGCCCTCTGTGCCCAATTCATGCCCCATTTTGGGAATCCAAACATTGTGCTTTTTGAATTATCACACGTTAAACGATGATTACCCCGGCTGCTTAAATCTTCAAATAATAATGAAGTTGTGTTTGTCTGACTTACACAATTGCCAGGACTGCTGGCTTTGTCGAATACAATGAACAAGACCATTCAGAGACATGAGCTGCCCTCCATATGGCGTCAAAACAATGTGTTATGTGGGAATGTCCAACATTCTGGTGTCTGGGGGCACAGTATTGTATCTGTTTTGTAAATATGGAATGCAGATTATGTTTCATTACAATCTTTCAGACTGCCATGCACTGCTGGTCGATATGTGGTGTCTGTGCCAGAAGGAAGGGGGAAGCTCTTTTCGTTATTAGCCTGTGCAGAGCATAAATCAGGACCCACAAAAGAAAAAAAGAAAGAAAGAGTAACATGACAAAAATAAATGTATTTAATTTCAGGAAGACGTTTTACAAGGCACAGTAAGGGTTTTGCTAGACTATTTACACCTAGTTAACAATGCTCAATAAGTACGGTATATAACAGAAATGCTATAAAAACACTGTTGTAATGAAATCCCAAGCTTGACAGCATCTGCAACCTATTGATGATACAGTGATAACTGTGGCAGTATTACACAACAGCCATTAAGAGGAGAGTTGAAATAAATATCTTTTCATGCAGATGTTGAGTGGAAAACTATCGATAGCTGCGGAATATACAGTATTATGTAATAATCCTCATCAGCAGCATTTATTGTATGTACTCACTAAAAATAGAGGAGCTCAGGTCAGGAATCCCAAAACGTTAGGAGCAGCCATGTTAAGCCGGAAACTAATATCACTGAGGACAAACAAGCAGTCAGAACTAGCCACTGAAACGAACACGGTGCCTGAAAGCTTTTATTATTTTCAGACGTCGTTGGCACGGACTGGAAGGTTTTGACCCTTAACCGGTAGGACTGGGAGGAAGGTGATTGTCAGGACGGAGGCTTTTTGGGTTTCCTCATTTTCTTGAGCTTTTCGTGCTTCACCGCCTCTCCCTCCAGAGAGGACAACTCGGATATCCTGTGGAAGAAAGAGCGGGAAGCTCCGACCAGCGGGTCTGGATAGGACTGGCCTGTGTGGCAAAAGGGCAGAGGGAGAGAGACAGTTATAGGAAGGAAAAAGGCCAGAAAATAATAATAGGAGATCTATAACGCTTTCATGATGTTGGGTGGCAGCTCTGTTTGTACAATCAATATTTCAGATAAAATTAAAATCCTTAGACTCCATCGCTTCTTTTAATGCTTCTCCTCAGTGTGTGTGAAGTATTGGTTTGATAAATAAAGAGGTGTTCAAGTCATGGAGACTTGGTTTAGCCTAATCACTATAGTATTTGTTCCTCAAATGTTACCGGAAATGCAGAATAAAAGATAAACGTGCTTGTTTGCCCCTCTAAAACTGGAGCAAACAGTTGAAATAAGACTGCACGGTGCACCTGAACACTCCCTTTCACCATGTGACCCCTTGTTATGATCCATGCTTTTTGTCTGAAGAGGGAAAATCTATGAAAATGTTTGCAGACAATAAATCACACACACACCTGTGCGGACGTTCTTACCGGACGGGTCAAGAACCCGACAAATGACTAGATGCCTTGGCATCGTAACCACTCACTCTTTTGATTGTCTTTAACAGTCATTAGGTTGTAGGTGGGATAGTTCACCTTGGGCCTGCGGAACATAAGTAAAAGCAGACGGTGTGAGAAGTATGTGAAAGAAGAATTGATCGACTTGGTCTGACTACGTTTCAAAAACATACCTGTTGAGCTTGCAGCTGTCCACTGAGAAGGTGTTTCTGCCATTAAGGACCAAGGAGGAGGGAAAGAGGATGGCTGGACTTGTATTGAGCTCATAGCTGGAAGACAGAATTGGGCATGTTATAAAACATATGAAACACTTAACTGACAGTTAAAGACCTACTTCACCAGTTGGAATATGAGGGTGTATTGAACTCGGAGATCCTATGTAGTATAAATGTGCAACAAAAAAATGAAATCGGTTCATCCTAGTCTGAGAAAAGGCAGAAAGAGTGTTTTATGGTCTCACTGTCTAACCCTACATTTTCCTTCTTGTGACATCACAGTAAGGGTAAGGATTAACAGGACAGCTGGGCCAAGGGAAGACTTAGGGAAGACTGAGGAAAGAAAAACTTCATTCATTATATTATAATAGTGATTTTAGAATGATAGAACGCTGGTTCCGTATGGGTGAAGTATTCCTTTAACAGTTAAATTGAAGGCAGCTCTTTCCCCATTGCGTCTGATGCCATTAAACTAAACTGTTCCCACAAACGGGGCACTTATAGCAACAACTGACTGATCGTATTATTATTGATTCTATTTGAGCTGTTATAGCCCTATGTTGACTGAATATTAAAACCATTTTATATTGAAATGAATCAGCTTGAAATCTTCTGTTTGTGACAGAAGTGTGTATGATCTCAGTTTATGTTCTAGTGATTCTTGTCATACATGAGGCAGCGATTCAGTCAGACTAATTACTACAATCTGTGCAGCCGTCTCCAGGAAATATGCCACATAGTGCGGCTACAATGGTTGGACTGAGTGACGTTAATCCTATGGTTACCCCAGGGTGAAGGGCCGCCCAGCATGGCTGTGGGAAAACCCCTTGGACAAACTGAAGGGATGCAGGTTGCCCGGCCGGTGCACATGCACATGGTAGTCTCTTGGCATCGGCGGGATCACCGTTCTGGTCCTCTCCAACCTTGTACCTAAACACAGTTATATTTAGCTAGTTCAGATCTAACATATGGTGTGAAGACAATAGTAAGGGCTATACAAAAGGATGCATGAAGATATTTTTCTAGCAAAAAGCAAACTGGGAGATATCATATCTTGCTCTCATAAATAGCCTACTATTAATTCTGATGGTAGAGTCGCAATATCCATAAATTGCTCACAAATATCAATGTTACACTTACAGTCGCTGAAGTGCGACCTGTGCACATATAAGCTATGATGACAACGCCACCTACTGGCTGTTAGGTTACAATTCACTCTCATTCAATGTGTATAGGTAGGCTATCCACTTTTACTATGTATCGATATATTTCTGCGTGAGAAAATATAAAGAATATAATAATTCTATTTTCAACCGCATGAACGGGCAACTCCCGTTCTAAAATTCTCACATTTCTTATCAAAAAGCAAGTGTCTCCCAGTGGTGTCCTTCTCAGGGTCATTGTTCTCCAGTGAGTCCACTTTGTCATCCTTGACTGAGTTAGGAGGCCTGCACATGGATTGAAGAAAAGGAAATAAGTAACAATAATCCAGTCATAGCCTACACATCGCTTATAAACAAGTGAGTAGGTCAAAGACGTGGCATGTCAATTCTGATGTCCAAGGCATATTCATAAAGTAAAAAATAAATCTACATTTTAAATCACTACATTTTGTTACTCAACTCTTCCCTCGTCAATCACTTATACAAGTATTTATTGTGAGAAATGAAAATTTTAAAGAGCTATTGAGCTCAAAAGTGCCAAACTGTCCTTCCCGGGTAACGCCCGGGTTAAAATCCAAGTAAAGAAAAATATGATAGAACGTATAAAAACATGAATTATTTACTTTGGCATAATTGTGTTGATGTTTGCAATGATCCCTACTAATATAATGCCAATACAAAGCTAATTAAAAATGTCATGCAAGAAATACTTTTGTCCACATTTCTGGATTTCCCTTATGTCCTACCCGGGTAACAGACTTCAAATGCATACATTACCCAGAATGCATTTGAATAGTCATCTAACAGGCTATTGGATGAGAAAGAAGATTCTGGAGAACCCCCAAACATCTGAAAAGGTCAGTAATTATCTCTTAACATTTTTGATATGCCTTTTCGGTTACGACCAAAAGTCATGTGTCTTTCCGGATAACGCTAATCAAACATATATTCTGTTTTTCTATTTAAGAACTGCCTATTTCATGTTTAATGGGGCACCGATGTGTTAAAGGCTAAGATATGTATTAGCCAAGTAGGCCTTTTTTTGTGTGAAATGTATCGTTTTGTCCTCCCTGGGTAGCAGTATGTCCTTCTTGGATAACAAATATTTGCTGTTACCCAGGGCATGTCCTCTGTTATCCGGATTGGACATTTTAATGAAGAAAGCTGTTTTAATAGTATTTGTCACTTTTTAAGCATTGAGTTGATATTGTTATATTATATCAATAACATAGTATGTTTTTGTTTTAATCTCTTATGGATTTTTGTTGCATGCATGGCTGTCTGCCTGCTTGCTTTTCCAAACTGTTCATGTTTCATGTTCACTTCTGTCCTTCCTGATGCCGCTGTCAATAGAGACTTTTTAGTGCCAGGAGGAATGCAGACCCCCATGCTATATCCCAATCCAAAGAACCTGTCTGATTCTGTGTTACTGTTACATGACTTGAAAGTTACATTGTTGTTCCATGAAATTAAAGATTGGAAAAAATTTAATCTTTTCAGTCAGTGTTTCCTTTTTATTGTATGAAATTGAAAAAATATGTTTCCAAGGGAGCCTTTAGAGAAAAACTAGCCTAAATACATAGCAGGTATGTCATTCCTGGATAACAGGATGTCATTACGAGTAACAATGACAAACAAGTAATTGAATCCAGATTAATTAGTTATTTTACACTATGTTTTCCTGAGTTGAGGATACAACAACCACCATTTAAACTTTCCTGTAAATCATTTTCAGACTGTTTCCCAATTTTTGCTCTTTTTGGAATGGAATATTGTGTGATCGAGAGCAAGTTATGAGCCCATTTCAGTATACATACCAAAATAACTCATAATAGTGATAGAAATGTAGTTTTCTGAGCAGTTAGATTGGTTAGCTCTAACTATGGATATTCATAAACGTGTATTGTGCTAAAAATGATAAATATTTAATTAATTTTAAATTCCATTTCCAGGAAGGACATTTTTGATGGGATAAATCATATGATTAAAAAAATAATAATTGCATTCAGAAATGCAGTTCCTTTTGTTGATTTGAAATCCTTATTCGTCTTTGACCCACAACCAAGAAAGCCACATAGGGCCTACCTTAAAAAATATTGTGTTTCATGCTTGGTTCTTTATCAAGTAGCCTAATTACTTAAACTATTCACATTTAGTGCTGTGTGTAAATGCTCTTGTGTATTTTCTATGCAACTAGGCCTACTGATCAGAAGCCTAGTTGTGAGTGACCCCTGCAGTCAGAAGCTATTCAAGCTAACGACTAAACATGAAGATGGGGATGCTCGGCCTCAGGAAAGAGGAGGGTCACCAACCTTTTTGAACCAGAGGGCTACTTCATACGAAGGGCACCCAGTTTGATACTATTCTGAAATAACAAATTTGCTCAGTTTGCCTTTAGTTATATTAATGATGTTCATCTATGTGCTTCTCAAATGGTGGGGCGCGCCCCCCTGGGGGGTCGCCGTGAGTTGTCAGGGGGGGCGCGGGCTGCCTTGATTTCCAACTGACAAAAAATAATTTTTTTTTTTTTTTTTTTTTTTTTTTTTTTTTAAGTGCTAGCAAGCGCTATGTGTGCTTGTGTATGGTCATATCCGCGCGAAAGGCCGCGATTTGCAGTAAATAAATGTCCACATGTCTCCAAGTGTCTCTGTAGGTTATTTAAAAAGAAATCAAGCAAGTAGACTAATAATAACGTTAATTAATTATTGGTTATCGCATGACAGAAGGCCTATTGGCCTATAATAATAAAAAAACACCACCTTAACTATGTTTACAGTTTAAATTTTTTTTGAATGAAATGCAAACCTCAGTGAATCATTTGCTCTTGTTTCTGTCCTGAGATTCACACAGACTGAGCAGTCTTGTTTAAATTTTACAAATTGAGCTAATAAACTGAACTTTGAATGTTTTTGCTGCAGAAGTTATCTCAGCTAATTGTTGTTATCTAATTTGATAATAAGGTGATTGTATGCAGAATGCTCGTGCCAGAAACTCATACAGTGGTTTTGTACGGATAAATAAATAAATATTGGCAGGTTCTCAATAGTATTTCAATTTAGGGGGGGCGCGAAAAAATTTCTGTCCCCTAGGGGGGGCATGACAGAAAATAATTGAGAAGCACTGATCTATGCGAAGACACTGATCTTGTTAATGATTTCTCACAATAATGACTTAAGGTGAGAAACAGATTATGCTATTTTTAGAAGAGGCCTGAGGGCGCCTCACATGGTACTTGCGGGCTACCTGGTGCCCGCGGGCACTGTGGTGACCCCGATAAATCCATTAAAGGATCAATACTTTCACATGACATTTTTAAAACATTGGCTCAGAACACAAGGAACTCAAACTCTACACCAACATTCAGACGCATCAACATGCTTACGGATATAAAAAGCGTTGATTGTATTTCTTACCCTCCAACTATGAAGTCGCTAACAAAGGCTGACCAATCCCTGGTCTCTACAAGAGATAAGATGGTGTTCAGCTTTCATTTGACATACAATTAAGCTAGCAGCATCTGAACGAGTTCACTAGATACATGGAGCACGCTTACTCACGGCTCAATGGATGCATCACAGGAAATGTCCTCCTCATTGGATTATTTTGTCTGGAAGTTGCTTGTCGTCCACCGGATCGCATCCCGATGTTCCTAAATGCTGGATATGCAGCCGCGACAGGGCCGCGCGGGCTGCAATTCGAGCTTCCATCCGACATTAAAGCCTTTGCGGTAGGTAGCGACGCGTTAACCTGGAAAGCCATCATGTTGGAGCCGCCATGCGATAATGCAAGACATTAACTGCTTATAGGCCAAATATAACACACATGTCCATTGTAACTGAAGGTTGGTACCAAGAATTCATCCCCGAGCAGCACAGCTAGGCGGCAGCTCACTGTGGTAAATGCTACCGAGTCACCGTGTCGCCATGGAAACAGGCTTTATAAAAAACCGTTACTCAGACCATTTTTCAGTTCAGTGGAGAGGTAAACCAACATTTAGGTTTGCTGTCTCATAAAACAGTGTTTTTCAGCCATCTCAAATTGTTTGTACTTAATATCTGTACTATGTTGTCATGTCAGGAGTTATTGATGGGCTTATTCATGGAAGGCAAACAATTATTAAAAAGAGAGACTGAATTAAGTTGAGGGCAAGAAATTAAAAAAGAGAACATTCATGAAATGGCTCAATCATACAAATGACAAACAAGGTTTTTTTTTCCTTTGTTTTTATTGTACACTTTGAGTCCTTTGAAAACCTGAAAAAGACAGAACACATTGTTAAAAGGAGAAACTAAACCTGGTTGCATTGATTTGTACCAGATACTAAATGATGTCTACTAGATAAACATAGTTCAGTTCAGAACGCATGCAAAATTACATTTAAGACTGGCATCACACTAACACTTAATACAGAGTGTAGGCAAAACACCTTACACAACTTTAACCATGTTAGAATGGTTTAAACCCAAGATGTGTCATCATATTACTCCTCCGAGTCTACTTCAGAATAAAACATCTTCAATGTGCAATTTGAAAAGGAATGGCTAATGTGGTTTCAGACATAATTGGCTTATTTTCAATTGTTTTCTCTCACCATAGTCGATAAGATGGGGAAAAAAGATAATGCATCATTAACCACACCTAATGAGCTATGTATTGTTTCTGCACAGTTCCTACAACTCACCATAACTTCAGTTCATCCTCCTGATCATTCTGTTGATTTGATCCTCCCTGTTGCCAGCGTCTCCTCCCTCCACAAAGTGTGTGGTCTTCTTGTTCATACCACCACGGGGTGACGACAGTTTGAAGGGCCACAGGAAGTTGTTGGCTGGCTTGAAGTTCTTTCCAACTGTGTAAATCTCGTGGATAAGATCCTCAACACAGATGATGCCATATTTGCCTGCAGATCAAAAAGCAATGAGTTTAACTGTATAACCTCACCTCTACTCAGATTTCAGAAATCAATGAATGTATGAAATATTACTACAAACAGAAATTGTTAAGTTTTAAATTGTCAATGGGCAACTCTGCACCGATAAGCAAAACGTTTCCCAACCAGACTGGACTATCTGACATTCCAGACTTCTGCCAAGTTGTAATTTAAGTTCAGACTGAAAGTTCCCTTTAGACTGTTCCAATAAGAATTAACTAAACTGTACTAGTCTGAGCAAGGGTAGAACTATATTAATACAACCTAATGGTTACTGTTCAAGTTACTGACATGTGGTTTCAGACAAAACTGGCTTAGTTTAGTTTTTTTTCTCACCATGGTCGATAAGACGGGGAAAAAAGTGTGCATCATTAACCACGCATAGCCCTATGCCTTTACTCAACTGTAGATTGTCAAGTTTTAATTCTACTTTTCAAACTGCAGGACCTTATCTAAAATTAAGAAGCCCAGAGATGAAGCATACTCTGTAACTCCCTCAAGAGAAATGCTCATGATAATCTTAATTGGCCATGATTGAAATTAAGTTGTTCAAGAACAATCTTTACATCAAGTTGCACCTATACACAAACTTTCAGTTAGGTTATAAAAAGTCTTAAACGTCCATACCGAGGGCCTTCTCAACCAGAGCGTTGTCGGAGAGGGCGATGCGCTGTTTCCTCATTCTGCCATGGCCACGTTTGTAGATGAGCTCACGGACAGACTTCAGGTTGGGGTATCTGGGCCAAAGACAGGTCATACAGATTATGATAGGCGCTCAAAACATGTAGTTCACAATAGGGCTGCAACTAATTCAACAAGTAGAATTGCACTTGGGTTGTATACTTCAGACACAAGACAATTTGATTTCTTATTTCCAAAAATAAAATAAATAAGTGCAATTACTTAAAACTAAACCTATATTTACAATTTCCATGTTTAAAACAAACAGTGTTAATTTTGTATAGCCACTTAATTTGAGCTCTTACACCTAATTCAGTTCAGGTTTTGTAAAGGTACTTTGCAAAATTATACCATCAACCTAACCATATTCACCACCCCTGAAAACATACAGCACTCTGGGTCTTGTCCTCACTGGTTAAAAGGCAAAAAACCTGCTCTGATATCATTTTAGGTTGCGATCAGAGGGGCTACATGCTTTAAGATTTGGACCTCTAAAGCAATGCGGCTATGTGATTTGACAATAGATGAGCAGTTATAAATGAGCAACCAGTCACTGACCGGCTACCCAATGATCAAAGTTTTACTGAAATTACGTTACATGGCATTGGCATCATCCCGCAGATGTGACCACACAAAGCCAATCTACTGTTCACTGGCAGTGTGGGGAGCATGTCCAACTGCAATCAGGTTGAATGCTATAAACTTTGGAGATTTGGAAATATTAGTTACTCAAAAGCAAATCGAACACTTGTCATTACAAGTTGGAGACAGGTTACTATGGCACCAGTTAACTTTATTTATTTGGTCAAGCCACGTTATTTTCTCTTACGGCACAACTCGTCCATTTCAAACTTCAAGCTCCGAAATATTTACATTTATCATTAACTCAAAAGTGGCCTTTGTGTTGCCATGTCACCTCCAGCAATTAAGTTTGACATTAGATCACATTTTTTTCACAGACATTTGATTTCCTCCGTCCTAAATTACTTCATATCAATCCAAAAACTTGAGATAAATTAACTTAATTTTTTATTATAGTTGTGTGTTTAGTACCCATTGTAATGGAATGTGGTTTCAGACAAAACTGGCTTAGTTTAAGTCAGTAATCACCATGGTCGATAAGATGGGGAAAAAAGTTGAGCATCATCAACCACATTCCAGAGATAAAACATGTAGTTTTGAGGAACTCCTGCCTCAATCGTTGGGTCTACGTGAAGTTTTAGAGATGACAATGTAGTCTTACCCCCAAGCAATGTACGGCTCGGCAATCCTCAACATGTTGATTGAAGCCTTGTTCAACCTGACAAACACACCATTGAAGATCTGGCGCAGACGGAGCAGCTGCAGAACTTTGCGGACCTTGGGGCTGACACCATTGATACTAGGAAAGACAAATTCAGATGTTGATTAGCATCCAAGTAAGCATCATTATGCACCTGGTGGATTCTACTCAGTGGTTTCAGAAATAATTGGCTTATTTTGCAAATTTGTATCAGCATAGTCGATAAGACGGGGAAAGAATTTGCATCATCAACCACACAATTAACATAGCATCTCGAGACAAGATAAAAGTATACTTTACATGGATTGCAAATTAATAAAATGTAAACACTAATAAATGTAAGTGCTTTCATGCCAACAGACCCCTTATTTGCAGCAAATGATTAACTTTTAATTTGTGCCAACATTTGAACTGCTTGACAAGTGAGGAGCAACATGTACACATGTGCTCCGATCATTTAAACATGCAGAACAGCTTGAAACTGTTTTTGCAGAACTAGCATCCAAGACAGCTACATTTAAAACAGATGAAGAGGTTTTCTCAAGATTAGATTTAGGGGACAACCTGTAGCAACATGGGCACTTTCAACCACTACTTAAACAGCATGGCATGTGAACATGAATAGATGCACAAACAATCAACATATTTAGTATTGTCTTGTACGAGTTCTAGCAAGCAATCCATGTAAATGTAACTCTTTTGTATGTCCATATGTACCCAGAGTATGGGCATCACTCACCCTCTGATCCTCATGACAAAGGCCAGTTTGGGCTCAGCTGGCACATAGAAATTTCCCACTTTGCGAGCAGTGCGACTCATGCGGATTTCACGCCTGTACATCTGCCTGTACTCCTTGTGGTACTTCTCAGCCCTCTTGTAGATCAGTTTCCTGGTCACTTTGCGGCTCTAGGAACAGGAGGGAATGCATGCTAATTTACTTATAGAACGACATCACAGAACCAACAGATAGACTAGAGTTCAAACAGGTTCTTACTTCAATGGGCCGCGATATCAAGCATCCTACTTACTTTTTTCTCAGCCAGCATGTTCTTCAGGCGTATGGCCTTAGTGGCCGCATAGGCCTTTCGCCTTTTCAGAAGGCTCTCAGGGACCGCCGGAACTTTTTTTCTGTTAAAAAAGCAAAGTATAGCTTTAGCACCAAACTGAAGACATGTTGATATGATCTACCATCCCCACATTGCTGACGTAGACTAGGGAAACAATTCCTCCTCGCCGCTGGTAGCTGCTAACTTGCTAACCCTGTCCACTACCGGCATTCCAACTGTATGGTTAAGTCCCTTGAACATGTCTACAAAGCAAAAATATCATCAAAGACGCTGCAAACCTATTTAAACAGCTAACTCTTAACTAGCTGTACACGTTAACAAGGATAACTTAATATTTACTGACTGCATACTGTGTAGACAGCCATGATGTACTAGACCAGAGCTACACGTAAAATCCATTAAGTGGTCAAAACAACAATGTAGTTGACAAAGCCCAACAATACTACTTGAGTTATGATGTATGCGGACTAAACAATCTATCCAAGGTGTAAACATAATACGGATGGTCATTAAAACACTGGATGAACTTAGATTTTAAAACGGCAGCAAACACTCACTCTGCGTCCGCCATTGCGTCCACCGAGAAAGAGAAATTTTCTTCTGCGCATGTCCGCATTAAAGGATTTCGGACCTCCACGGGCTGCCCTTCCTGCTGCCTGAGTTAAACTGTTCTTTCATTGGTTGGTTTATGGGTTTACCCCCCTACCTCATGGACCTATTAGTAAGTATAAATAGCCTATAAAACAAAGGAAGAATGCAAAGGTAATTGTATTTTTGATATAAATGACATCAGTTTGTTGTTGCACTCTCTTGTAATAGTGTTAGCTGAATGCCCCCTAAATTCATATGCCATATCTCGGCACATTTTTATTTAGTTTTATTTGGGTACTGGTATTATTTACAAGTTTGACAACACATTCTAACGCTATGTTAACTCTAATATGTCCATTCTGTCCTCCATGAACGTATTTTCTGCACTTAATGTGTTATTGTTATGAAGGAAAGACGGTCTACTGCACGCGTGTGACGTTACTACTTTCCGTGCTGCAGGTGATGATGGTAATGCCCTCGCTGAGCCGGCAGAGGGCGCAAACACTTCATTTTGCAGAGCAGGGTCACAGAGCGTCTACTTGCTGTAGTTTGGTCTGGCTTTGCGAGACTACAGAGCGTCTGAAAGGGAGAGTTTCCCTGTGATGAACCTCTCTGCTGGATCCGGATTTCAGATGTAAAGAGACCACCTCGGAAACCTCAGTGAACCATAGGCAGTGTGTGATGCACATCCATGTTATACAATTAAGAGATACATTTCAGGCTGAGTTTAAAGGCCACTTTGATTTCAACGGCCGTTTGCACCTGATGAATAGGCTATAGGCTAGGTATTAGCCTACATTTTATTTAACTATTAGGCCTGCAGTAACAATTAGTTACACTTCTGCCAAACTTGTACTTTGCTTAATTATTTCCCTTTTGGGCCTCTTTATACATTAATGTTTTAGATATTTTGCAAAATAATGAATAGGCCTATGTAAAATCAAATATTTTGCATGAAAGTAGGCTACGGGGTTTCTGGCCTAAATAGCATAAATAGCCTACAGCCTACTTGGCCCTATTAAAATACCCAACAGTAATACCAATCTGCAATTGTCTCTATGGTAGGCTATTATAGTTAGTCAGCCTATTGATCTTTTAATAGGATATCCTATGATGCTGCTTTTTTTCTGAAGCAAATTATTGAATAGGACTTTAATTGAATGCAACATGTAATCTATATTTTGGTTTTAGGCCTAGGATCTGACATTTTCATCCACCAGTGGCTTGGCTCTCTGGACACGCCCACAAAACAGGCAAACCATGGACCTGTTATAAGAACACATCTGAAATGCTGCATGCAGCAAGACGTTACACAACGTTATATGAGGAGAAAATGCTGCAAAACGGTGGAAAACGTTTCCAAATTGAACGCATCCCAGGTGCGCCTGCTTTTCTCGTGGAATGTTTGTCTGTTTGTAAAACACCATAATCACATTCATATAGGCTACATTCATATTAGGAATAAAATAAACATGTGTATGTCATATAAAGATATATGGACCTACTAATGGCCATCCGTTTTACTTCTGACTGGTTACATAGCCTGTCGTATCGATCCAGTTTTACTTCCCGCAATGAGCAGATCGCAATGGATCATTGCCAGCAAATTGTTGTGATATGTAGCCTACCCTATTGGACTACTTATTTCTGATTGAAATATGCCACACCATTGCCGTAAAAACATCTTAAATTAGCCTACATTAAGTCTGGATACATTTAGATTACGCTTTCTCCATGTATGGACGGACATTGACATGGACTTGTGGGATATGGCCTGACCTGTGGCTGTTTGAGATCTAGGCTACTTTTCATACAAATATTATTGTATCAACCCATAGGATATTAGTGATCATAAACTAGAAGTAAAACTAGGTATCTCTTTACATTAGGCTAATCCAGACAACAGTTAATCTGACATTATTGTAGCATATTTTGACAGGTCGGCTATATAGGCTATAGGATATATTGTATGTAAATAACTACTTTAAAATTAAATATGATAAAATCACAGCAGGTGTAGGAAAATACTATTCTCCGATCTTCCATTTGAGATATTGAATCAGGGGGATTTCTTTCTTTCTTTTTTTCATCGCACTAGATCAGTGTTAGGTAAAATGTTTGAGGTTACATCACCTTTGAATTCTAGTGTATGGACCTGGCGCTTCATGCTGACAGGCGCTCGAGCCTCAGTCCTATAGGTCCAGCAGTGATGGGTGGACTGAATAAATAGCGAGTGAGATGCGGCTGAGGATGAGATAAGTGGAGGAGCAGCAGCAGCGAAGGAAGTGGGAGGCACTGTTCGTAGTAGCTGATTGTAACTCATTGCAACTGCGCGTTGTAGCGGCAACTGGACTCTTGACTGGGCACAATCTGAACTCTCTTCTTCATTCTAATTTTTGTGGTCTCCTCGTGCCATTATTTTCGTCACTTTTTGCGCGCAACGGCGTTGTTAGCGTTTCCCTGCCTGCCTGCACTGTGATCCAAGTTTTATCGGCGTGACCCGACCCTTTACCTGCTGCAAACGAGAGAGAGGCATTCCTTGCGCTTCTTATACCTCTGCGCCTTAGAAGTGTTTTGAAAAGCTTTGGTCAAGATGATGATAAACATTATTGCGGAGTTCTTCGTGGTCATTTTGAAGGTGCTTTGGGCTATGGTCGCTGCCGGGGCTAAGTGGGTTGTGCGGCCCAAGGAGAAGAGCGTGGCGGGACAGGTGTGCGTGATCACCGGGGCTGGAAGCGGCCTCGGGCGGCTCTTCGCCAAGGAGTTCGCCCGGAGACGAGCGATACTGGTGTTATGGGACATAAACTCCCAAAGCAACGAGGAAACAGCTGAGATGGTGCGGGAGATATACCACGAACTGGACACTCCCATAAACAAAGACGGTAAGTTTGCTTTCTTTGCAGCAATTAGTATGTCATCAGTTTGTTTTAAAGCACGAGCAGCGAAATCCCTTGTCTTTGTTTGAATTCTGTTTTGCACTTGAGAAATGATATAAGGAACGCCGCCACAGTTGTATCATCGGCAGTGTAAAAATGCACACACTGAAATGTTTCACAAGAGACATATGATGTTTCACAGGCATATTATTTGCACACAATCTCAGCCTTTAACTAGGACTTCTAAATAGGCCTGTTCTTGGGTTATCTCTTGCTATTTTCCAAAGCATCACTTGGCAGAAAATGGACCTTAACACACGTTATAATTGATGAATAACATATTTGCAAAATAACCAATATTTCACCACATGCAGATTTTTTTTCTTCCATTGATAACTCTTCTCATCTGTTTCCGTCTCTCTTCCCCTCATAGGACCTGTTGAAGGGGTCGAGGAGGTGCCTCCTTTCCAGCCGCAGGTCTACACATATACGTGTGACGTTGGAAAGAGGGAGAGTGTGTATTCTACAGCTGAGAAGGTGCGCCGAGAGGTGGGAAATGTGGACATACTGATCAACAATGCTGGCGTCGTCTCCGGCCATCACCTTCTGGAGTGCCCCGATGAGCTGATCGAGCGCACCATGGTGGTCAACTGCCATGCACACTTTTGGGTGAGTCCATGCACAAGGCAATTAAGCCAACATAACTGAAAAAGAGTCAATTCTGGAGTACTTTTGAGTTGTATATGTGGATATTAGGACTTGCAACCGGATGGTTTATATCTGCCTCGGTTTCCATGAGCACTATGTTGTCATATGTGTTTACTCTGATGCTGCTTGATTCACAGGAATGTTCCCGGTTTGACTTGCATGCCTATTCATAATCTTATCCTTGTGTGTGCCAAGAATCAAAGGTGTGTGTGTGTGTGTGTGTGTGTGTGTGTGTGTTTGTATTTGTGCCTCCAGGATCTACAAAGTATGACCATAAATAGTTCCCTTGTTCAAATTTCAGCTCAGTGTAGTTTCACTCTGCCAGAGGGAAGTCACGGGTTTGGCTTTTTAAGTCTTGCCTTTTGCTGCTCGTTGGCAGCCCGGAACAGTGATGATCCCAGTGGTCTGTCAGTCAGCCCTTCCTTCTCCACTTCGCTTTGCCATGCAGATCTGCACTAATCAGACTTGCGTGATGGAAGCATGGGGTTCTGTACGTGGGTTGGATGGATCTGTGTCTGATAATCTCGCCACAGTTTTTTGGCAGGCAGTGATTTGTTGTGTATCAAATGTTATTCTGGCTTCTTCCCTCGGGCCTTTCATTGTGAATACATATCTGTAGGGCTGCATAGACTTGATGGAGTGAATATGTCTCACTTTAGTCAAGCATAACGCTTCACAGTTAAACAGGCTAAGTTCCATTCATCACAGCCTATTTGTGTGTGTGTATGTGCAACCTAGCAATTAGAAACCCATTAAGGAGAGCAATCTGACTGATTGGTTAAAAGTTGAGTGTTGGGCATTTATTTAAGCTCCTCGACTCCAATGCCAAATAAACCACTAATGATAGTTAATTGCAAAGCTTGGCTACGGCCAAACACGGTGGGACAATTGCGATGATTGTGCACAAATTAGTTTTTTTGGCATGTCGTTGTGTAATTCGCAACGGTTGACTGTGTGTCCTTGCATAGCCTGGTTACACGGCTATAAATTGACCATAACATCTTTGATCGTATTTGTCACAATATATTGAATTTGATATGTGTCGAGTGAAGCGGGTATTGATCTTTTTTTCAGATTTTGGCCGCAGTGTCTATTCTATTTTACGGAGAAGTGCATTCTCAGTGATACCCTGAAACCACAGTGATTTGTGAAGCTCCCTAATTGAGCATGAAAATCTCTTGTTGTCCGTCAGACAGGTTGTGCATTTCCTCCTTAATGGATGCTCCAATCAACCATTCATGGGCCTCTTTGTCGCTAGCTCTGTGTTCTCTTTACAGCCAGGATTCGGAGTCAGAATGCAGTGGTTGGGTGGCAGATTTGGGATTTTTTAATAGGGGGTCTGTGTTTGTGTTCTCCCATATTCTGTGAAGAGTGTGGTTTCATCAGGGGTGGGGGCGCAGATGAGAGAGGGACTTAATGAATGGTGACAGCCAGAATGGAGGATGTGGTTCATTAAAGACACAAGCTGGATGAATAGAGCTTAGACTAACGGGGACGTGTCCACTTTCCTCTCTTACACAAACACAGTAGTTACTCAATGCATGCAGGTGGCACATTACACAAACCTTTGATTTTAGTTTTTTTTTCTCCACCTTTTTGAAACAACAGGTTTTTTATAATTGGCTAAATTGTGGTTTAAGACTCAACCAATACCCTCAGTTTAGGGCATAGTCAAACCAAGCTCAAAGTGGAATATTTAAACCTTGCTTATTTAGGTTCATGCTTTCAGTGCTGACACCAAAGCGATATTACAAAAGAGACTTAATATTCTGAAGACCAAATTTCGAATTAATTCAATGAGCCATTGTCGGCTCTTGATGTTTTTTATTCAAAGAAGCAAAGAGGTTTGCTCGTTTCTTCCTTTTTGTCATTTCTTGTTTTATATTTTGGTATGCTTCAGCTGTGCATGTGTTCAGTTAGTCAAGTATCACTGTTTGGCAAAACTTCATAAAGACTTTGACCACACAGTGAGGCAGCAGAGACACAATGGTCAACCCCTTCATCAATCCAAGCCAGTTAGTGAAAACAACCCAATACGCAGTTTCTTAAGAGCAACATGGCAGAGGGCTCAAAGCCTTCCCTTACATCTAAAATGCATCTACACAGTGTAAACTAAACAAAGGGCAGGCTAGGGTAGGGGAAGAAGGGGTAGGGGGGGGGGGTTATTTTGTGTAAATTGGACAGTGCAGTGGGAATTAGGCAGGGATGGAGAGACAAGAGCAGGAAACGTAGGGTAATCGTGGTGCGTGTGCACGGGTGTCTTGCCAGGCCAGTCCCACTCAAACCCCTGTCTTCCTCCAACAGTCCCCTCTGACTCCTCCCAACCTGATTTGGAGGCAATGGGTGCAGCTGCATGGCAGTCATGGAGGCCAGCTCTGTTCATCCGGCTCTGCCACACACACAAACGCACACAGTGACAAATTGCTATGATTCAGTCCTTCATCCCTTTTTTCGGTTTTGATGACGTGGGGGAGAGGGGGGGTGGGGTCATATATTTAATTTGTTTGTTACTTTGATTAGTCCAGCTGGCGATTTGAGTCTCAGCTTTTTGTCCTGCGGGGCCGGGTAATGATTAGTCATTTCAGTAAGTGTCACCAGAGTTTGTGTTTTTTGTCTAGTGGGAGTGACATGAAAGGAAATCATCCTCAGCATCTTGAGCTGGTTATCCAACAGGTGGTTCAGGAACAATGGGCAATAATTCCTGCTCTTGTGGAAATGGTAGCTCCCTTGTGCGATCTGCACTTAAAAGCGCGTAGCGGCTCAACGGTGACATGGCGGGAAAAGAGCAGTGGAAAGAGAAAAGGAAGGAAGGCAGTGCCATCCCATCCACAGGCGAGGCGAGAGGGTAATGGTAAGCTGCTGCTGACCCACTTTATCTGACAATTGGTTTCTTGTCTGTGGATCAGCTTGACAAGATGCCAGGCGACAGGAGCCAAGTTTCGTAGGCCGCATTCCTGCTGTAGCCGGAGAAAGGAGGCAGCCAGGCAGAAGGGTCCTACTTGACTGGTTTTATATGGGTGCCCCCCTCCCCCCTCCCTCAAGCCTGGTGCACCTGTACCCCTCACTGGAGATGGCCCTGCCTACTCTGCCCCTGACCACATACCTGTTGGCGGTTACAACCAATGGTTCTTTTTTATCATCGATTTTAGGAAGGAACAGCATTCAATCCTAGCAATTTGAATAGCTGGAACCAAATAACATCACACAACTTAATTAGTTATGGAATGGTTAACTTATAGAATAATTATTTCTGCTCTTAGATGGCATTCTTAGGACTTGATTTTATCACACTGATCATTGGTCATTCATAGCTTCTTAAAATGTTGGTGTCCACCCTGGTCCATTGATGGGGTTGCTTTCAGGTACATTGGATTCCAGTTGTACAACCAGCAGGGGCTTTGAGGGTTGTTTAGTGAACTGTAGCAGAAGCTTACTGACTAGCATGGCCACCACACCTATACGCATCCATCATCCCCTGATGACTAGTAAACACAGCCCACTGAAATTCCATGATCTGTTGTAGGATCAGACGACTCCGGCGTATTTCTCTCGCTCTCTCTTTCTCCTTCATTCTCTCATCCAGGGAGAAGTCAGTCCAATTAAATGGCCATCTGGTCCTACGGAAAGGCCAATATTTTGTTCATATTCCTGTTGGTCAGGTGCTTGCACTAATGCAGCCTGACACCCCAGCTGCTAGAAGCTTTGTGTGGCTTAAATTCTCCTGGGGGCACGCACCAATTAGGGGGGTGTAGTGGGCAAGGCACCCCCACATAGGCCAAGGAGGCCCGGCTGTGTCAGCGGGTAATTTAGCGGAACAAGGGAGCGTTGAGACCCAATTACGGCGGCTCTGATGTAAGACACGAGCCCCTGGTTGCCTTCACACATTTTGTGTCTGAGAGGTCAGCGGGGGTCATACCCACATGCCAGAGCAGCCATGAGAAGCAGGACATCGCGCCAGGGTGGGAGAGCGATGGTACGTTTGTTCACGATTAGCCCACCGTCCTCCCATCAGATCCACTTATTTTCAGAACACTGTATTTTCAGAAAATTGTCCAGTTGTATCTCTAAGTGTTGGCTTTAGCTGCAGAGTGTTGTGCCAGATCAAGTCATTCCCTGCTCTCTCAAAAGTTGCTGTGGGAGTGGGAAAGTTTGGCTCCAGTCAGGTACGGGCATATCTAAAGTTAATGCTTCATTTGCACGCAACTCTCTCTCTCCCTTATCCACTGCCATTCTGGCTTGCAGAGGCCTTTCTCAGCTTTAACCCAGGCCTCATGTTCTTTTTTCACTCCCCTCTCTGTGGGCCCCATCATTTGATAAGTTGACGATTGCAGCAACTTGAAAAATTTATGTCCTGGAAAAGTGCAGATGTTTGGAGCAAAGTCAGATCAGTTATACTGTACCTGGCTATATAATGAGCTCCAAAACGGTGAAGTCATCTTTCTTTTTCTTTGCGTGGATCTGACTTATTGCTTCCAGTTTGACTTACCTCACAAAACAAGGAGTATAAGATGTCTAAACACAGATGTAAAGCATAGCAGAGATTACACTACCAAGGCGTTCGGTCCAGTGCAGTTAATCTCTGGGTGCATTTTTTATTTTTTAATTAGGCTTTTCCTCCCCTGCCAGTGGGTTCATGGCTGTACTACCTGGTACCATGCACTCTCTGGCTCTGTGCTCTCCTTCAACAAATGTTTACAAAGGAGGCTGAATCATTTCTCTGGCCAGGCTTACTTTTACAGTACCAACTACCAACTAATGAAAGACTTGCCTCTCATTTATATGACCACATAATTATTGGAAGTTAGGAATGAAACTGTCAAAAGCAATAACAAATGCTAAACCTTAAATTTCCAGAACCCGAAGTGACTCCTTTTAAAACTGCTTACACTATATTTGACATTTTTCTGCATTACATACCGTAGCCAGAAAAAAAATAGCTAATTTCACTTGTCAAAACTAGTATATTGATTACTCTTCTGCCCTCTAATTTACTCAATGTATGGTCTAATTGTTTGTGCACCATTGGGGAATCTCATTTGATTGCAGTACAGTATAAGGGCGATCTCAGTGTTTTCATTTGCAACCTCCACTCCATTTAAGAGTGTTGTCAGCTACATGCATTGTTCTTTACTATGGCAGCGCATACTGACGTGAATAGATGTTGCGGTGCTACCAACAAAAGGCCCGCTGGTTGTTTTGTAGACCTCCTAGTGGGAGAGTGATTGGTCAGTTCCTATCATCGCCGTCACATGTCACACCTGCTGATTGGCTCATGCTGTGTTCCAAAGTCAGCAGACGGGCAAGAAATGAGGAATGGATCCATAGGTTAATCAGCTTATAAGCAACATACTCTTCTCTGTGAATCTCCTCCGCGGGGTTGCTTTTTCTCACCGCCTCACTAACTCTCATCGGGCCGACTCTGGGCTCTCACGTGGCACTCCGGTGAAACCCTTTCATCTCTGCGCTCATATCTAGCTGCCGATTGTTCTGCTGACTGCTGCTGCTCGGGCAGGGCGCGAGGCTGTCGGGGCTAGACGACAGGCTGAATTGTATTGTTGTTGAGTGAACGGGTGGCCTATGATTGGTGTTGTCACCAAGTCTTTATAGCCAGGCCCATTGACGGGCACCAGATCTGTGTGGGAAAAGAACAGATTGTACAGCTACACACACACACACACACCACATACCTGTTTGTTCAGTGAATACCTGTGGAGGTGAAACCCCTTATTATTCTTTTCCTCCACATCTAATTAGCATCTACCAGAAAGGGAAAACATAACTTTTTATACTCTTTAAAAGCTGCACCTCCAGTGCTCAGACAGATTTTTTTTTGGGGGGGGGGCTGTTATGAATTCTCATTCAGACGCTTCTCCCTGTATCACCATGGAGAAGAGAGAAACACACGGAGAGGGCGAATGAGAGGGAGGCAGAGAGGATCAAAGGGCTTTGGCACAGACAAACTGCACAAGTGAACTAACCTTCCTCTTTTTTTCCCTCTGCCCTTCTGTCTCTTCTGTCCTTCCCCCAGACCACCAAGGCGTTTCTCCCCAAGATGCTGGAGCTGAATCATGGCCACCTTGTGACAGTTGCCAGCTCCCTGGGTTTATTCAGCACAGCTGGAGTGGAGGTTAGTATCATACACACAACAACACATACACATCCCAACGTTCCCACCATCCAAAACCAGTGCTTTTTCTCCAAAGCCCCAAGCATGCCAGCTAGCACACTGGGCCAAGGGAGGTTAAGGCCCCCTTTCTCTAGTTGTCCCTCCACCCGTTAAATTAAGGGACACAGATGAGCATTGGGGAGCCTCTTATAGATTCCTCTATCTGCAGCAGTGGGGGTGTCGGGCCCCCATTGGGCTCTGGCCCCGGGGCCAGAATGAGCTGACAGCTCCCCAAGGGACAGAGACATCTTCATCACTGCTTTGTGAACAAGTTGGTGCTCACTCAGTATTCAGCTCACGACAGCTTTCAATGGATAAGGTTTTGGTTTTCCTTCCTATGGTTTTTTTTCCATCCCAGTACAGATTCTTTTTGTTATTTGAATACATATTAAGTGGAGTCATTTATCTCCATAACCATAGAGGGAGTACATTGGTAGCCATCTTAGAAGGTTTTTATTTTGACATTTTAAGGCAACAAGAGTTCTCATTTATCCCCTTGGCTGAGAATGGTTTCATTTTCAGATGGTCTACGGGGACTACTACTCCATTTGCCTTTGTTTTTATAGCTGCGTGGTTGCTTTTGTTGTACAAGCATTCATCCATAATGATTAAGCCCCCTTCAAAGGGACTTGAAGTGTAGTCAGTTTTTCTTAACCGATTATGCGTCCTGTAAATGCCTCGGCTGTGATTTTAGACATTAATTTCAGGGAACCAAAGCCCTCGTCTGTCATGTGGGCACAGTCAAATCTCTTTATCATCCCTGTGTTTATTGACACGCATCTGTGTTTGCCCAAGCCTTTTTTTCTAAAGATTATTTCCACGGCAAACCACATCAAAACCTTCCCCGCCAAACGGAGCGGTCTCCTGATGCACTAGAGAAGAATGCTAATGAAACTGTAGAACAGCGGAAAGGCTCACTCAGGTTTTTGTGGCTGTATCATTAACAGCAAGGAGAGACTTCTATGCCCGTGGGGTGTGTTTTGATAATGTTCCCTGTGGTCCCCGGTTGCGGGCAGGGGCACAGGTTTACAGGGCTAACCTGTTCTCTTTCTTTTCCCCCCAGGATTACTGCGCCAGTAAGTTTGGTGCCATTGGGTTCCACGAGTCACTGAGCCATGAGATAAAGGCCTCAGAGAAGGATGGCATTAACATGACTCTGGTGTGCCCTTACTTGGTCGACACGGGAATGTTCAAAGGCTGCAGGATAAGGTGAGCTCCGACACAAGCTGGCCAGTCTAATTGTTTTAGTGAGCTTATTAAACTTTTTATTTTTATTTATAAAGCTTTCTTGCACCTGGGAAGAGTTTGCCATCTCTAATTTTCACCATATAAAATTGCCTCACAAAACACATTTTTAACTTCAAAGCAGCAGCTGACGGTTTGTGTTTTTATAATCAAGTCACTTGTATGCCATTGGTCAGCTCTGTAGACTAAACAAAGAGGGCAACTTTCCCAGGGGAAAAACCTTGCCAACAGGTGCACCTGGGCCCACCCCCGTCTGCTAGTGTAATAGTCCTCACTTTGTTTGATGGTTACAGTCAGCAGGTGGCATGTTCTTTGACTTTACTGTGCGCATCACTATGACAATGCTCAGGAGCTTTTCACAACCTTTTATAAACCAGTAAAACTAATTCATGGATGTAGTCAAATGTGTTGTAATTCTGGCTGTTTAAAGTATATTGGAGGGATTACATTTATCTAAAATAAATTGTCTAAGTGCTCTCCTCTCAACAATTTCAATCAAATATAGTCAGTATAGGCCAGTTTGAGTACATTTAGATTTTAAGTTTTGTTTTAATTTTGGGGCATCTAAATAACCTCACTATTATATTTGTTCAGGAAGGAGATTGAGCCTTTCCTCCCTCCCCTGAAGCCAGAGTTCTGTGTGAAACAGTGTATGAGGGCCATCCTCACTGACCAGCCCATGATCTGTACACCTCGCATCGTCTATATGGTGAACTTCATGAAAAGGTAGCTGCCCTCCCAACATTTTATACGTTGTCTTCTACACATCGCCTCATTGTATTCCCTCCTTCATCATTCCATCAGCTCTCAGTAAAGTATACATGAGTATCTTGTGTCACTAATCGTATCTCTTCTCCCATCTCCACAGCATCCTGCCCTTCGAGGCCATTGTGTGCATGTACCGGTTCCTAGGCGCAGACAAGTGCATGTACCCTTTCCTAGCTCAGAGAAAGCATTCCATGAACAACAATGAGGCTAAGAATGGGATCTAGGGGGCACTGTTTGTAACACGAACAGAGGCACATAAACCTGCAAGCATGAGGAAACAACCACTGAGGATGAAAAATAGGGGAAGCCGGAAAGAAGGAAAGAGACTGAATTTAGATTGGTTCACTTGCATTGAGCAAATGCAAAGGTGTACCATATTGTTCCTCTGGAACAAAGAAAGCTGTGTACTACACAAAAGGATGTATTTGACTTTGTTTTTTTCCTTCTTTTTTTAAGTTTGTACAAAGAAACCAACATCTATATTTTGTGTCACTAGTTTTTGAAATCATACAGAAAAGGTATCCAATTATTAACTATTTACGTAATGTAGTCACCAGCCTTATCTAGTGTCATTGTGGAAATATACAGTATGTTACTGTACAAACAGTAAAAAAAAGATTATTTTTTTTCACTTTTATTTTTGTAGACATGCACTGTATTTTTTTATTTTTTTCCTCTACACTGCCAGCATTCTCTGTGTAGGAAGGTTCAACGCAGCATTTCAAACTACCCTACATCTCCCCATTCAGAGGCTCTTTTACACTCGTCAGGAAATTGATACGCAGCTTACCATGGCTCTGATTTGATGCTTGTGCCATTTTAAAACAAAGCAAAGATGAATACTTCCCGATAAAGTTGAACATATTCCACACTTAAGTTTGGGGCCGACTTAAATCTTCACAGGAGTTTCCATTGTAACAAGACTCGACACGGTCCCTTTAACAGTCTTGTTATTTCAGGTCTGTAATGATTAACCTCTCAAATGCAAAGTGGATGAGGGAGTCAATGTCCTGGGTTGAACAAGCATGTGTGACACATTCAGAATGTACTGCTTTGGGAGAAACGGAGCGGAACTTTTTTTCTTCTCTTTTTTTTCTTCTCCAATTTGTCTTTATTTTCAAGATCTGTGGTGTTTATATTGTAAATGTATCTGTTACCAATATTATTTGTAAAAAGAAAAAACACATAGGCTGTAACACCAGGTGAACCGCTGTCCCAACACTTGTGTGTGTGTGTGTGTGTGGTTGAGTGGAGGAGGGAGAAATGCATTGAAGACACTAGCTTTCCATTAGCCTTTCTAAAGTAACACTTTAACTCTCCTGTCCACTGTCCACCTTGTCCCTTGTCCAGTTAAAGTGAAATGTAAATGTTTAAATGTTGTGAATACCCCAGTATCCCAAAATGACTGTCTCCTCTCCACCATATTTGATGTATGAATATTTTATATACCTTTTTGGGACGACAAGAGTTTTGAATTTCAACTACATTCCAATAGGCGTCATTCCTTCAGTCACAGTGATGAGCCTAAATTCTCTACCTCTTAATTTTTGACTTTGTTTTTTTGACAGTATGACATAAGCCTCTTTTTTTGTATTTTTTTTTTCTGAAGACTGCTCCATATCAGAGCAAATGTGGTTCCAATGTTTAGTGTCTCTACCTAACTTAAATTAATAAAAGTGATTTAGATTATTAAATGGTGTGTCGCCATTATTACCTGCCAATGCAAAAAAAATAAAATTACAGAGTGGACACACTGCTTGTAATGCTGATGACAAGCTAAGCTGTAGTTAAAATTCATCACCAGTAGTAATGGCTGTTTGGTATTCCACATTCTATGATTCACCACAATAAAAGGGGATCTCCTGCAGTTATAGCTTTTTGGACACCCGTATCCATTGTTGAGATGACACCCACCCAGCTCATTTCTCCTCTTTTGACTGGTATCAGTATCGCTGTCCTCCCACATTGTGCCACATGGTGAGTCAGGCAGCCTTTAGATATGGGTGTGGGCTAAAGAGGGCAGGAGACGTTTGCCTTTGTAATTAAATACACATTGAACGCACAGCACAAGCTAATGTGATTTTTTTTCTCCTCTTTTAAACAGAGGCTTACCAAAGAGAACAACAAAGTGACTGTCACACTGTTAATCAAAAGGGGATGCAGTGGTGTTGTCATGTGGTGAATCACAGAGGAAGGTTCGCAACGGGTCACAAATATGTTTTTCATTCTACTTCATACAGAATAAGAATGAATGCAGGGCTTTGGTGGCCTAATGGTTAGCAATAGCCCTAATCAAATGGCACTTACTGCAACTGCCTGCCTCATTAAGATGTCAGTCGGCAAGCAAAACCAGGGAAACCAAAAGCATTTCCACTGGAGCTGTGATGTATCCGACCCTGACCTATTACTTCCTTCAAAAGAAAAGCAGAATCGTCCTAATTGGTGTCAGCTAAGTTTCACATTAAGAAGTCATGAGGTAGATTTGGACTCACATGCTCAAACTGCTGAGTTTGTTTGTGCATGGCTGTAGTTGCTGTGGAGGTCACGTCAATGGTATTTGTCTGAAAATGTGGGGATTTTGGTGACTTAAGTTGTTTATAATTCTAAAAAATGAAAAGTTTGACATGAGCATGGAAACAACAGCCATAGTTTAAAGCTTTATGATTAAGCTTATTTTGTGTTTTTCCCCCAGCCATATTAGATGAGCATGTAATCTTGGTGGTTTATTAAAATGTTTTTAGACTTTTATATGTTTAAAGATTCCCTACTGCTTTTGGAATAATAATTTGTAATATATAATAAGTGTCCCTCTTCAGCAGATAGCCTCAAACTCTCAGATATTAGTTTGTTCCATTTTTATAATAATCTGCTGCAGAAAATCTAAGAAATACCAAGGTCTTGAGCCTAGGCCCAAATGCTTGGGATTATATGGTTCAGTCCTGTCTTAAACCGTCTATCATTTTAAGTGTCAAGTAAAATCTATGAGTAATTAAAATCGAATCAGCCCAACAAACTGATGACAGAAAACGCACAGAAAAAAAGCTTACTTCTGCCATAGACAATCCGAGCCTTTGACATCATTTTGATTAAAACACCAGATCCCAAGAACAAATAATCTTTCTTCTTCTATCTCCAAACTTTACTAACGTTGGAACCAAATCAGTCATCTGACTAAGTCTCCCATTCAAACATATCTTTAAACCTGTTGAAATTCCATAATGGAGCCGGGAAGTGAAGTGATCTTCCACGCATGCATCTACCAGTGTGATAGATAGCAGACACTCATCTTTCTCCCCACAGAACAAATTGATCCCTTCCTTGGTCAGCGACGGAGAGCTACACACTCATGTGGCAGACTCAGATTTGCTCCTCCTAAACCCCCTTTGGTGCGTTACAGGGAAGCGCAGAGATGTCAGAGCCTCAGCCCGCAGCCCACAGTGGCTCATCTGCCGTGACAAATCGCGGCTGGATAAAGTTGCTCAGTGCCAGATTAGTTATATGAGGGAGAGCTGTACTGACAGGTTTCGATCCCTCCGTCTACAGAAGCAATCAGACGCAAGTGCAGCCAGTCTCGGGGCTCCTTGCAGCTCAAGGCGGCCTTATCCTGTGAAATGGGCTTTTTTGTATAAGTACACCCAAAAATGTATTTCGACCAATCCAATACGGGAAACTATTAGGATTTTGGCTTGGACCATCGCTTAGACATTCATCAACATGTATAGGATTCCCCTCAACTCTTTTCATCCCGCTGTTAATACAGCTCTAATTTAGAGGACTTAAAGGAGGAGGTCGATGGCACATAATTCAGCTGGAAAAATCAATGACTCTGGCATTTGGTTGTGGATGGCACCGACAAGCTCCAGAGCCCCATTGATTTTGTTCTATTTTGGGCAGGAGGGGTTCACCTCCCATATTGGCTGGTTAGAGCAATGCAATTCATCTCGGGTAGGCCTATAACACGGCCTCAAGCTTGTCCGCCACTACCTGAACAAGCTTCTGGAATAGAGATCGGCTACTAATGTGCGTGAACAGCCTTGGCGCTCCTCAATGGCTAGCAGATGTCCATTAGTCAGTGAAGCTGAACGGGTCTGTTGGATGCAGAACAAGTGGTGGAGTTAAGTGTAGAAAGAAAAGTCGAGGCGATGGAATGATGTAACTCAAGTATGCAAAAGATAAGGTGCACACAATCTATCATTGTGCTATCAGTGCAGCTGAGTCGTAAAGTTAAAGATTAAGTGTGTCCATTTGGGAAACACTAATGCCATTTTCTCTATACGTGACAACCACTTGTGTCCAGTAGGCTATTAATGAAAAAGGATGTCATCACATTACAAAGACCTAAAAGCTGAATCTGTTCTAGTATTTTTGTCAACCATATATTTTGTCAATCATAACTTCTACTAACAAGTAGGCTAGAACTAGGCCTTTTACCTTTGTGGCCTGACGTAGCTTTTCCCTCTGTCAGTGACATGTTCCTTCTCTAGGCTATTATAGGCTATTCATCCGCTGGTCAAAGCAGTTCGAAACAATGCACGATTTACTCTCTTTTCAGTAAGATGTACTGAACATTACAATACCCAACCGGAAATTACTGAAACAAAAACCGAACTATGTTTTTTTTTTTTTTTTAATAATACATCTTTTATACAGCCTAGCCTACTATCTATGGGCTTAATGCGACAGACAAGGTGGAAAAGTCAGAAAGCATTGCGGTAGGGGACTAAGGCAATATTGGTTTTATTCATTTCACAGGACTTGTCGACAGTAAGAAAAACACAGAATATCTCCTGTCCAGACATATCCTTTAAGGTGACGGATACCGTATGAAACAACTGAGAAATGAGAAACCATGGTGCGCTACGTTTGCAGATTGTGTGCTTACAGAATCATCAGATGATTTCTTAACTCATATTCCACAAGCTACAGCATTAGATCAAGCAGTAGGGGACAATGCGTTATGACAGTAGAAATAATAACACACCATCACAATGTAGCCTATAGTGCACTTTTGTATTTGGAGGACAACTACCCACATCTTTTTTTTTTTTCAAAGTTATTAGTAATTTTGACTAGTGTAGGCTATGCATTTAAGAGGTGAACTTAAATGATAAAATAAATGTTATTGATATGAAGTCTTTGAGATGTACTTGACCTTTTCTTGCAAAGGTTATCCCACTTGAAGGTGCTCCGAGAAACTTTTAGTTTGTGTTCATTCTTGTCCCCCCTTTGGACAAAAGCGGTAGTGTTTTTACTATGCCAGCTATAGTTCCTGGATGAGCGTACCCATGAAAAAGGCATTAAGAAAAAACTACAAACATAGCATTATTTGCATGATGGTCTTGTTTGCTGTTACATGTAATTCATGATCATCAGAGGAAAAGATAGATTGTTTCAGAAATATGTAAAAAGTTCCTCGTAGCCCTTGAAGTAAAATCTACAGCAGGGCTTTGTCTCAGGTGCTGAAAACTCATTGTTGACATTGGGAATAGCAGTTTCACAAAGCAATCTTAACTCAAGTTCTACTATCTTGCCTTTGCCAGAAATTTCTAAGACATTACATGACCAAAGTTCCATATTTTGGTCACGTAAAGACAACTGAGCAAAGTTTACCCAGTGATGAAGACTGTTAAATGTGGTTGAAAGCACAGGAACAAAGCCAGAACATGGACCTTGAGTTAACATATTTTGTCAAACTGCCTTTGGGGTGTCCGACAGATGTTGTTTGTGTATAGTTGTGAGACTGTTTATTCTCCAACACCTTTTCTTGAATGTGCTTTAAGCTCATGTCCTTGGACAATGTGGGAAAAAGTGGGATCTAACTGATAAACACTGCTAACTGGAGTGAGATGTTTTGTATACACCTGTTTGGAGAAGAAAAATAAAGACACAGAGAAATAGCAGTTTTTTCCCACATGAACTGAGGTGTTTTTACTGCATTTCAGTAACAGAAACAGCCATATTATCACACATTGCACTCACAGCGAAGAAGGAGACACATCCTCAATGTCAGTGATACAGAGTGATACGTAGTGGCCCTTCAGAGGTGAGAGAGCCTGCGAGTGTGACACAGGCTCCCTCCGCTCAGAAGGACGCACTCCAGAATGCAGGCATTAAAAGCACCCAGTTGATGCCTTGGCGGGTCAATACAACACACACAATGGGTGTAGATGTGATCGACAAAACTGTGTGTATGGGGGGGGGGGGGAGTTGGGTGGGGCGGGGATGATCTACTGACACAAAATCACTGGAAATGGAAGAGGACTTTTCATTCACTGGAGGACATGCAGTCACGCCCCGTACAAAACGTTCAAAGTTCACTGGCATTGGAGCATGTGCGCAAAGAAAAAGAAAAACTCGCCACTGTCAATGCAACTGCCCTCTTTTTCTGGATTAAAAAGAACAACCGTGGTGGCCGCCATTTGCCTCCGCTGTAGGTCAGGTGATGCTCCAGTGATGCTATGCCAGTGTGGGGGTCATGTTAAAACAGGAAAGTTAGACCCTTCAGGAAGTGAAGGTTAGTCCAACCTTCCCTCCTTGGGTGGTCAACACTTCTACTGATTACTGCTAATACCAGCTTTGTCCTTTTTGTCCACATGAAATAAAACTTTTGTGTTATTTTTTATTTTTTTTGGAATATGATACTCTTGCAAGTCATACACATCCATATATAGTTGAACTCTTTTTTTTTTACGTCAGCATACAAGGTAAGCTGGGTGACTATATATGAAGACAACAACTACAACTTTCACAGCACTGGCATTGGTTAATTTTAAATACAGTACTCAAGCATTGTTAGATTAATAAAATAACAAAAGAAAAAAAAAGAAAAGAAAATGGAAACATAATACCCCCGAAAATATCAGCTACTGTACGCAAGTTGGTTTCTCCCCTAAAAATGTTTCTTTTGTATTTCAATGACATGATGTACATATTTGTTTTTAACCATAGCAACAGATTGAACATTGATCCAAAGGGAAAGTTGTCTATAAAGTGTATCACTTTGGATTTCCCTTGATTTCATACAGTACCATGCATTTATCTCATTAGTTTGTATTTCATGTATTACGGTAATTTATTGTTTTGACCTCTACATTTTTTACTGAAATCATCAATAAACGTGTTAGGATAGCGTTGTCTTCACATAGACTCAGGTAATGGTGTTTTAGTCGGTCATTTCTCGGTGCACATCCACCTCTATTGCATGTTGACAGGTTTTGCAGGATACAGTGGCAATCGTGGGATGGGAGGTGGGTAAAGTTGGGGGGTATAGTGGGGACACTGTGGGTTGTAGGTTATGGGAGATCAGGTTGAAGGGTGGGCTGGGGGGGTTGTATGCCGAAAGGAGAGGTTCGGGGTTGTCAGCTCCTAGACGACAGCCTTTGAATCCTTGCAGACCTGAGTGGTGGTGCCTGAGTTAGTCTGTTTAATGTCCGTCCTCCCTCCCACATGGTTCGCTGGTCTGAAAAGACAAATAGGGTTGTGTTAGGGGGAAGGCTTTTTCGCCCAAGGACTCCAGCAAAGTTCTTCTAATGATCTGTCCTGCTGTTGGTAATTTGTCCTGTGTGTTCCTCAGGAGGATACAAGGATCCACTCTGTAATTCTTTTAAAATACGATAAGCGATTCTTGTACAAGACAATTTCCACAGAAACCGAAAGTGCTGACAGTTTTACTCTAAACACTTAGGAAGCCATTGACCTCACTCTGTTTCACAGCTGCAGCTCCTGTTGTGTTTGTGTTTTTAAATTAATACGTTTTGATCAGAAAGGAGTATTAAGATAGAAATACGTGTGTTGGGGCACAGAAGAAAAGAAAAAAAAGCATCTGTTTTCACATTGATAACTGCTGTCATCTGAAGCCTGATGACCAAAAATGTTTTGACAGCAAACTATGGGTGACTTAATGAGTTTTAAAGACCGTAGCGAGAATTTAGCAATTAACCGCTCAGGTGAAAGTGTAATCGCTGCCATATTTGGCCCTATTCTCCAATGGTGATGTAAACCAAGCTGCTGTAATGCTGCAGTTGTCTTTCCTCATTCTCTCTAATAGGAGAAAAGAGCCCATGCCAACATTTTCTTTTTCCCAGGGCACACCTACTATGAAAATACTCCAGATATGTTTGATTTCCTCCCAGGGTTTCCAAAAGCCCCCGCACAGCGCTGCCGTCCTTCCTCCTTCCTTCGTCGCCTCCCTTCCTCGTCGTGGAGGAGATAGGGCACGAGGGGAAGGGAGGAGAGGTGGAGAAAGCCCTGTTTTTTATGCCATGACTGAACCGCGGCGATGATAGCTATCATGCAAAGTATGGAGCACTGACAACAGTGCAAGTGCATGTAAATATATACGCCTACTGTTGCTTTCCTATGGAGGAAAAAATGTCTATAGCGGAAATGTTTGGACGTGTGTGTGGGTGGGGAGGGAGCCGATGATGGGCCAGCCTGCAGCGCTGAGATTTTTTTTGCAATAAGCCGGATTGGCGCACACACACACTTGCACGCATGCACGCGCACGCACGCACGCACATACACACACACACACACACACACACAGACACACACATCTGGCTCCTCATTAGACAAGCATCTGTCCATCCTAAACGGCCAATTGGTCGAACAGCAAGCGGCGAGTGAGCGCTCAGCGTCGGTCTGTGAGTTTGGAGGTGATCCGTGTCTTACCGTACCTTGATGGGGCCATCCACCGGGTCCAGTCCCTGCTCCGACAGCTGTTTCAAGGCACTTAGAGCAGCCTGAGAAGAGAGGGAACAACAGATGGTCGAGTGAGTGAGGGAGGGAGGAGGGAGGGAGGGAGGGAGGGAGGAAGAGAGGGAGATTGGGAGGGAGGAGAATGAGTGTCACCCTTCAGCTGCTTTTCAAATAACACTTACTCTGGGAAACCTGATGCCAGCAGGACACTTTCCCTTCGCCCTCTGTTGTCTTGGGCTCCTCTCCACTGACTGTTTATCTAGCGTTATTGGTTTAACATTTCCACTTTATGTTTTGGCTGCTCTGCATTTTCCTAAGTCATCCTGACTGAGTGACATCTGTGTTCTCGGTGACAAAGCTAAAACAAACAGCAGCAGGTAGGAAGCATCTTTAAATACTAAATGTAGCACAAAATGTAGAATAATTTAATATGTGGCCCAAACTAAATAACCACTTGTGAAAATAAACAAGTGTGTGTGTGTGTGTGTGTGTGCGTGTAACATTTGTATTGTTAATTGTATAGTGAATTAATCATGCCCAATTTGTGGTTGAAGGGGAAAGCTTTCCATGCAAAAGTCTCATACTTAAGAAAATGTATCCTTCATTCATCCCAGAGAGGGTAAATTAACATTGTTATCAAAGAAATAGTCTGAATGTAGCGTTTGCTACATTTAGTCCATATTCTCAACCAGCCATGTGTAGATAATATCTAATGCAATTTAATTAAAAAACTACACCCTATTAACATCTACGGGACTTCACACAATGAGCCTTGAATCTCTATCAAAAATGCCATGATTGCTCATTGCCTGCCTGCCTGTCTATGCCAGCTAGAGGGGCTGTTGGGGATCTGGGGATGGTCCGGCCTGCCATCATAACATATGGTGTAGAGAGAGGTATAGAGTAGACTGACTGACTTCAAATCGATAATCCAGGCCTGCAGCCATTCAGGTGAACCGAAATTGCCAAACACAATTAATGTCACACACCAAATAAAAAACACTTCTATGGACCACTTCCAGAAAAGAGCTGTTAATGAGTGACAAGATGAACCGGTCGATGTGATCCTAACCAGGTTGCTGGTCCGATCCTGACACGGATCCTTCCTCCATCCCCAAAGATTGGTTCCAGATGTGTTTGCCCTCTTTCTCTGTCTCTCAGTAGGATAGCTGGGGAATACGTCTCCCAACAGAACTGACACCCCCCACCAACCATCATGAGTGACCACTGTTCAAATTCTGTAGATGCTAACAGTTACTACACATACGCAGTATCTGTTTTTCCTACAGTGTTAGTCATGCTGTCTAACAAGGATTGAATTGTCCTTTAAAAAGCAACACCAGCTGTTGTAACTGTTTGTTTACCATAATTTGGTCAATGTAGGTGTCACTGGTTTCAATTTCTGGACAATTCCGCTGGTGAGTACTGATAAATGCTACTTTATATAAAAATTAACATTACAGTTGAAAAAGAAAAATTAACTACTAACTACTACTAAACTACTCTTTATTATTTCAGACACATCTGGCACTACAGTGGTCACTAGCCTGGATCCTTAACACTCCATTACTGGTTAATCAGAGAGAGTTGAGATAAGGCCTGCGTGGCTCTGCTCAGCAGATGAGTGAGATGTGATGACTGGCTGAGTTTCGCTCATTATGGAGCCTACCAACATCAATCTGTACTTTATCCTTTATCTTCCAGTATATCACACAATCTAAGTGGACAAATTAAATTGTCTTCACAAGAATAACTGAATGGGAAATAGAGACAGGGACGTCTCTGGGTGAATAACGATCAGTATTTAAGTAATGTGCAATGAAGGGAGACACTTATCATGGTTTAATCCTGAGAAAATATAAATCCGGCTGCACCGCAAATTAATGTGTCTCTATGGAATGAAATATGTGGAGGAGGATGTGAGACACTATTATCCGTGTGCTTGCACCTACAATTATTTCCAAAGCATTTAACTTCAGATTATGAGTAACATAAACCAGGAATCATAATTTATGAGCCATAGGTGCAAGGGTCAAAATCTGGTTTGCATCCATGAAATTGAGAGAGTGAGAGAGAAAAAGAACTAATGCTTACAGGTACTGAGATGCAACAACATTGAAGAACTGCTTTGAATAATGCATACCGTTCGGTTATTCATTTCTCCAGTGACTCAGAAACAAACTGGAGGCCCTCTAAGTCAGTAACAGACAATTTATGGTGCAATGTGTTTTTCCTCTGTGAAGATCTGATAGCTCGTGAGATTTAGAGCTTGAATATACTACCAGAGATTTAAGGTGACAACCTTGTAAAACATGACAGCTGAAGGAATGTTTGAATAATTACACTTTTTATAGACTATTATCCAGGCACTTTTGATATAATCATTCTTATATTCATGCAGTGTCATCTTACAATGCCCACATACACTGAAGCGGAAAAAGTGATTAAGAGATAAGAGGGAAACCCAACGTAGCCTGAATAATGTAGGACACATGATCAAGTCACCACCGATAAACAAGGGATATATATACAGCGTTTTACTCTGGTGGTGACCAATACATTGTAATCACAACCAACTTCCCCATTATTACCTTTTGTTTGTTGTATTTTATCGGTTTGGGACTTTTCTTTCCCTTTGTAAATAGCCATGGCCCATCTGTTGGAGGGTGGGGGGGCTGGTGACTGGAGATAAACAGCCATAAATCAGGGGCTTGGCGGTGGCAGTGCTGCTGATATACGACAGGCAGGCATGAGGCTGTGGCAGCCGATCCCTGAGCCCAGCAGTGCAGCGAAAGACACACAGCCTTAGACAAATATTGGGCCTATCTGTGGGAATGGCAGCCAGTGAAATCATTATTTTTCTAATGAGATAAGTTGGTCATTGTTAGAGGCAACCGTTGCACTGATGCATCACCACCAGAAGAGTATGTTTAGTCTATGGCCCTGACGTGTAAGGTGGAGGTGTTCCATCTTTGTCATGGAACAACGGGAGAGGTAGAGGCGGGTTGGGAGACAATGTGCAGACAGGGTGGATGCTCAGTCCTAATAGGAATGGAATGGAATAGTGGAAGCTTTTGAAATTGAAACTGAAAAGACAGTGTATTTGGTCATTAAGTGCTTTACCACATCTGAGGGCTGGGTTAGAAATCAATTTGTTTGTGTCCTCTTCATTCAAGGCAAAGCCTATTTATAAGTGTTTAAAGATGGGCCGCCAACTGCTGCTTGAAGTGGGTGTGAATGGCATTCAGAAAGTTAGAGAAATTGTTGAACGTACCTTCACCAATTCAGATGCTAGATAGGTGTCACAAGGGGGTTCCTGAAGCTGTCTGAGCGCTTCAGATGGAGTATAGGGGTAGCTTAAGGCCATGTTCAGATCAACAGCACGGTGCCAAATCAGCGCCTCATTCACTTCAATAAAACCACTGATTTGGCACAGCAGGGGTGCTGACACAGGGGGCTACAACAACAAAATTAAGGGTTTCTAGGCAAAAAAAAAGTGTGTACCTTTTGCCACAACAGAATTCATTGTCACCTGGAACACATTTTAGGTAAACAATGAGAAAACTACACCATTTTTTACCAGGTAATCATCAAGATGGGAACAAAAAGATTGTTGCAGTAATAACTTTCTATTCTCTCTACTCACATTTTAATTTAATTTCTAATTAGTTTCAACACTTTAAACTAAAAGCAGACTTTCTGGATTATCCACAGTGCCTATGACATTATGCCCATAACAACGTAGCCCCTTGAATTTGCTATGGAAAAGGTAGTGTAGTCACCCTTATCACACCCTCTTCACCTATCCTTTCCTCGCCACAACTCTTGATAACGAACCAGCACCCGCTATCAATCCAAGACTGGGAGCCAGCCTGAAGCGCCCCACAGCCACTAACCACATGGACTCATTCATCCATCTATCAAGCCCTCCCTAGTTCAAAGGCTTGGACAAACAGCGGTCAAATGTGAGTGACGGCATCTAAGGAGGATCTGCGACCGTGGCCGAGCTCCTGATGTGGAGTGACAAGGGCGGCTCATTTTTCTGGGCCTGCTGCGCTCTTAATGGCTTCCCCAACAGAGGCTTCGCTTCTGTCAGCGGCTTAGCCAAACAAAGGTCCAGTCCCCTAGGAGTCCCTGGTATCAGCCTGATGGATCTGATGGATCGTTGGATCACACTAACCCTGACAAATCAAACCCCTGTGTCAGCTCCCACTGCTGGACAGGTGTGTTCTAGAGAACCATTGAAGACATCTTGGGGATAGGAATCGCTCTGAGGAAAAACGGTGTACAAAAGATTAAGGGGAAGAGAAGAAATATTTGGTGGGAAAGAAAACAGAGAAAAGCAGGAAACTGAGGTTTCAATCTTTCAATCTCCATCACTTCACCCTCTGGCCCTGAGCAGTCATCAAAGACACCAGGGAGGTCCTAATGAGGTGAAGACCACCGGCTCATAATTCAGTCTCACATACTTGCATCTCTTTCTCTCCTCCTACTCTGAATCTTCAGAGTAGAAGAAGAAAGGGATATGTTAGTGTAGCTTGCATGTTCTCTTGGCTTCGTCAGAGCAGTGTCTGCGTCTGCTCTGCTGGAGGCCAGATGAAAGCACAGATAAAAGCTTAAGGTTTAACCCAATGGCCCGGTCTTAGAGGTACAGAGCGGTATCTTCCAATTTACCAGGGACATCCAGTCTCCCAGGTCTTTCACTTGCTCTGTGCAGTCCAGCTGGACTACTCAATACCCTTCTCTAATCTTAAATCCAGGCCAAGAGCATTTGTGGCAGCCTCCCATCTTTGCTTTGATCTTGCGTCGTTATCCAAGTTATGTGCACACTATCAGAATTTTTTTTCTCGAAACCAGTAAACCCTCAACAACTCTTCACGTGCACTAAAATAGATGCACATGGGTCATCTATAAAAACAAAAGCAGCAGGAGATAACAATTTAAAGGCCCAGTGGTGTGGTGTTAGGTGGTGTCATGCAGGTCTGGTCTACCCTACTTCTACTGTCAGTAGACAAACAATTCTAATCTTTCATCAGTTGTTGTGAAATTGTGTCTTCATTATGGCCTGACAGGGGAGCATCATTTACTGGAACGATATTAGGCGAGACGCACTTCAACCCTTTACCAAGTACCACTCCACCTGATATACACGAACCACAACATTGTTTCACTTCCACTTTCATAAACGTTTCTTTTTAGAACTCGAGACAATGCTGGGGTGGATAGGCCGTAACCCAAACTACTTGCTTTTGTTTACCCAATTAAAAAAATCACCCTTCATCCTCGTGCTACAATATCATGCTTGACGTCAGGTCTTAGTAATGCTTGAGAGATTCTGATTAACGTCGGGTGGCCGGTTCTGAGTTGCTGTGAGGCGGGGGGACTCTGATGAAGATGATCTAAGGGACTTTCACTAGACTAAACAATGACCAGGGTGGATTTCAAACCGGGTGTTTTACAGGAAGGATCTGGGAAGTTGGGGGAAAAATGAGTGCTCTGTTGTCAGGAAAGTTCTGAAGCTGGATATATTGTTCTGAATAGTGCTTGTTCTGTTTTCAAAAGGCCACATAAAACCTCGATAGAGCTGCCACTTTTTACACTCCCTCCTCAAAGCGCAAAGAAATATGAGATACCAGGGAAGAGAAAATCCCAGGCATCTTTTTGCCCTGTGTTCACCCTGTTGTCACTACCATGCAACCACATCACACTCATCTTTCCTTGACTTTCATAAAATAGTGATTTTCTTAATTTGGTATTATTTGATTTAGACATGCTTTTATTGCTATGGTTGGTCTTACTCCAGAGCAACTGCAACTATATAGCTCTGTGGCCAAACTTACTTGAGTCTTGACAGGAGCTTTTTCAGACAATAACCATAACCCGGAAGCTCCCTGCCCTCCAGATATATTCAAAGTAAAGTTGAAAAAGTATTCCATTGATTTTTGAAGGAGAAGCATGTTTACAGTTTACAGTAAATCAGCGGATTGATATGACAGGAAGCGATAGCCTAGAATCTAGAAAACAATGTCCATAGCAATAGTCTGTTACCCATAGAAATGGAGAATTATCCTTAATAGCGGTCATTATCTAGCAATAATGGGCCGTAGACTGACATGAATGACCAATCAGAACAGAGCATTTATCAGTGCTGTGTAATAAATTATTTGAAATGTTATCTATTGAAGATTTCTCTTCTCCTTTCTTCCTTCTGTCATCTACTCTCAAGCTTCTTCTCATCCCTTGGCTCTCGTTTCCTCTAAATTCTTTTCTCTTCCTTTCGCCAACATCAAAACCCTGGACAGGGATCACTGGAACATTCCCGGATAGCTCGTGGAGAACACCTGTGTGTGCATAAGTGTTGGCAGTGTATGCGCCTATTTGTTAATGCGGTGTGATATGTACATGGATTCTTGAGTAACTACAGAGAAAATGCATTCAGATCCTCTTACCAAATCTCCTCCTCACTCTCTCTCCAGATTTCACATCCTCTTTCACATCAGAGGCACTGATAAAAGAGGCAGTGTGTGCCTGGCAGTGGCCTAGCTGTAGCCTGACATGATGTTAATTCCTTTGAAGTAGTACTTCATATGTGCCACTTCACTTCTTGTGAATCAATGTAGCAACTGTGAATGTTTTACAGCTAAATAAACATCGCTATGAGGATATCTATTTGATTTCTGCATACTTCTCAGCCATGTGTGCATGCTGCCACATTTTAGCGATCAGAATCCCTACAGTGAATACTGCATATTCTTTTGTGTGTCTCCCAGGCCCAAGATGAGCACTGAAGGCTGCTTTAGTGGGTAACGGTCAAGGGGCTCCCCAGGGGAGCAAGCCTTTGCTGACATGGGAAGCCATAAATAAGGGCCCAGGGCGCAGTGCCATGTCATGCGTCATTTGGACCAGAGGCCTGCTTTATCCCCCTCCCATCACCGAACTACTGAGGATGGCACCTCCTAGGGCGTAACACAAAACATATGGGCAGAGGGCGAGAGGCAGAAGCACCTCAGCATACCATAATCCAGCCTTTTTTAGCAAAGCATTTTTGAGGAAAAGCAGATACAGCCCAAGACAGCCTCTATGATAACACTGTGTTCCATGATCAAACTGTGTCAGGAAACAGTAACATAATCAATGAACTTTGTTATTTATGATGTTATAACGTCACATCACAATCATAGGACAGCAATTAACATTAGGCACGTTTAACTGGCAAGACTATTTGGCATTTATAAGCGAATAATACAATTTGGTTTGTAACACCTTACATAATATTATGTATATTGTCAGTAGAAATAAGAACATTTTATTCATTTTCTGACCAAAAAGAGAAAGTGACACACTTTCCTCTTTCTTTTATTTATTTTTTTAAATCGAGAATGTAGACGATGAGACATTTTCATTGAGAAAGAAGTCTGCACCCACACAAATCTATCCTTGTATTGCAAAGTTATTCCAAGGTTTCTGATGAATCAGTGACTGAATACAGCATTAGATGAGACATAGGGCATGAAGAATGCATTAGTGATGGAAGTACTGCTTGTGAATACATTGGGTAAGAACAAAACTGCCTCAAGGCCAGTGACTCACCAACCTGACTACTGGCTACATTTCTCCCAGAAAAGAAAAGCCCTTGAATTTCCATCAACTAATGCCCCCACTCCCCCACCATACACAAACACAACTGGTGTAATGAGAAACACTCTAGGTCAGTGATTCCCAACCCCCGGCCGGTGTTGGTCCGTGGACCCGTTAGAACCAGGCCTTGAAATATTTTCCGAATGTATATCGTTTTTAGTGTGTGTTTAATTTTCAAACCTGTGCACAGTGTGATGGTGGGTTGTGGAGAGGCTGTCCATAGTACAGAGATGCATGCAATTTTCACTTTCTTTCTCCAAGTGAGGAAAAAATAATATTTTCAGTTTGAATAATCCGTATGCCAATCGGATATCACTACTAAGGTATCAATACCTTTTGAAAATGGGAGATTTGTGCAATTTTGACTAATATATGACAAGCACTATTTTCTAAAAAAGGCTCAGAATTTATTTCTGAAAGGTGTGTTGATTCTAGGTCTAGAGTTTCATGAGGCTGATTTCTATGTTCTGAAGGCCGGTCAAGTAAAGTGTAATATTGTTGCCTTTGTTGACATCTACTGCATAATATGCAATTCAATAAAATTGTAAATTAAACATGGTGTAAAAAATAAACAGCCATACGTTTAAAAATGTGTACAAAATGCTATGCTGCATATTAAAATTCAGGCTTTAAAATTGGCAACCGGGACCTGGATTTGTTTTAAATGACTATGCCGGTCCTTGGAACAAAAGAGGGTTCATCCAACAAACCATAACGTTTTTATTCACAATATATGCTTTGCTTGTATAACTGACAAACACAAACTAAGGTGCTTCACAAATGAGAAGCCATCAAATGGCGTAATGAAGATACACTTCCTGGGCTAATAGAAATGTCATGGTGGAAACAGCCATCTGTTACTTTCCTGTATTGCCAATGTCTCCATCGGTTCCCCCAGTGACTCTTAAGCAGTGTTACATCACCTTTTCTCCACCTGCAAAGATCCACCTTTTTATGCCAGAGGGAAAGGCTTCTATAATCCTGGACAATTGGACTCAAATTGCCCTGGGGAGGTACGAAAAGCTGTGGGAAGAAAAGCCAGCCTTCAGGCACTCGCTCTCTTATCTGTGGAGAGATAGTGATCGGTCTCAAGGGGCATCCCATGGCTCTTTGCTTTTCTCCCTTTGCTTTCCACTTGTCTCTTTGTGTCAGAGATCGACCACATGATCCTTTTAACTGCCCTGCCTTGGCAATTTTCATTGTCCTACATTTAAAAATTAACAAAAAAAAATCACACTGATTTCTTAAAAAAGAAGAGTTAAAGATTTAGAAGAAAAATTTCTTTTCAATCCGCAGCACAGTCATGGGCTGCTGACACCAGAAGTAGAATTTAAAGCTCCCATATTATACACTTTTCGGTTCTATTATACACCATATTATATGGTCTTAGTGGTCCCTAATACGTTTTTCTTTAATTGTTTGCTGAAAAAACTTTCAGATAATTTATTGTACTATGCTGATGTTCAGCTAATCTCAAGATGGCCTATTTTTTAAAAAGAGCTGCAGCTCCCCTCGTAAATATACAATCTTTGAGCTCCCCCCGCCCCCTGTCCGGAAGCGAAGCCAGATACGCCTCGCCCTCTGTCTGTTTGTAAACAATGATGACGTATTTGCTGATATCACAGTTAGGTTTAGCCTACCCATGAGAAGAACCAAGTCTAGTGCTAACGCACTTTGAACAGTTTGACATGACCTATCCTTGTCTACATGAAAGACTATGTTCATACAGATGCACTGACAGCCACACGCTAATGGAAACGGCATGTTCACAATAAAAACGCTGCAAAAGATGGTGGCTACTGCGAAGTTAGCTCGGGAGCTAGCTCCTAACAATACCACTAAAATCAGTGAAAAAATTATCTTCAAAGTCAGACTTCTTCTATATACATTCCAATCCTTTGTCCTGTTAAAAACGAGGCATTTCCAGACTGGTGTGGGGAATAGAAATATGTTTTTATGAGCAAAAGCTGAATGCTTGTCCCAAAGCTAATAGCTATACACCAGTCAGGAAAAAAAAAAACAATAAAAACATTTATTTCAGTTTCACTGTTTGAAAAAAAGCACAAGTAGCTTCCTATCCGTTGTGTTATTAAAAACGAGGCTGCTGTGGTTAAGATAAATTAGTGGATTATGCAACATTCATCATGCTTTGCCATACTACAGGCATCTTGTCGCTTAGCAACAAGCAAACAACATGGGGGTGAAGGAATATTTTTCGAGAGGATCTCGGGGCCGTGGACCAATAAGAAATAGGGGGGTGGACTGCACGGTGGAAGCTTCTGGCTTCCCAGTTTTTGACGTCAGAAACGGGGAGAATTCTGACTGGAGTATATTGGGGGGAGAGGTAGAGGGTTTCAGAAAAGGGGAGAGTGAGAAAAGGAGAGAGCTTTCTTTTTTTGATACTTTGGCAGTCTGTAGGCACACCGTAGACCCATAATTATGTTCAAAAACATCGGAAAAGTGCATTTGCACAATATGGGAGCTTTAAGGCTCTAAACACTTCTCCACCGTTCACATTATAATAAACTTGCAGTGGGCCACGTCCATCGCTAGTGAGGATACAAGCCTGGAATGTTAACAGCCCTTATGTAAATATTGCATGGATCTAATCATCTCTTTATCATTGGGGAAGCTAAAATACAGCTTGTATTAAACTAGTTCTAAACATTTAAGAGATAAGTCCGATTGATCATTGGAGGTGCAACTTCGCTCTACACAGTACATATCAAAACTTCCTGTGTGATGCTGTGTGAACAATGAATGATTGTTGATTTCAGAAAAAAACATTAGTCATCATGATGCCCCAATCCCTACATCAGAAAAATATGGGGGAAGGGAGGTTCAGATGCTGTAAATCCATCACATAAGCACTTTGTATGAAGCGTACTGATCCCTTTAAACCAACAATAAGGGTGACAAGATTTACAGACAAGACTAATAGGTGTGGAAAGGCAAAAAAGATGGAACTTCAGGATGTAGTATATGAAGGGGTTAAGATAAAAGGTGAGGGGAGAGGGGCTAAGTGTCTCACTGTGACAGCCGCCAGCTGCATGCAATAATCCCCAACTCCGCATCTCGAGCTCTTTATATTTTCCTGTCAGACAGCCGTGTGAATAAGAGAGTGGATGTCTGCTGGACGCTGGCATCCGGTAACAAGAGAGGACACACAGTCAGACAGCGTTTTACACCTTCTTCCCCTCGTCTTTTCCGCCTTGTAGCTCCCTCAGCTCCTTCCTGCATTGACTTTGATTCACTTCGTACACACAAGGGACACGCCTGTAAAACCTGTTGCAATGTTCTATAATTTGCAATGGATCCCCACAACGCCTGTGACTGTTTGTCATTACCCAGCATGCTCGCTGGGCCTTTAAGATGTGGATGGACATTTTGTCTTCTAGCTAAATCCTGGGGAAACAGCGACTGGGCCTGCAACTCAGTGTTGCGGGGGTCGATTAAGGCCCATCTTGCCTGAGGGAGCCCCTATAGTGTTATGAAAACCAGCTTGTGTTCCTATAGCAACTGGCAGGGTGTGCTGCAGAGACATATTATGTATAAGGAATGTTTACTGAAAACAATAAATTCCAATATGCTTATATCAAGATGCAGCCCTTGCTGGTTAAGGCTCCTCCAACCAGGCTGGTTTTCTGATGAATACGTCCAGGGGCCACACTAACTAGCCAAAGATGGAAAGTGATGGGGGAAGGGGGGGTGGGTGTAATGTAATGCACACTGAAAGCATATGTATGTATGTAAAAAAAGAAAAAGAAAAGAAAAAGGCCATTACAGAGTGAGCCACGCCTGTCACAGAGTGTTCATAAACAACAAGAATCAATCCTAACAGGAACAAAGCCATGTTATGGATTCAGTCAGGAAAAACAGAATGGCTGACGTGATGAGCAGAAACATATTGATGTATGCACGCAAAATTAAAGCAGCACGCCATGATCTTCTCCAAAGTTGGATCGCAAAGGGAATTAAATAAGTCATGTATGCAAGATAAGACACAAAATCAGACTCCACTTAAATGTCATGGAGTAGGGAAACAAGATTGCATTAGAATTAAATGGTTGTTCTAACTTTCCATTTTCCCAGAATGGTATATCTTTCCTTGAAGTGTCGAAATTGTTTAAAACATTTTTTTTTCAGAAATGTTTTTAATAAATATGCAAATGTCGCATTAAAATTGAATTGCATATCTAAATCATTATGCTTACATTTACCTCCCTTTAAAAAAAAACTAAAATCTAGATGTTGGATAAAGCCAGGGTTTAATATAAATCTTCATCACCTTTTTACAACTTATTAGTGTCCAAAGTTTCAACTAAACATATTCAAATACATAAAAAATACTATGTACAGGTCTTAAAAACGCCGTTTCCGCACGTTTTATAGAAGAAAGTGTATCATAAATCAGACAATTAACAACATATGAACAGATCCTTCAGTAATAACCTTCAGAAAGATTAAGGAAAGTTTAGTTGGTGTGGTTCAGAGTATTGATTTATTTTTTTAAATGGCTGTATAGGAGAAATACAGTCCCAAAATTAGACAAGCTATAGTAAAAAACAAACAGCAAAAAACCCTAAATTAACATTTTGCTGTATTAGTATGAAAGAATACATATTATGAGGCAAATTAACCAATTATCTCAAAATTGACCAGTGCTTGACAAGACGATGATTTGGCCTGCTGTGTAAGTGCTACAGTTTTCCTGCAGTAGCACAGCACAGGGGCTAGAACCCATTATTTGTCAGTGAGGCAGTGATTTTATCCACTAAAGGAGAGCGAGTAGTTAATCCTCTGCTGGATTTTTACGAGCCACCTCACACATTTTTACAGCACAGCAAACAGACAGTAAACACCAGGTAGGCACTGAGCTTTAACACGTGATTAAGACACAGTTAATTAGATTGCGGACAGTAAAACTGTGAGGGGAATCGTAAAAAAAAAAGGAGGGAGCTGATGCAGGCCTGAGCGAGGGATCAGGTACAAACCAAGCAGACATTTAAGTCGGGGCACCGCAGGTCGCTGACAAATGACCGAGCTTGGGTTTCTCATTTCTGCTGCCTCCTCTGTGGTTGAAAATGTAAATAGCAGACTTTCTATGGTAAAAAAAAAGCCCCCCTTCACACATGAGCCCCCTCATGTCTACCATCCATCCATCCCTCCATTCTTCTTTTCCCTCTGCTTCTATGCAGTAGTTGGTCCAATGAAACAGGGGTCAGGGTACTAATGGAGGACCTCATGGCCTTGTGTGCCTCTGGATACAGCCCCCCCCCCCCCACTACGTCCAGTCCCTGCTCTCTTATAAATCAAGCAGGCTTCATTGAGAGTGGCAGTTCCTCTGATGTCCTAGCCATGTCTCATTTCAAAGTCCTGCTGAAGGCTCACACGGTTCCACGTTTATTCGCATGGGCACAGGGGAGGTGTGTGTGTGTGTGTGTGTGTGGGGGGGGGGGGGGGGGGAGTGCGAGACTCGGAGAAAGAAAGACAGACATAGAAACAGACAGGAGATGTGTCGCAGGAAAAGGGGGCCTCTAAAACAAATGTTTATTTAGTAACTATGCCGCATTATATGTCCATGCATTAGACCGCTCACTTGAAAGCATGGCCAATAAATCACAACATTTTGGGAAAGTCATTATAACATTACTCTAAGACAGTGTGTGTGTGTGTGTGTGTGTGTGTGTGTGTGTGCGCGCGCGCACACACACATGTGAAAGTAGTGTAGATAAATTGCCTTCCCTCTGTTGCACATATGCAGTTAACATGCAAAGTACCTATAGAAGTGCAATCAAAACATAATCTCCCTCCCTTCATGGTAAATTGAGGTGTGTGTTGTAAGGAAGGTTGAATGATCATCAGGATAATGACGTTCTGAAGTTTCCTTTAGTCTGCGCACACATAGCAAAGCCAGATGATTTACACATGGATTTAGAATAAATGGTTTCCTGACTACAGGTTTTGTTGTTACATACACACAGTCCTCTTACATACATCGTCTGAATGATGCTGAGAGAATCCAATCAAAACCAGTTACATATATAGACACTCTCAAGGCATACAAAGGGGAAGAAAACAATAGATTTTTCTGGCTGAAAGAAGACAATGTCGTGCAGGGACAATATTGGGAATCCTCAAATAGGCATACCCCATATGGAAATACTGTAGCTAGCCAGCAAACAAAGTCAATAATTAACATGTTATCAAATTATTCTTATTTATTATTATAGGGGAAGGGGTGTGCAAGTCAGAGAGTAGAGGAGAGAGCTCGGCTGTCAAAGACATGCAAAAGAAAAGAGTTAATCTCCCATAAAAGAAAATGAAATTGCTACGATCAACAAGTTTCACTTGCCACTGTGATGTCTCTCCCTCTCATTTAGGTAGTGACAGTGTGGTTTGCTTAATCTTTCCTTATCTCCTTTAAATGCAAAGGGTTGGGATGAATTAGCATGTCAAACAGAACACAAGCTGTCGCTTGTGACTGTATTTACAGAGGAGGTTTGGAAGATCATGAAGATACTGTTGTGATACACACACACCCCCACAGATACACACGTGCACACACACACACACACACACTGTTTATTTTAACCGCAGGAGTGTGTGACACCTTAGTCGTAACTGGTGTTAACCCCCGACGTGGCTGTTGTTTTGAGTGTTTCAAAATGTCTGCTGTTTGAGGCCTGAGAATGCGTTAACATCCAGATGAGAGGAAGGTGTTGGTTGTAGCAGGGAGAGGGGCAAGGAGGAGAAGCGGGGGTCTCAGACAGACAGAAAAACATTCCCTAGTCGCTACGCTCATCTCCATAACTCAGTGCACAGCCACTGAGCACTGAGCCTAACATGGGACGTTAACGGCCCTATTCCCACCACTGTGAGCGTCGCTACCTGCTGGTGAACACTAAGGGTCATTTAGGACCTGATTCATGAAGGAAAAGGCTCATCTTCTCGCCTCGTGGCTGTGGTTAGGGGGTAACATGAATCACTTGTAGTCATTTTAACAGCTTTGGACCTGTCAGCAAAATCTGAGTGATGCCTGTAATTTCAGAAAGACACACTGTATTCAAAATGTGTATGATGGAAATCAAAAACAACTTTCACAAACAAATAGCAACTAAGCATCTCGACGATCGGATTTCATTAAGTCAGTGAAACAACAAAAGAGTCTAATTACAACCAACAATACAGGTCATTGTGCAATTTGTGTGTGTGTGTGTGTGTTTATGTATATGTGTGGTTGTTTTTATGCCTGTAAGGTGTGCCTGCAATTACTGTCACTGTGTGATTTGCTTTGGAGCGCTCAATGATGATTAATACTAAGAAGTTCTTAACCGCAAGTCATGTGTCGCATATCAAGTTAAAGGGCTTTTTAAAATCCACAGCTTTTCCACAGAAAGTTGCACAACAAAAGGTTGATGCATTGTGCAACCCTGAAATGAAGTGTGATAAGACTGAAAGCATCAGTGTCCGTTTGGTGTCCCCCGATTTATCTGTGTTCTAGGCTAGGATGGGGGCCGAAAGAACTGTTGCACAGGAGCTAGGGTATCTTTAAACACATCACCATAACAACTTTCAGAAGACTTTCAGAGTATATCCTAAACTCACCTTCATAGCTTGAACCTCCCAAAAAATACCACAGTCCTCCACTGCAGTATGGTTTGTATATTAGGATACATACAATGCAATACAACAGGGAACCGTAAAACAGTTTGCATAATGCTGATTATGAAACAAAGGAGACAAGTTAACCTTTGAGGAGTGAATGCCTAACTGTGTTGGCGTTAGAAAAGGTGTTTTCTCCACAGGTGACATATTTCACACGTTGTCACTTGGAGATGGCAAAGCAGAGGGAATAGATTAAATACGGGGTTCCTTATCTTGGGGACCTTTTCAGCAAGGCAAACTATCACTCAGTATCAAATGACATTAAGTTAATGAGCCGAAGCTACAAAGGGCGATAGGTAGGGAATTAGCAGCCTGACATGCTTACGTCTCCCACGGGGTGGGAGGGGAAGGGGTGATGAGCGAGGAGTGGTGTGATTGGTTGAGAGGCCCCCTTTGTTGTGTCAATTTATCATTTATTCATATATATGTATAATTTACTTGTGTATTCAACATGACATACTGTATGTCTTTGATTGAGTGTACATGTAGGCAGAGGTCAGCTGCTGGTCATGAGGGCTACGGAACAAAGAAACTGATAGGACAGCTTATAGCCAAGAAGGATAATAAAGGTTAGAACCAATTGACCATAAGGACAGCTGATGCTCATGTGGGATGAGAAAAGACCAACTAGGGGGTTAATGAATAGACTTGACCGACTTAGCGGACTGGTTTGACATAAAGTCTGAATACTTGTGCTTGGTCAGACCTGCCAACCTGTCACATGGTGAAGGAGCTCTGACCCAGCTGTGTAATATATCTTGTGTATTCTGTGTGTTATTTTTCCTTTTGGTTTTCATTAAATATGACAAAGACAACTAGCTGATTTATTTGTTAATTTCTTAAGGAAATCAAATTGCCTCGACACCTTCCTCCACGCCAAATTTGTGTGTGTGGGAAATCACACAAGCACAGCGCCTAACAGCACTAAAGGTTGCAAAGGACACTGCTAAAACATCTTGCTCCTCTTAGCATGGATGTGATAATGAATGTAACACCTTTGGTCGCCTTAAAGCAATCACCAAGGTCTGACAGCTCCCAGAGACAAAACCGGAGTGTGAAAAATTAATTGATATGGACATAAATATAGATAATACTTAAAGAAATATTTCCCTTCATTACTTCTAATCCACTTTTGTCCTTAACAAAAAACTAGTTATATACAAAAAAAAACTAAATATGTGTATGTTCAGGACAGGTCTTTAAGTGTATCATGTTCTCAATTCAGCTTTCAGAAAGATACTCCAGGTTATGGAATCTTTTCTAAATTGGCAGGTAAGGTAACACTATATTTCATGCTCACCATATATTTGAGGGTCTGACAATTTACCAGTGTCAAATTACCTACTAGCACATAGTTTACAAACACATGCCAACCGCCTGGAGCACAGATGCAGGCATCTGCAGTTTTTGTTTTCAGAAGGCAGAACAGAAGTTATCATGTGTTATCGTCTAGAAGGCCTGTGCTTGTGGGTAAATACTGTTCCTATTGTGAGGAGCCTGCCCAGCCTATCCATCAAAAATGAGTTACTTTCTTCAATGAAGAAGAGCAAAACTGGGTGATGCATATCTCTGTTCATTCAAGCTCAAGGTACTTCACACATTCTTAAAACCCAAACATGACACGAGAGACATGCAAAACATTGCTAACCCTCTTGAAATATTGTCTGCACAGGAGGTGAATGTCAAGGTAAATTCACACTGATTATGTAACATGACACAACGCCAGCTGCTTGTTGCATTGTGTTAAAGGGTAAATTCATGGACACACAGTGTGATCCGTCAAATGGGGACTATTTCTTTGATTGTGTTCCAGGGATAATCCTCGATAAGGAAAATGACTTCCTTATTATTTGACATTTTCAGCAATCAGTTTTATTGGCCAAGTAAATACACATTTTTACAAAGTGTGTGTGCTAACTGCCATATAAGTTAGAAGTAAATAAGGCTCAGTGTTTGCATACGTGCGTGACAGCGCCTGTGTGTTCTTTTCCATACCATGTCAACTCTTAATAGACATGCTAATGTTCCAAGGGGCCACTTGGAGCTATCAGCACATCCCCTTAATGGGCAAGTTCATGTTTATTCTCTCTCCACTCACTGCTTCGGCTGGTGTGCAAAGAGAAAAAAAAAAGAAAAGAAAAAAGATCTCAACTTCTATCTCCCATTTTCTCATTCCCCCGTCCTCATCAATCTATCGTATCTCTCCACTCAGTCAATTTCCCTCCAGTTCCTCCTGTTCAGTGCTCTCTCTCCATCTCGGGAATCATTTACCCCCTCTTCCTCCTCCTCCATCATTCTTTCACTGCTCCTCTCCTCTCCCGTCACACTCCTAATCTCCTGCTCTGAAAGGTGTTTCCTGAGGAGGGTCGGTGGGAAGATAGGCGGGAGGGTGATGGATGGCTTTGTGGATGCTTCACTTGGGTCCTCTCTCCTGGGTTTGGGGTAAGGGAAGCAGTTGGGAGTCAGGGTACAAGGTCTGACAGTTGGGGAGTGGGTGGTTGGAGGTGGTGTTGGGGAAAGATGCAAGGTACAAGCTCCCTTCAAGAGGTGGTGTTGAAGAACAGGACCAGGGAGGTCTCTGTGACTGCTCCCCCTCTCTGCTGCTCTTTAATGTGAGCTCATTATGGTCAAGAATGAGAGCTCGACAAACACATGTCTCCTGCTGCAAACACTTATTATATTTTAAATGATTTTCCGTTGACTTTGTCACCGAACCGTGGATGGAAGTAGTTTTACAGAGTCCAGGCTGTGTATTTTTCTTTTTAAAGCGGACACACAGTATGGACAGTTAGCAGATTGTGAGGAGATATTCCCTGACTTTTTCAACAAGTGCTCTCCAGAATAGCTGACTTCACCTTTAATATTACATGCCTGATTTTAAATTTGGCTCAAAATGGTGTCAATGGATACAAGTAGTTCCCAACAAGTAGTTATATGTTGAACATATTTCATTTTAACAGGCATACGATCTGCAGTCACCATCCTATAACAGATCTCCATTGCACTAAGGGAGCATATGCATCATATTTTCCTCTTAAACTGGCAACATGAATTTACCGCCCTACCTACTGAGCTACTGAGTTAAAATAACTTAACTTTGTCTGATATTTTTATCCATAACCATTTGTGTCTTACTTTATGATAAATAAATAATTGCCATGTTATGTCCAAGATAGGTTTTGGGATTTTTCTTCAGATACACAAACGTGTCTTCAGGTGGGTGTTCAGGGTGATAAAAAGTACAGACGGCTGTCCATCAACTCACACAAACCTTAAGTCTGAGTTCGAAAGTCGTCTTAATGAAGTCTGCCTGCTTTAGTTAACTAAATGTAATGTTTTAAACACCACCAAAGTGAAGGTCTTCAATGTAGTCAAAAACCTTGCTTTGTTCACACAGGCTCCACATTCATTGAACACCTTCAGGGCCCATTATAAATGCAGATTAGGTGCCGCTCCCGTGTTTGCTCCACATACAAGTGATTTAGGATACGTCCAGGTGCTGTGTTTGGTTACACAACACTGGCACATAAAGAGGGAGACAGACGAAGACGGATAGGAAGGGAGGAGAGGTTGTCCCGACAGCTGCCTGCCTGGTTGGGTAACACTCCTGCCGGACCCCCTGAGAGGAGCCCAGCCTTGGGTAACGTCTGTGCCCCCAGTCGGGAAGGAAGACTTCAAACATGAGGCCCCGTGCAAAACCTCCACCCCTCTGCAGCTCTCTCTCCTGCTGTTCCAATGAGCTCCATGGGGGATCTCTGAAGACCATCCCAGCAGTCACCACGCCATGAATCAGTCCCGTCTTATCCCCTTGCAGCCACCACGCTCTCAGATACGTTTTTTTTACTCCTTATCGTCAACTAGCCAAATAAGTGAAGAAAGAAATGTGGGCAAAACACAGATAAATAAACGCATTAGAACTTTGTCTTCATTATCTCTGTCCTACAGCACTGTTTCTTTAATCTTTGTTTACTCATCGCAAATTCTGCTGGTGGTAAAAAACACCCACACCAGAGACAAGGTCAGATGCCCAATTCATTTCAGCACAATTGTCACAATTGATTCCAAACATTTTTGTTTCTGTATGTGAGGATTGGTGTAAACTGATGGCAGGGTTATCTGTGTGTGTTTGGGAATCTGGGATAAGTTTACAGAAACAGTCCAGAGAGAAAGCAAGCAAGAAAGTGAACAAATGGTGTTTTGGTAAGGCAATATCAGCATTGTGTAAGGGGAATCTATCCAATTTAATGAAGCCTGTCCATATATATCTATAGCTTTCTTACAAACTACAAGAGAAGAGGTAAAAAGAGACCTGGGCAGGCCTGGCGCAATAACAAAACGGAAGTTCAGAAAAATAGAATCAAAAGTAGGTCTCATTATCTGAAAGCATGTCTAAAACACATTTTAATCCTAAAACTATGTTCCAACATGCCAAGTCAAATCAGTCAAAATGTGCTCTTGCTGCAGGAAACCCAGCCACAGCTGACAATCTGGGAGACAGGGCCCCGGGGTCTAGGGTGGCTCAGCTGAGGACATTACTGCACGCAAAGCCACCACACACACGCGCGTGTGTGTGGTGGCGCACGCACGCACACGCACACACACACACAAACACAAACACACACACACACACACACACACACACAGAGCGAGAGAGTGGCAGACAACAGTCACCCTGTCATCTTCGATTGCGGGCCGCTCATGTTGGACCAGCGACACCTCACACACAGCTCAGTGGGCCTCGGCCCCCCTGGTGTCCCACTGCCGCCACAGAGGGACTGCCAGAGACTTACTTCAGCTCTGCAGAACAAACACAGAAATCAGCGTGTCTAGAAAAAAAAAAGTCTAAATATATACCGGTGCCATGGCCTCCAATTCGGTCTTGTAACTGACATACATCAATTAAGCGAGCGTGGGTTTAACTGAGCAAAAACCTGAGAGAGTTTGAGCAGACGGCAAGGCTGGAAGTTTGTGGCCACAAAGAAGCTCACGGTTGTATGTTCATCGGCGCTTCAAACAAGAGGTCAGCCAAAAATAAACCTGCGGCTCCACATTGGAACTGAGAGCATGAGTAATGCTTTACATGTACTGAACACAGGGTTACAAATATTGTTTTCACAGTGTTTTTGTTTACACAAAAAGGCAAGGCTATATATATATATATATATATATATATATATATATATTCTTTTTCTATTCATCCCTCTGCTATAGGATTCAACATACTGCGACCTAAGGCTAGAACTGTCGCCAAAATGTATTTACAGCTAAAATAAAGAACGTGTTGACAAACATCTTTGGCTGCAGGCGACGTAGCAGCAGAAGATGTGAAGCCAAATATGCTCACATGTGTTTGGCAGATGGCAAAGAGTAGATGGCACATAAGGTCAGAAAGAGCACTCAGCTGTATATCTCTCACACATACAGGCCCTCCAGGAATGTCTACGCAAGGCCACAGATTATGGCACCTTAGCAGTGTTCCTGCATAGCTGCTTCTGTGTATATGTGTTGGCACTTGTTGATAGAAAGCAGACCTTTAATAAAAATATATATACTGACAACACTTCTGCTCTCGATGATTAATGTTTACTGTCCAACAGAAGGCAGTACCAAGGTAATTGATTCTCCTTAAGTCTTTACATCTGATCTTGCATAAAACACAAATGCTCACAAAAACAGCACACAGCTGACAACGTTAACTGGCAACATGACGATGTGTACCAGGGGCCCATTGCATTTAGCTCCTATGTTTTAAATGTATCCTGGGGCCCCTGTTCAAACTTGACAAACAAACCAATAGCTAGTGCAGTCCATCCCGGGGCAGAGAAAGAGAATGTAGCACTTTTGAACCAAAGAATCAACGTGTCGGCCATCCCTTGAAGCATTATGTAATTTTCAGTCATGTATCCATAACCGCAGCCCATATTCCTACGCATCTTTCCTTCATACATCACGGGCGGAGAGCGTTGGCGAGGATTTCCCTTTGGCAGCCGATCTTTATCAATTGCCCTGGGCCGGCCGATATAAACCCCCATGACAGCTCAGATAACACAGCAGGAAGTTCCCCCAGAGATGTTTAATGAAACACACAAGAGTCACCACACGTTACTGTAGTATTTGAGAGTGTACAGCATCAGAGACTTGCTCCAGGAAAGCGTAATAAAAAAAAAATGTTTATCACCTCGCCAAGAATTCCCTCGCTCCATCTCATCTGATGTACAATGTCTAATTACACAGATGGAAGTGGAAGGTGTGTGTTTCTGTGCACAAGTGCCATGGGCCAACATGTGGCACGGGAAAACACATGGATCTCCAGTAAGCTATTAATTGGCAACTCAAGAGACATCGATTTGAATGTGTGCAACAGGATGCCCCGAGATTCTCCATCACACACACAAGGGAACCTACTCTAATGATTTACAGGTAACTCTACGGGTCTGATCAGTAAGTCAACAAGAGTCCCATCCCCTACAGCCGCCACCGTCGGTGTCCACGCACCATCGTCCAGCCCAATGTGTGACGCCCGCAGGACTACTTTGTTCAATAAGTGTTTGGGTTTGGGGGGGAGGGGGGGGCGGCCGAGGTTGACCCCGTTATTGTTAGGTGCTCCCTTTGTGGTCGCACTCCTCACTGTACTGAGAAGAGGAAAAGAAAGGCCTTCTCTAACAGTCGGTCATGCCCCAGTGCTTCTGGCAATAACAGGTCCCGAGGACGCAGACCTGCCTGGCCTATATTGGGCTTGGCTCTCAGCTAGCGGTGGCGGCACTAGCCCCCTGTCAGCTGTCCCATTCAAGGGCCCCGGTCGGCCCTTTATTAAAGCTTTGATGGCTGCTGAATAAAGGGGCGTCCCATGTTTAGATGATAGAATGTAAGCAACTGGTTTTCTGCTTGGGCAACACGAGACAAAGAGCCTCCTTCTGAATACGGGGAGTATGGGAGAGTGAGTGAGTGAGAAAACCAGAGAGGGAGGGAGCAAGGAAAGAGGGGTAATGCCGCCTAGTTGTGGAGGTGCTCTATTGGATTTGAGGACGGGGATTACTTTGATTGATTGAAAATCATAGCGAACTGGCGGCTGGTGTGCGGGTGGAACGGAGGGATTATTATCACAGGTGGTTCTGATGCTCTGGTGATTAATACCAATCCCGCAGAGCCAGAGCTGCTCTGTTATTTAGAGAGGGAGACACACACCTCACAATATGCCCTATATACTACACTACATGCTACACTTGACTGACCCAGGATAAGCAAACCTAAAGGAGCAGATCCCGCCTGAGAGTAGCGGCCTTTATTGGCTTGTCACAGACGTATAAGCCTCACTTTACTGTACGCTGCAGTATATTGTAGCATTAGTTTAGTTATTGAAAGCTTTTTAATGTACCACTCTCAATTCTGTTTAAGTTTGAGAACAAATGTATTTATAGTTTTTACTCAAATGTCTTGGCCAGTAGATATTATCAGACCACTTCACCTGCATATAGATGAATGGCTAATATGACATTTTTGCCAAATATTACAGTGAAAAAGTTACCCACCCCAGCTTTAAGTATCAATTCCATAGGTCTCAAAACCTTTTGTTCGGGCTATACTAAAAAGATTACAGTTGTCTTCTATTTACTACCCAAGTGTCCATCCATCATGTCTTCTAATTACTATCCATCATAATTGAATGTATGATACAAATCTATGACTACAATAACTTCTAAAGTCTCCCATTTACCAGTGCATCAATGTTGGTGCTGGTGTTACATGGTGTCATGTTACTTGTTTGAAACTTGAGCTTTTGAAAATGTGTGCTTCGTGGACATATAAACCTGTAATGTAATTCTTTACAAGCAGCAACAGTGAATTTGACTGGTGTGACACTCATTCTCCGTTGACATGCAAAGACATGCACACGCACACACACATGCACACGCACACACAAGCACAGTCACAAACGTACCTGGTCATGGCTGGCTTGGAGGGTGCTCCCGGTGCCGTGGAAAGTCATTAGCACAGGGGAGAGGGTCAGATAGGTCACAAAATCCTTACCACTCTGTGCATCGCTGTACTGCACCTGGAGAAGAGGGCAAAGGTTAGCAAACTGAGTTACTCCACAAGTTAATACAGGAAAATATCATTCAAAGCCCGACAGCCTAGCAAACTGTAGGATCTCAAGTATTTAGTGGGAAGTGGTTGGCTTGAGAGTAAATCTTGCATGTCTAATTGCAAACCACAGAGCACTTGTGGACAATTACCCCACACCGTACAGAGATGGCAATGGCGGGGAACGAATTGGGGAGGGAGGGGTGGGGGGGGGCATCCGAGGGGGTGGCAATGACATCACTGGTGACCCCTCATCATGGCGAGGTTAACTATGCCGGCATTCCTAAATGCTTTGCAATCAGGACTATTATGACATGATGCTCCGCTGGGACAGTCTGCTCCTCAGATCCAAGGGCTTTGGCAATAGTGGCTGCTTGTCTGCCCTACTTCTCACTGGTGCCTCAGTCCGTGCACACGCGTGTACGTGCATGTCAACGTCTGTGTAGATGTGCACCTGTTTGTCAGGCCTACTTATGCCCGGGACAGCTGCAGGCATCCCGACAAATTGCACAAGTAACCAAGAGGAGAGAGAGAGAAGAGAAACATCTAACTGATGCTGGGGGGACAAAGGAGAGAAGGAAGGGAAGAGAATATCACTGATGCTTTTTACACGTGTCGATGAGCAATCAAAACAAGTCAGACAGCAGGTGTGGAAGAAAGTAGCTATGATCAAAACAGAGCCTCTAGCTACTTCAGTACAAGTGGACTGCAGTTGAAACTCCTCAGATAAGTCAGGCATCATAAAAAAGGAATATTTCTTGGTTTCTGACCCACGATGAGTGGAATTTGTTCCAGCCATGAGTGACAAATTAATTTACATACTTTTTGTAGCCTAATGTATAATTCTTATAACAGCAAATGTGGTAGAAGGATGTGTTGAACGCATTTTGATGTCAGTATCTGTTGAATTTATATACAATGCCGGGTGTTGTCTCTGCATATTTTTGTTGGCTGAGCTTTTTGTTATTACATTCTTTTAATCAACAGAAAACATGGACCACAATGGAAGAAGTGTGTGTATCCCAGTGTGTGTTTAACTTTCCTCATCCTATACGGCTTACAGCTTTCTTGGCTCCATGTTCTGAACCTGTGTGTGCGCATGTGCACATGCATACACATACACACAGCTGTATATGATCTGTGACTGAAACCTTCCAGAGCAAGGTGTGTGTGTCTCTCTGAATGAGTTACGATCGAATGTGGAAAAGTGTGTGTGTGTGTGTGTGTGTGTGTGTGTGTGTGTGTGTGTGTCCAGGCAGCCAGACACACGGATGTCTGCCCATTAAGGCACAGACCCATCATAGCGTACGCAAACACATGGAGATATGAACATGCGCTTGCAGAGAAACGCATGTTGAGTACAGTACATGAGTCGACGCACACGTACTGACGTGCATGTGTACACACACCACCTGCTGGTGTGTAGATGGGCCCACAGTGATAAATTGTGGAATGCTATCTGTTATGTGTATGAATGATGAATGTAGTAAAGTGAGCCATGGAAAAAGCCTTCTCTGACAAGTTAATCTCTAATAAATTCTCCAGACACCGACATTAAGAAGAGAGAGAGAGGGGAGAAAAAAAACAGAGGGGAGGGTCTTTTTTAGGGTTAAGAATATAATTGTTTGGTAAAAAGAATCCTATTTCAGAAGTTTGTAAAATGTATGAATGAGCACAAAAATGTAGTTTCTTCCATAATCTTTTGATATTAACCTGTGTGTGAAAAATACAGGACTGTGATTGTTCTTTAGGGGGTGAACACAAAGATATGAATCTTTGTGTGTGTGTGTGTGTATGTGTGTGTGTGTGTGTGTGTGTGTGTGTGTGTGTGTGTGTGTGTGTGTGTGTGTGTGTGTGTGTGTGTGTGTGTGTGTGTGTGTGTGTGTGTGTGTGTGTGTGTGTGTGTGTGTGTATGTAACTGCCTAGCGTGCTGGTTCATTTAGGCATCATATAGGCCTTTCACACCGCCGCAAAATCGGAGCTAGTTCTGGGCTTGTTCGGAGTTAGAGCCAGTGTTTTGGTTTCACACCGCCAGAGAGCCTGCTCCGGGCCGTAAAAACCGGGGGAACTCATACCCCAGGATTGAGCAGGGTTTGATAAGAACTGCTTGCGCGAACGGTTGGGGGAGGGATTATCCTGACCAACCAGAGCAACTCAAACCTCATGCCCGCCATATTTAAAAACACCGCTACTACGAGACGTAAACATAACATAATTACCGAACGTAGCGATCAAATTGACCGGCGAGAATACGCTGTATGGGTCCTGTTTGCTTAAGAAAGCAAAGCGAGAGCCAACAAGTGTAAAAATAAGACGTATTCGCCGCTGTTGTTGTGCTTAAAGCTAGCGGTAGCTTTAGCGTTAGCCACAAGAGCAGCGGCGTCGGGTGACGTACACACACGTTTACAGTGACGTCATGACGTTGCTCTCTTGCCGCCTCCATGGCTGTCTCCGGTCGATGTGAAACCAACCGGTTCATAACTGGGATAAGGCTGTAACCAGTTTTGAACTGACCCCAACACCAGCCTGGAACTGACTCTTGGTTCATTTTGGTGTGAAAGGCCTAATAGAGGCCTGTGGTTAGGGGCCTGTGATGTATGGTGTAATCACACTGTCTGATCGCCGGGCACTTCGCTGCGTTCATCTATTGCAAGCTGTCAGGACTCCAGCTGAGGGTGAGGCCCTTCGATGGCGCTGGAGGAAACAGACGCTGGCTCTCTCAGTCGCTGATTGTAAAGAGATATATGCTCAGATGGATCAAATTTCTAATACTCTTCCAACTTCTCCCATTGTCTGCGAGTGTGTATGCACGCAAGTATGTATGTTCAGTTGTTGGAAAATACCATGTACCTAATGAAGTATCTTTTGCCGTGAGGGGGGCAAAAATCGGGAGGAGCCTAACAAAAGTTAAAGCTTGTGTAAGGAAAATAAACAATGGAAGTTCCCTTTTAGTCAGGAGGAAACTGATTACATACATTGATTGATTCAATTTAGCATCAACAAATTCATTTAGTATCAGCAAATAACATGACTTTGTGATCCATGAATTGATTGAGCTTTCGTTTACTCTTTAGGGATGGCATTAAGGGTCTGTCCACCGCTTTGTTGCAGACTGAAATATCTCAACAGCTATTGGATGGATTGCCATGGAAACTTAGTGATCTCCTGACTTCCCCTCAAACGCCAACATGAGGTTAACATTTGTGGTTTAGAGTGCGGAAATTTAATTTTAATTTTTTCTCCCTCATCCTCAAATAGATCTTGAGCAGGGTCTGGAAAAACTATTGTTCTAAGCCACGAATGCCCATTGACACATTGTATGCGATATTGGATCATATAAATAAACACGACTGGCTCGAGCCATCTGCCAAATTCGAGGGAAACCGGCAAATTTGTCCGATCACCAAAAGTCACCAGGAGGTCTTACCTCCTTGGTGGCTTGTTGATAACATAGTCAAAGTTCCTGATTACTTCGGGGATTTTCCAGCAACTCTGACCTTCAGGCAGGAAAGACAGTTTCCTGATGTGCAAGCATCAAAGAACTTGATGGCATCATCTCTTTTGGCGGAAACTGAAATAACGAGCATCTTAAAAACAAACCGTCTATTCTCCGAGCCGGGGACGTCTGTTTTGAGTGCCTGTTTGTATGCATCTGTGAGTGCATGCATTCTAAACAGGCCTAACGAATCATCCCAGGTCCCAACTCAGAAAACAGCCTTTAATCCACTTCCTTAAGAGACAAAGGAGAAGGAGAGTTACGCAAGGCCTGCGATTGATCGGCGGCACTAATGTGGAACGACCTCTGACATCTGGCTTCTAAAGATGGATGGCTCCTCTTCAAATGCTCCTCTTTATCCGAACAACCCGAAATATGCGAAAACTTTAAAAAAAGAGCAATCGCAGGCATACCACTGATGCATCCATGTTCAAATGTATGTGAAGTGCACCAACACAAACATAAAAAAAATGAAGGGGGATGTATAAATGCAGGCAAAATACATGCATAAATACACAATGGACATGGATGCAAGTGCCCATATCATTAGGACACTGTTACATAATGCTGTCAAGGTAACCACAAAAAACAAATACTTATTAGGCTTGCTGTCATGTTACATCAGTTAGAATCACAGCAGGACTAGGAGTTTGATTCCAGACTAAGCCGAGCGCAGGCTGCAGCGAGTCAAAGAGCACGGAAATAACTTTGATTATACTAAAATAAACAAGCGCTCTCAGCTGAGGAATGCTGTCATTGTCGGTGAGAAGCAATTAGAGGTCCACGACGAGCCACTTCAGAGAGAACATCGGGGGTCAAGAGTGTTTAAAGCGCACTGTTAAGATACCTTTCACTTCTCCTAATGGCAGGAAGTTAAGGGCAAACAAAAGCTGCTACTCTCAAAACGTTTGACAGCACTAACGAATCACAGAGAAAAGTCTTAAGGCAACTAGACAACACAACTTCCAAGTTCTGAGGAGGGCCAGTTCATTATCGAGAAATTGGTTCACCAAAATAGATTTCCTCAAAGGCTATAGTGTTGAGAAGAACTATTCTGAGTGATCAGAAAAACAAACTATTTAGTATTCTAATGCAAACCAGAAAATATTTCAGGGATTTTATTGTATTTATACACCCAACGGTTAAACTGGTGGTAGTGGTTACTTGCTGCTATCTAAGATCTGTTGATGTTTTAACATTTTTGATGTAGATACTTCAAGCATTGCTGTCATCATCCGTTTGTTTCTTCAAGGGTTCGAAATAGATGTGGATGTTTCATAGATACGTTTCGATTTTATGCCAGTCTTGGTGAATTTACCTAGCATTGGCCAGTTCCGGGCTTAGTGTTATTGTACATATGATGAAGGGAACTGGCTTGATTTCAAACAAAGTGCCAGTGCTTGCACACAGCTGCTATCAATGCCTAGCTTTTTGACTAAAGAATTTAAGATCGATGAATACTATCAAAATAAACAGAACTTAAGCAAGTACAAAAAATAAAACATTAACAAAAAAAGATGATGCTGCATATTCAAATTTGCAATATGCTGTGCTGGCAATTGAGGGTATATGATTTAAAGGTTTGCAAATGGGCTTAATTGTGGTATAAAAACATCATCACTCAGTTGTGCCAAACACACACACACACACACACACACACACACACACACACACACACACACACACACAGAGGGCCACCATGCAAGCAGAGAGACTGTGCGCCGAGCCAGCGCAGCATTAATGGTCTGATTTATACCACCGACACAACTTGTTTTCGAAGATCGCTCTTCACACAAATATGCCGCGGAGCGCAGATGGAAGCCATCACCCTGCCGCGGAAATCAAACGTGATGGGATTAGCCATCCCAAAATGTATTTTCTAACGCAAATCCCAGAGTAAACAGAGAGCAGAGGAATGAGACGATGACAAGGAAGTTGGAAACAAACTGTTAGGAGTCTTTGAACATTAGGACCAGATCAGGCGTTTGATGTTGATACAGAGAGATGAGAGTCAGCAATGGAGCTCAGGAAGGGAGGGGGGGAAAAGAAAAAAATGAAAAGATTGAGCAGGGGAAAGAGAGGGGTAGAAACTGCCATGGCAGGGTAAAAGGTGTAGTCGGCACCATTTGAAGTGGTTTCTCTACACGGCCAAAGAAAGAAGCGGGGGGAGAGAGAGAGAGAGAACAAACAACTTAAAGTGTGAGAAATCCTGGGAACTGTACTGAATTGATTTCAACACAAGCCACCCGCCAAGGATAGTGTTTTTATTAACATGGGATTTCCAACATAGAAGTTCCAGCACAGCGAAGAGTACAAGCCCTCCCCGTCTCCCTCAATCCATCTCCCAGAGTTAAGCCTGTCGCAGCTAGATAACATAATTCGTTGGATGGCTATCTCTCCTGTGTTATTGCGTATGGATTTAGCAGATGGACAGTTCAGATGGGTATAGTAGATACAACTCAAGTCTTCCAGACACAACCTGGAATGTTGTAGTACACTATGCTGATCTTTGATCCCTATAGGAGGATATTGGCAATTTTCAAAAAGCTGCAATATCCGGTGTCACTGAGTTAACATCTGAGATCATGTGATTAGTAATTTTTTTTCCACAGTGCGCCCCTTATTTTCATACAAAGTGGATGTGAGAGATCCAACTATGCATACCTCTATATATGTTGAAATTATACAAACTAATCCATCAGGTTATGCATTCTTGCAGGACATCAACATCTCTACAGGCTAGTTATAAACTCTGCTACAATAGGCAAAGTGGTACGCTTATTTTTTCCGATTGCAAAACCTCAAGAGGGATGTAATTTTATAATTCATGCTGGACAAGGTTCTGCATTCACTGTACCTGGCAATTACTTGCTGTATTAAGCTCAGTGGAAATCATGAGATGCTTTCTTACTTTTCTGTGTCATATTGCTTGTATGCGCTTTTAGCAAGAGTCTTAAACCATTGTGTTACGGTTACATTAGTTAAGCACTTTAGCTATGAATTCAAAGTGACAACCCCGGTTCTGTTGCTTGCAGTCACAGTTCATTGAACCGACTACTCGTTTGTGTGCGTGCTTGCGTGTGTGTTGCTTCAGAGCAGAGCATGATTTGTAGCTCAAGTGCTATACAGATGTAAACAAATTAGGTCCACTCATCAAAAACATAACATCTGATAAAAGAATATGATGCAAAAACGGAAGGCTGAAAATGTATTTTTATCATTAAAAGGGAATATACGTAGTCAGACCAGGCCGCACACCTGTCCACCACTGATGTTACCGGGAACAGAATACACACCTTCCTGTCTCAGTAGTTATTCACAGGTATAGGTCAAAAAAGAAAAGCAGCATATGATATCACACACACATACGCGTACACACATACGCGTACACACATACGCGTACACACATACGCGTACACACATACGCGTACACACACACACACACACACACACACACACACACACACACACACACACACACACACACACACACACACACACACACACACACACACACACACACACACACACACACACACACACACACACACACACACACACACACACACACACACACACACACACACACACACACACGTCCTTCATCCATACTACCTTTCTATCTGCCCCCCCTTTCACTCCCCTCCTCTTCATTAACTCGCTTCACCACAACATCACTCCAAGTCTGCCAGTCCACATTCAGACATGGCCAAACAGAGAAAACTGTTCTGATAATCACTCCAGTTTTCGAAGAACAGAGCACATTGTTGGAAATAAAGTGCATGCAACAGCTGTGAAGAAATTATGGGGGGGGGGAATCATTAGATTTCCGTCAATCATTGATCCACTTTATAAAAATCTCCTCCTCGCTTTCAAAATGGAGGTAACAGTTAATAATCTGAAGTGGTGGCAGTCTGCGATGACTGTATTAAATAATGTGATGGCAGAGTAAATGGGCAGCTGGTGACTGCAATGCTGGGGTCAAACCCCTCAACTATGGGAAATTGTGGAGAGTTTGCCAATTTGCTGAAGCATAAGGGAAGAAACAAGAACAGGGGAGGACCAGGTGATTATGATAGAGAAGGCTAATAAGCAAAAAATAATCAAGCAAAGACAGAGATAAATGGGCAGAGAGAAAATGGAGAATCTGTTTCGTGGCTCTTACTCAGTGCTTCATCTTCAGTCCATGTGTTGTCTATTACCTCCCGCTTCTTTGTTTCTGCCCTACTTCCAGCGCACATACCCACCGTGCCAACAACACGCCAGCCAAATTAATAGGAAATACACACACACACGCGCACACACACACACACACACACAAACACACTGGGGTAAGTGCCAGCATCCTTGCTCCAAGCTGGCGTGAGTACAACACACTGCTTATCCAGTCAGAGCTTCCACCAGAGGCTATTTTCCAATCAAATCAAAAGAAGGGCTTAGCAGGTAGGCCCGGGCCTTTGTCTGTGGAGCTGGATGGATGAAACAGACACTATGAGAATGTCCTCAGTGCTTATTTAGTTTGCCTTAATCCAGTGTTGTCCAGTCACTGTAATCCGCTCACTTTGATAGCATAATTACATTACAAAAACAAAGCAACTAATCAGACAAGGAGATTATTATCAAATTACAAAAAAAAAAAAAATCTAACAGTGGATCTGAGTGGTTTGTTGGCAAGTGTGGTTGAGAGAAAACCGCCCCCCCCCCCAAACAAAGCGGCACATTACGTGTTCAGTGGAAAAGCAGACAAGTGCATTTTTTGGCAAAAACATTTTCAAATCTGTGGTGGTTTAGCCCACAGAAACGCATAAGAATACATAAGCCTTAGAAAGTCTGCCGAACATGGCTTTGTATGCAACCAGAGGTTCTAATTACAAACCCACATGATATGAAACATTCCCTCAATAGGACACATATTGTCCGCATGTCTCAATTACAGCCTGATTTCCTCGCTTAAGAAAACGCACACACACACACTCACCCACACACAAGGATATATGCACGTACAACGACGCTTGTGAGCGTATTTACTCAGATTGATACATGTACTCCTATTTATGTGAAGTGGAATATGTTTTGGGCAGTATGAGAACGACGAGGGTTTAAACTTTACACACAGGCTTAGCCCAACTCTTCCATTTTCACTAAACAGAACCTGCTGTGTGCTTGTGTGCGTGCGTGTGCGTGTGTGTGTGTGTGTGTGTGTGTGTGTGTGTGTGTGTGTGTGTGTGTGTGTGTGCGTGTGTGCGCATATGTACAAGTGTGTTTGGGCTTGGCTAGGCAGCAGAGCTCTCTCAGGTTACACACACACAGGAAGGCTCAGAGCAATAACAAAGGCCTTTCAAAGGAACCCTCAGCAGGTTAAGATAAAATGTTTTCGCTCAAACTGATAAAAAGCATCTGCAGCTTAAATGAACAGGCGCTGGTATCAGTGGCACCGCAGATCGGACCACTGATTAATACAGACACTGGGGCAGCCTCTCTTTGCGCGCAAAAGACTTACACTGAGTGTTGAGCGTTTGTTTCTTGCTCTGTGTGCATCCAGTTAATGACAGAAGCACCTGTGAGATGTAGCTCCAGCTCTGCATCCACATCCTGCCAATAATGTCCACAGTTAGAAAACCCAAAGCGGAAACTGAACAGGCAAAGTTCCACTCTCTAGACTCTTCTAGGACCCCTTTAGGTCCTATTGGAGCACCACTCTCATTCCTCTCTCCTTTTTGGACAGGCTTTTCCAAAGCGCTTTCATTTTGCACAACCTCCACCTCACATCACCTGCAACTGTGCATGTTTGTGTGTGTGATTTGATACAGGAAGCCTGTGTCTCCTATGTGGAGAGGTGTTGTGCTGTGTGTGCGTGGCTGTGTTTTTGTGCAAGTTTTCTTCTTTATTACCATCACAGATTTGCCAGATATACATTCTTATTTAGAGCAATGGCCGAGGGGGAGAAGGAGAAGGGCCAGAGAGAGTGTGTGTGTGTGTGTGTGTGTGTGTGTGTGTGTGTGTGTGTTTGTGTGTGTGTATGGTATGCATGGACACGCGAACATCTGTGCATACTGTACAACTGTACCACAGTGTTTACCAAGTTCTAAATTATGACTTTTATTACCTAATTGATGGCAGTTAAAATTAAATACATGCCCGCATTCCACAAGGGAAATAGATGTGAAATTAGAAACAATTGCATACGGAGGCCATGGAAGAAACAAAGCACCGACATGGTGCAATTTGCAAGACTGAACTACTTAACAGGAAATTCTTTTTTATTACAACCAGAGTATCACTTTCCTTATTTTAGCTATCACTATGATCAGTTGTGTTAACTGTTGTTCACCAAAGTAACTGCATCTAGTAACCACAGCGATTATCTTGGTTGTAAAATGAATTTTTTTTTTCCTAAAGAATCAGATTGTATGATAGTGGAATTCATTTCTGACCTTGCACTGGATCTACAGGCACCCTTGAAGTAGCATGTCCCCCCCACTAGCATCTCACCTGGAAGCCCTGGATGCGAGCCAGGTAGTCCAGCTGCTGTGCAGGCTGCACAGAGGCAAGGCCCGAGTTCTTGCCCTTCATGGGCAGGGAGGCGTCGGCCGTGGGAGTCTGGCCGTTGAGCAGCAGCTCCCTGGCCATGGTGGCCGTGGGGCTGGGTGAGGGGGCCGAGCCGCTGTAGTACGGAGGTTGTCCTGGGGGCAGCGGGGCAGAGCAGTGCCCTAGGTCTTTGGATGTCATGTAGTTCCCTCCGCTGTTGCTGCTACCAGGGCCCGGAGCGTTGCCCCCTTGCTTTCTGCTGGCCTCCATCTCCTGGTACACATCAGGGCTGAGGTGGAGCAGACCCTTCTGGGCTGGAAGGGTGATGAGGGGGAGGAGAAAAGGAAGAAAATAAGGGTTGGTTGCATCGATAAATTGAAATACACGTGAAGAGAAGTGGAGGTGGACGAGTAGATAAGAGATGGAAGGGACATAAATAGTTTTAAAGAATGGGTGAGGTCATGCGTTGTATAAAAGGAGCAGAGAGGGACACATGTGGGAGATCGGAGGAGAGAGAGAAAATAAAGAAAAAAGGTTATTATGGCTCTCATCAACCTTTGAAATATTTTGCAGTCACTACCAGACAATGCCAGGGTGTGTTTTGTGTGTGTGTGACTGTGTGTGTGTCTAAACCTGGCCATTTGTGTGTATGTGTGTGAGCGTGTGTTGGCTTTCCAAACTGGCATTCCAACACCAAACGTAGATGACAGTTTCATGTGGTTTGGCACTTCCGAGCACTATCAAAGTGTCTGCTGGGAAACACACACACACACACACACACACACACACACACACACACACACACACACACACACACACACACACACACACCCACACCCACACACAGCCTCTTTCTTTCTCCCGCTCAAACACAAACACACAAACGAAGCATCCACCAATATTAACAGAGTGCCGATGACTTCATCGTTGATGGGAAACAGCGCCATCAGCCAACCGGCATCCTGCTTCACTTATAACGTCTCTTCAAAAACGCAGGGCCCAACAGCACCGAGGTTCTTGTCAGAATATTTACGTGGCGGAAAACGTCCAGAGCGATTCTTTTTCGTTATCAGGAACCAGATCGATGCAGATATGCAGTGCTTCTGGCCCGCTGAGCACAACCATCCCTCAAACACTATGTTCCCATCCAAAGCGTTTGGATGATTCTCATTGGTTTAATGTTGGCTTTCTGCTTCTGACATCACTGAAAGGGTCTTGACAGGTGGAAGCAGGGAACACCGACAGGTTGAAGTTCAAATGCTTTTTCGTCACTTTTGAGGTTGCGGTGAAAAGCGAGGAATATGAGATTGGAAAGAAGAAAAAGGCGTGAAGGGTGGGAAAGGATAAAAGAGGAGGATGAGCTGGGAGTCAGTTCGGATGAGTGGATGTGAAAACCATGCGGAGCCTCCGAAGCCCAGCCAAGGTCACCAGAGACAGGAAGACCAGCTGTGTGTGAGACCCTGTGCATACGTCTGTGTGTGTGTGTGTGTGTGTGTGCTTGTTTGTGTGTGTGCGTGCATACGGACCAACAGCTGGGAGAAAGCGCTGGGGTGAGCGCATGACTTACAGGCCACTTCCTGTTTGAGTTAACATTACCATCACATTTGGACACACACACACACACACACACACACACACACACACACACACACACACACACACACACACACACACGTAGCCTACTTTGGTCTAAGGTTTATGGGAACCTGCAGACAGTGTTTCCCAGTATGAACAATGAAGTTTTGCATGCCTTTCCCGAGAAAAGCAGAAAAGCGGAGGGAATCGGCAATGAAATCCAGGACTTATTACTCATACTACAACAAACTGCCCCATGCCAGCAATGACACAACTGCTAGGATTTCTCTCCCCCCCATCCTCCTCCCAGTCACGATGACCACTTTAATTTGAATTTACGCAAGTAAAACTCGCAGGCCTGCACGCTGTGAATGTATCCCAGAAAAATGAAAGGTGTTAGCCAACATGACATCAGCTGTGGACAAAGAATATTGTGGTGGTGGTGTGAGTGTGTGTGTGTGGGGGGGGGGGGGAAGGGACAGTGAATGTAATCCATGTAAGTGTGTGTGGGCGTGCCTGTGAGGATGTTTGCATGTGAGAGCTTGAAGTTGGTGTCGGCGAGAGCGTGACAGCAAGAAAGAGACAAACGAGGAGAGACACTGACAGTGAATAAAGCAATAGTGACGGAGTGTGTTTGTGCATGAGTGAAGGGGGGTGTTGGATAAAGATTGTGAAACTGTGTAAATAAAGTAAGAGCGAGTTGGAGAAAAAAGAAAGGAGTGAGGCAGGGGGAGAGGCAGAGTGAGACTGAGATGTGGGGGGGAATGAAAGAGTAAGGGAGAGTGTGTTTGCGGTGCCGGTTCCAGGCAGTTTTTTTGGAAGGGTCCCACCCAGACTCGGCGTCCGGTGGGCCAGGGGAGCGCTGGAGGGAAGCCAGAGCCAAGCATGAGACTGATCGAAAACAGATAGGGCCTGAGCCCGCCGCTATAAATCACCACGGTGGAGCAAGACCCTCACATAGTTCACACATGCACACACACAACGCACAGACACACAGTCACACACACAAATATGCACAGCAGGAAATGAAATGTGGCAACTCCAGTGAAAAGCCCTGCTGCAATCCCCATGGGAGTAGAAAGGGGAGAAAAATCACTCTCTCCTTACTTCTTTTTCTAATTCTTTCTTTTTACACTCCCTTTCCTGTCTCTGAGCCATCCTGTTTGTCGTAGCACTGCATCCCACTGCAGCTCGCATGGGGCTATGGACAGAACCACACACTTTTGACACACACACACAATTCACCAATTATCTGGATGTTAATACAGCAAACCATTATAAAAAATACAATCTTCATATAGGGTCTGTGAACAGGCAATGCAAAAAGTATGTTCAATGCTACAGACAACAATGTTTTGAGCTGCAGTACCGTGATTGGCCACTGGGACAGATGAGCTAAAAGGATGACTGGCTTCTAGGGATGGGCACGAGTAGGTGATTCCAAGATCGAGGGATCGCATTGCTATTAAAGAGTTATTATACAAGGTTTAAAAGAAGCGTTTCACTGCCCTTTCTGGACTAATGCTCCCAGTCTCTTGCATCCAAACCTGTATCACTAGAGCGTGTGTTTGGGTGTGGTCAGAACTGTGCTCTTCTGTATCAGTAAAAACACACAACAATGATCTCAAATCAGATAATAAGCTGCTTTTAACTCAAGCTTTAAAATACCAGTACAATTTTATTTAGTAGCAAAAAAGGAACTTGTGTGAAACAGATCCTGTATTGTAAATGCTTGTAAAGTCTGTTAAGAGCTGAATATGAAAATATCCATAGGAAGAAGCAATTAGCTTTAAACTGTAATCGCACAGAAAAGATTCAAGATAAAAGAAAAAAATCCCTGCTGTTTGTTTCTTTAAAAAACACACTTCGGCACACCACAATGATCAGTGCTTATCACGTAAAATATATAATCATTCTGATGCTAGATCTTTTTTTGTTTTTGATTCTGCAGAATTGGTTTTAGTTATTGCCACTTCTATTCAATAAACTGCATTGTCAATCAAAACAACGGAAACAAAACAGAAAACATCTTCCATTCAGCTATTACAGACATAAACAGAAAACCGAGACCAGCTGTATCTGTTTGAATGAGTTGTAAATGGTGTTTATGCAATAAACATTATTCAGACATTAGCGTTGTGTGAGCGTTGTGCGGTTTGGGCGACTTTAAAGGGGTAATTAGCAGATAGTTAAGCCTCATGCCGAGTGTGAGATAAACTATGAGTGGGTTTGGCACGGTACCAAAGGCGAACTCTGAGCCAACAACATGAATAATCGCCAAATAGAGAAGACTTCATTACCCAGGGGGCTCTGCTCTGGAGGTATTGGGCAATTCCTGGGGCTTGGGCTACCATGGAAACCACAACAACCAAAATAGTTGATCTAAGACAACAGCCATAACTATAAAACACAATTTGGATGATGTCTCATCTGGACTATGTATATCGAGTAAGGATCAGCAATGCAAAAACACAAGTGATCAGTATAACTAATGTGCTTTGTATGTTTCAACATAAAGTTGAAAAATCACATTCATTTGCCTCTCCTCACTGGAGTTGGTCACCCCCTGTCAGGGCACTGCAGCCTTGCCAAAGGCCTTCATTGGGCCCGAGCGACTACAGCACATTCGGATCTAATAAGTCTATCTGTTTGTTTTCCACTCTGCTGCTCCACATTTCACAGACTGTTCATTTGTCCCCTAAACTGCTCTTTCTCAAGCTGCTGGCATTTACTTTGCTGGCATCCAGCGGGAAACTGCTCACAGTGTGTTGTTTTATCAAGCCGAGAAATCACAGCAAAATTCAGCACAGATATTACCCTGCACGCAAATCTTGCATAAGCAACACCATGAATATAAATTCTTTGCATAACTTATTACACCTGTAATAAATAATAATGGACTAGGATCCCACATCATGTGGGATACATGGAAACATTAAATTGCTGCCAGACTCTGGAGACCAGGAAACTGAAAATAGAGTGGAGTCTTGAAATAGCGTTCGTCTTTGGTGAGAGGAACGTTTTTTCTTTGTTTTTATTTTGATTACAGACAAGACAAGCCAGCCTAACAACAGATACTGCTGATAGAAACCAGCTGTTTGCTACAGAATTGCATGTGTGCGCTTAATAGTGAAGAGTCCTATCCCCCTCTGTAAATGAAATGTCCCATAAGGGCATCACATTCCCATGTAAATTCATATATAAATCCTGTCATGAAACTTTTTCGTGTTTGTCTACAGTTAAAAATGTCCATAAGTGGAGGATTTTTTCCATAAGAGGTAATGACTAAGGAGGTGGTCTTTTCCATGTCTCTGTATTTGATTCATATCTGGTTTCATCTTTGAAAGAGACCAAAAGAACAGAGAGCTGTAAAGTAAACACGTTGTCAGCTGACTACAGCAAAGGGAGCTCTAGTTTGATATAGCAGCACTATACCTGTAACTATAGCAGCACTTGTCAGCTATAAAGCTGTCAGCCTCAAGCTAAATGTTAACATCAGCATGATAAAATGGTAAAGTGTGGTGGATGTTTTAGAAGGCAATGTTAACCATGTTTACCTTTAAAGTTGAGCCAGTTAGTCATGCAAACAATTTATGATTAGCGCCAAGCACAAAACAGTTATAAACATTGGTAATGTGATTGGCAGGGCTGTCCCGAATACCATTTCTTGAGCTTTGCAGCTTCAGTGCGAATCATCTGCGAAAAGTGCGGGAGTGTAAAGGACTTGTTTCAGATGGTCAGTTAACTGTTAACCATGAGGGATGAGGACGGACGGAGGGAAAACGCCTATATGAATAATGTTGCACTAGTACTACTATGTTATTTAGGATGATTGAAAAAAAAAGAAAACTGATGTCATCGAATACTAATTTGGGTGTTGAATGAAGCATTGGGGACTTCCTTAGTGATTACTTTTCCTATGATGGCTTCAGATCAAAAGCGAAGGAATAACCACTGTTTCATTGGTAATTCTGGGAATGCTTTTACTGAAAACCAAATATGTCCACCTAATGTCGGAGCAAAGCGAATGTAGAGGTAATCAATAGGATTCATCCTTTCTCAAGGCATTATTATTCAAGCAAGGAGATTAAGGGCGCACTAACACTAGGCAAAGTTGCCCTGTACCGTAACCAAGCACGATTGAACATTGAACGCAAATTCTTAAATCAACCATTTTTTTAAATGTCTGTTGCAGGTTTATGCATATTGGGTCACGGAGAAAAGTCTCATATAAACTGACGTCAGGATCACCGTCTATGCTTGAGTGTGCGTGTGTCGGCTCATTAGCATCTGTTCTTTGGCCTGAGTACTACTCTCCCAACTGTGTCGGTGCATAGGAAGTGTTTGGTGCTTGAGTACCGAATGGAGCACTCACACTGGTCAAACGTTCTAGACTTTAGCGGGCAGATGCACTAAGGCACGGTACAGATGGCCTAGTGTGAGTGCACCCTAACTCGCAACATACGACAACGGCATATGTAAATCTACATAGGTAGACCACTATACAAGACTATACACACAATCAAATGGCATCTTGCTGGATTTTTTTTCCTTTTTTTAACACATGTACAAAAAGAAAGCACACAACCTTACAACTGTGTAAGGGAAAAATAGGACAAATTAGCTTTTTAGACCGCAAGTGTAAGAGAGTCGATGAAGGGTTCTAACGCCAGTATTACAATTCCAATAACCGTTAGTTGTCAAGATATGCACGTCTTGACATAACTGGTGGACCGATAGCCTGGCCGACTAAAAAACCTCCAAAAGAGTCTAGATTATCTGGGCCTAAAAATGTTAGATGACTTAACGAATACAATAAAACTAGCAAAAAACTGCAAACCACAGCAACAAAAACAGAAGTCACAAGCTATCTAAAAGAAAAAATGTTGTTAGAGGTATAAGCGTACAGCACTATATAATTCAATGTCTCTACTCCATACTTTGTTCTAGCGTTGCTAATGGTGATTAGGTTGCTTCAAAGTTCCAGTGCATTTTTTCATTGGCTCTTTATCTTATTTTGACTACAGCTGGAATGTGGAAGAGACGCACAGCTAAGTGAGATAAATCTTGCTTCGTATATATAGCCTCGTATCATATCATCGTATATCCTGCCTCACCACTCTGTGTCTGTGTGTGTAGGATTATAGGTGTGGGTGTGTGTGTGTGTGTGTGTGTGTGTGTGTGTGTGTGTGTGTGTGTCTTAATCCTAAGTGAAAAGGCTACGTATTTTTTCTTTTTGCACAGGAAGGCAGTGGGGGGACTCCCCGGAGGGCCTCAGTGTGCTGGCCCTGTAAGCCCGTGTGTGAATGAGCCCAAGTTTTCGCAGGCTCCCCACGAAGACGCACGGCCGATTAAGCTGACAGTCAGAAGCCCATTGACCAGTCACAGAGATTAAACGGCGGGCCATCTCACCAGCTAAAACCACCTGCGGGAGGGGAGGCGGCCATAAAAGAGGCTGGAGGAGGAAATGTGGAAAAAGACACAAGAGACGTGCGGATACTCACTGTTACTCGTCGCCTCGGTAAATGACGCCTTTTGTCCGTTCCAGCCTTTGTTGTTGTCCATCTGTAGTGATGCGGAGAGAATGGGAGACTGAGGTAAAGAGAGATGTACAATTCTTGAACAGACAGCCTCTTCACGCATGTCAGACAAGTTCCTTCCTTCTGTTTTGGCCACAAAAAAGACGAGCGCTCACAGGAGGGGATGCTTAAGGAGCCTAGTGTCTGTCTAGGCCAGCTATTTAATTGGGGGGGAGGGAGGGGTTGTCAGTATTTAGTAACAGAAAAAAAAAGACTCCTATTCAGTGTGTTATTCTGCTGAGGTATGTGTTGTCTGTCTGCCTGCCTGCACAAACACACACACACACACACACACACACACACACACACACACACACACACACACACACACACAGCGGCAAACACACGTGTGTGAAACAGAAAAACAAATACATTTCTGATATGTGTGACAGCTGAGGAGATGACATGGCTGTAAACATATGAACCCCCCCACCACCACCATCCCCTCCTCCTAAAGGCTCTCCACACGTTTGCACAGATCACCCACAATCCCACAGTGGGAATGCATTGCAAACAGACGTCCCAACAGAAGCGGGAGGCAGGAAGGGACGAACAGACAGAGAGATCTAAAAACCTATGATAGAAAACAATCCTTGAGGTTGTCTGGGGATCTAGTGCGAGGTAGAGCCATCCCATTCATTCTTATAGAGTCGTTTCCAGAGTTGCCAGGCCGATGCACAGCCACTAACTCCATTTTGTCTAAATATTGAGCCTTGAGTGTAACCAGAAAGGTCCCACCTCTTGCCAGGAATTAGCTATAACAGAGAGACTGCTTATTTCCACTACAGCAGACTCTCATTAATCTAAAAGCTTAGGCGTCGAAACATAGCAGTTTATAAGGCTTACAAAATAGAACAATGATGCAAAGAGAAATTCAATAACTTGTGTGCAACATTTGACCTTTCTCTGTCGCTTTCAAAGACTACCATTGCTGAAGCTTTGGAAATGTATCAGATCCAAACTATGTAAGAGACCAAACTCAATATTGTCAGAGCCCGACTGTTTGGTATGATAAAAAGGCGAAGGGTAGTATGGACTGCAAACTGGTAAGTGATTCTTCGTAGAAAAAGGAGTCAATTTCACAGTCATGCTTTAACGGAGCAATGTGTCACCCTTTAGATATACGGTATGGATGGTACACACAGCAGCAGCACATATCTAACTAATGAGCTGTCTGGGGAGATATATAATATAATATTCCACACACAGCCTTGGTTACGCAACATCATATCTATCTGAATCAGCTCCCTTGAGCTTAAAAATCAATGAGGTGAATAAAGATGATGGAGAGCATTGGTTGCTTTGCGAAACACGTTCGGTTCAGAGGAGCTGAACCGAACATGTTCTAAAAACAGTTCACGTGGTGCTCAAATTATATAACCCAGAGTGACCTACTTACTGTAGGTTAAGCTACAGTAGGAGTGCATCAGCACAGATTTGGACATATTAATGGGAAGGGATTAATACAGATCGTAAGAACGAGTGCTGCAACTATATTATCTCCTTGATTTATTCTTTTAATTGCTTGGTTTATAAAATGTCAGAAAATAGCGAAATTGTGTCACATTTTATCAGAGCCCAAAATGAGATAACCAGTTAAATGTCACAGAAGACCAGCAAATATTCGAATTTGAAATACTGAAAATGCTCTGCCTTTCATCATCATTCATTTTCTGTTAACCATGTTACAGTTAGATCCAGTACAGATCACTGTTTTAGCTCGGGGTTCTCCTTTTCTGGAGCTGAAAAATGATTAGTAGATTAATTGATTAGCTAAAAGAAAATTCATGTGAAACAATTTTGACATCAATTCGACATTGAAGTGATATATTAAGCAATGACTTCCAGTTTCATTGATGTGAGGATTTGCAACTTTTCTGTTTTTTTACTGTCGTAGAATGAAAACCTTTGGGCCCTGTACAATTTCAATTTCTGTTTTACTGGCATATAGTAACCAGTTTATTGAAATAAATTATTAATGGATTCATCAATAATGCTCAAATATGGTTTTAATGCTTTTCATCAGAGACAACAATTTAATGTTTCCTTTGATGTGACTTGTTCCGTGACGTTTATCAACCCGGGCCGGGTTCGATGGTTTACCACACCTGTCAACATGGGCCTCTGTTTGCATATAAAAGCGGGGTATCCATTTTAAAACATCTTGCTCTGATAAAGATTTCGACTGGGATCCAAACAATGTCTATATAAAACACAAGCTAAATCAATGTGTTTATTTCCACTACACTTCACCTACGTGTGATGTGCGTACAACATGACTACCCTCCTATCTAATCGATAACAATAATAACAAGCTGCTGCCCTAATTTTCCTCAGTAAGGCACTGGACTCTCGCTGACGCATTCTGTACAAATTGTTTAAAACTTCGGCTACCTACGCTTACAGTAATCAAGCGCTAAAATAAATGAACAGGAGTGGGAGGAGTGTATATAAACCGCCAGCTATAAAATATACAAGTTAGTGTAAGCAAGAGAAGTGAAGAGTAGAGCCTGTACCTCGGTGGGGCTTTGAGGGACTGTGGAGGCCTTGTATCCCAGCTGCAGGAGCATTGCTTCGGCTGCGTTCCGCTTGGCCACCTTTTTGTTGGGTCCCGTTCCCGTAGCGATGTCGTTATTCACCTTCACCTGCAGACACACACGTGATAAAGACAGATGGGATGACAACAATTTCAGATGAACAATTTCAATGTGTGTGGCTGTGCATAAAACATCCACCTGGCACAAGAAACATGGAATGACTTGGTGAAAACGATATTTAAAAACACATTATTCTCACGTCTTTCCTCTTTCCCCGTCACACTCGTATTCACTCTTCCAGCAGAGATCACTTTGCTTGGCATTTTACATTACAAGCCCCCAAAAAGGACTCCAAGGGGAAGTGTTTGTTTTTCAGTGGTCCCAAAACATTAAATCTGTCTACGCAGAATGTAAGCAGATATTTCCAAGAGAATATCAGACGTCGTTATGTTATGCAAACAGACAATTACACTCTACAAATAACATTGTGCGAGCCAAAGCCAGTGAACAGCGGGGCCTCCGCGCACTAACTCAAAGAGGTCTGACATGCTCAGTGAGTGTTCAACTGAATGCATCAAGTAGGCCTCCAACGTAAAACAAGAAAGGAATGCCTCAATAAATGACCAAATTGAAAGAAGAAACGCAGAAACTCTTTGATTAAATTTAGAAACACGATCACCCACTCAAAGAACTTTGATTAATGATGGCTTCAGAAAACAAAGATGCAAAAACAGAGACTGCTGCTAACAGAGTGGAAACAATGTGGAAATTGTAGAAGAGTGGAATAGACTGCGACACACACACACATACACACACACACACACACACACAGTCTAATATGTGTATCAAAGAGGCATGGAGAATAGGTTTCGAGGCTGAAGTACTGCACGATGCTAGGAGAAGCTCTATTCTTCTTATGAAAGAAGAGGATTATGGAAAAGAGAGACAAAGAGCCAGGGTTTGACAGAGAGTGTGTGAGAGAGTGAGAAAGAGAGAGACACACACACACACACACACACACACACACACACACACACACACACACACACACACACACACACACACACACACACACACACACACACACACACACACACACACACACACACACACACACACACACACACACACACACACACACACACACACACACACACACACACACACACACACACACACACACACACACACAAAAAGAAGATCAACTAGGAAGATAAAGACAAAGAACTGTAGTTAAAATGTTGTGCATGACTTGAAATGGACCACACAAAACAGACTGTTGACTAAAGATTATAGATACACACAGATTGTAGCAAGAAAAAAACAAAACAACAGGGTACATGTGTCCCTCATTCAACCAAATCCAAATGATCCCATCACCATATAAGGTCTTTCCCAGTCAGTTTAATAAACAATAGTCTTGTGATCCTGATATCTTTAACTACATTACCTGTACTTATACAACATAATGTCACTAATACATTCCAGTTACTTACTTACATAACTGACTCAGAGAGGTATGTTATCTAAACAAGCCCGACTTTGCTCATTAAAGCATGAATCTAAATCTAATTAAACAAGTTACCACTCCCGATCGGAACCACTAAACAAATTGGCATCATTTTCATAACAGGCGTACAGGCACAGCTGCTGTTTTCCAGTTAACTAACTGTGACAACGTGGCTTTTTTAAGCAAAGACCTCAAATACTTCAAGCAACTCTGGATGAAGTAGCTGCGGTATCCGATGAGATCCCCACTCCATTTACTGGATTAGTGATGAAATGCAAATGGTCCATAATTCAGATAAGGGTTTAGTGGTTGCCGCTGCAGTGAGAACATGATGTTTTATTCTGTTTATGAAAACGGGCTGCTTACTACACAGACCACAGTCTAATCTAATCATCTCTCTGTGTGGACCAGAGCAACAACAGCTTGAAATAGCAAATTTAATATCATAAAAGAGTTGGCTGCCACTGACATAAACAAGGCTGCAAAGAAGATTGATCAGCTATTTTGAGTTGTATATGCACACTATAAACGTAATGGCTATCTAGACCTTTTCCAGAGGCAACCGTGAGGATGAGAGACAGAGAAGGCGAGGGAGGATTTAGAAAAGAGTTAGTCCATCTAAAGGCCAGGACACACCAGCCCGATAATCGCCGTCGTCAAAAAAAATGGAGTCGGCCGTTTCAGGAAGCTCCAGCTTCCCGTCGCTGCTAAAGAACACACCGAGACGACTGTTTATTTTCCGTATGCTCGCGGGACGTAATGTCTCCACAACAGCAGGCGGCGCTAATCTGTATTGTGGCCCGAAAAAATACGAAAGCCGGAAATGATTGGACATCTCTCTAGAGAGCATAAACATAGATAGAAATACGTATTTATATTTATGGACCATAAGAGCACAATTTTTAGCAGAGAGTGTCAAGCATGGTGTCGAGCAGTCAACAAGGGTTGATGCATGTGAGTACTCTCAAAACGAAACGAACAAACACATTAAAACGATGGCTAGCTGTTGTTAGCTGTTTGTGCTACCCGCCTCACTTCCGGGCTTCACTGATTCGCTAGCCCTCCACCAATCAAATTGCTCCAAATGAAAGACGGTCGGCCGCCGATTGAACATGTTCAATCGGCGGCCGACAGGCTCAAAACAAGCCCGACGACCTCTACGTCGGCCGACGTCACGGCACACACCAAACAGATTCGTCTTTTTTTTTGACGACGGCGATTATCGGGCTGGTGTGTCCTGGCCTTAAGTCTTCATCTTAAATCGTACTTCATTTATATAAGATTTATATAAAAATTTGGAGAATTTCATATTATCCACATTTTTCTCAGCATTGTCACCATTGTTTACCTGCATGATGAACTCCCGGCGGCGGGGCATCCCCCTTTCAGAGAGCAGCAGGTACTCTGGCTCCTTCTCCTTCTTGGCCTGCTGGATCTGGGCCAGACGGCTGATGGGGTTCATGCCCTGGCCATAGTCTGGTCCCGTCTGGGAGGAAAAGAGGAGACGCACGACTATCTATTACAATTATCATTCCAATTACAATAACATTCAGAAAGTATCACAAGAAAAAAGTCTCACAACATTATATTTCCATCCGGCACACTGATGCCCCTAAGGTATTATCTGCGTGCATGACCCGGAGTCTGTCTCACCCCGGCTGTCGGTACCTTGAGGATGGTCTTGGTGCGTTTCTTGTAGTGTGTCTTGGGTTTCTCCACCACGGGGATGAAGGGCAGCTTCTTCAGGTCCTGCAGGATGGACAGAGCGGCGCGCTTCTTGGACAGCTTCTTGCTGTTGCCCTCGCCCTCCGCAGAGAACTCGCCCACGCTCACGCGGGTCAGGAAGCTCTTCATGTGCGGGGGGCCGCTCTCCTTCAACACCTGGGGGAGATAATATACAGGAGAAGCCAGGTGAAAACTCAATAGACTTATTCAAGTTTGTTTTGTACCAGGTTTATCCGAGGGGAAAACCGACAAATATGTTTGAGGTAAAGTACAGGAGAAACAAAAAAAAACAAATTAGTGGGTTTTTTTCTGCATGATGTGTGCAAGGGAGTGTGTGTGTGTGTGTGTGTGTGTGTGTGTGTGTGTGTGTGTGTGTGTGTGTGTGTGTGTGTGTGTGTGTGTGTGTGTGTGTGTGTGGCGCAATCTGCAAACAGCTCCACAAGGTGGTCCAAAACATCTGTTCTCAATGGTCACAGTGCTACCCACCCATATGCGCGTGGGTTATTCGTATACAAAACACACTCACACACACACACACACACACACACACTGACGTACAAACACATATGAAGAGGAACATGTTCCTAGATGACAGTCTCTAGTGTTGAAGGGCTCAGTTTCCTTCCTCCAGCCTCTGGTCACCTGGGAGACCTAAAACAAACACCGGCTGGCGTTAGGTCATGCTTCTGCAATCACGTCTACTTCCTGTGAAGTCCGAGAACAGTGTGTGAATGTGTGTGTACATGTGTGTGTGTGTGTGTGTGTGTGTGTGTGTGTGTGTGTGTGTGTGTGTGTGTGTGTGTGTGTGTGTGTAGCAGGTGGGGTTCTCCCAACTTTATTTAGGAAAACATACTGGAGGAAGAATTAGGTTTCACACACTTACGGAGTCAAACACTACATGTTCGGCTAATGGGGACGCCTTTTCGATTTGTGGCTCTCTGACTTTCTCCCTTGCTCTCCCTCTAGCCGTAGCTGCTGCCTGTTAATGTTTCGGAGGACTTTCCCAACCCACACACACACACACAATCAAGCTCTCCTTCATTTGAGCTCAATTTGTGGTGCAGACAGCACAAATTGCAGCAATCAGACGCAATCTAGAAACAGTTAATTTGAACCCAGTGACCAATAGAGTAGATTAAACTGATAAGCAGAACCCCGGGCATTCCTCAAATAGTCCAAACATCAACACAGACTAATACCAGACCCTGAGTAGGACAAAGGATAATGTGGACATACCCCCTTAGTCCCAACTATATAACTATACCCACAAAAAGCATGTGTTTTCTTCATACTAACTATCCCTTGTCAGATTACAGCAGGACATTCTCGTCAATAAGGAAGACACTGGCCCCTGTGCTTGCTGTCAATGTATCTGTTAGCCTGTCAGCATTCCTTCACAATGAGTTTGAGCATATGCAGGATGCGTGTTGTAGAAAAGCCTTGGAGCACTGGCTGTCCGAGTTAACTCCAAACTCACTCCCACCCGGGGGATCGGCTCTGGTCTTGCTCATCAAGAGAAAAAGGAAATGTAACGTGGCAGCTTCTTGAACATTACAACACACAATGGGACTAGATGAGTCGCAATTTATGAAGGTTCGCAACTCTGTCGTTTGGTGTTGATGATGACACTGCTCATCACTGGCCGTTTGGTCAGCAGAGATTATTATGTCACTTGGAGGAAATATATTTGAGCTATTAACAGAACGTAAAAGACCAGCATGCGCAAGTGTCTGATGCTGTTGTGGTGAATGATGGGATGTCAGGGACAGGAAGCCTTTTCAGCTGTCCTCAGTTCTGTAGCAGGCAGCACTCACTTAATCACTCGTTCCAGCTTTCTTTCTCTCTTTGTCCATCACAGGCTCTGCTGCACATCTGTAGCTATTCAGCTTATGTGGTTGAGCAAGATGATAAGCTGACAAAGAAATAAACACATCTGCATCCTGGTTGGTGAGTGGCTAAGATGTGCACTATGTGACCACATTGTTCCGGGTTTGATTCCGACCGCAAACCTCTGTTATACATCATTGGGAGCCTGCAGAGAGTTGCTGGTTCCTGCCAACAAACAGTCCGACACAAACCCCCTGCAAAACTTTATTTTTTATTGGATCTGGCAAAGGAGATACAACGTGTTATTGAGTGACCATTGAAGGTGCTGTAAGGTGAATTTTGTAACCTTTGTTTGGACAGAGCAAGGCTAGTGCTGTCCCCCTGACTACAGTCCTTGTGCTAACCTTATATAAATCAGATGCAGGCTCTAGCTAAACTATTATTATTAGCATACAGATGTGAAGGTGCCATTTATCTTGTCCTAAAACTCAACAACGAAACGCATTAGCAAATGTCATACTGTTCCTTTTAAAAAATGTATAGCATACAGTATGTTCTGCTGTGAATTACATTAAAAAACAAAACATTTTAAGTTACAGTTAATAAATAAATATAATCTAGTGGCTATATTAAATATTTGGTTAATAACCAATGAAGACAATATTCCCCTGTGCTTTCTAAAGTGAAAAAATGTGGTAACCAACAGGGTGCAAAACATCCAATGTGGCCTGTATAGACGTATGGAACAGTCAACAAAGAGGGCGAGACAAAGTGTGTATCTATGTCACACACTCTTGGCCAAGGACGGCGGCAGACGAGCTGCAGTCAGTCTCCTGGCATTCGACATGGGATCTGCGCCACACCGATGGGATTTCAGCACTACCATTCATTTACATGCACACCCACACACACATATACATGCAAACAAAAACACAAACTTGCCCGTGTACCACCTAATGACAAGGATCAGGTTGTACACACAGGAAACACTTGGTAATTCAATGTTTGATTTTGTCTTTACAATCCCCTTCTCCTCTTGTCTCTTCATCTCTTCTTTTCTCTTACATGGGAGGCCTTCTCATCGGCTTCTCATAGAGACATTAATACCCTGAGCAGTCTGGGGATCCGTGCATGCGAGACCTCAGGTACTCTGGAAGCGGAGGCTATGGGAGCAGGGTAGGACAATGGCGGGGACTGGTAGCGGGAAGAAAGGCTCTTTTGTGATGAGAGGTGGACGGACAAGCCCTGAGGGGAAGCTGCTTCTTGTAAGATGGGTGGTTCTTGGCCCGGACCATCTTCTCTTGTGTCCTCCTTGGAAAAGGGAGCCTCTGATCCAACACACAAGCTGTGATTTATAGATTGGTTCCTCTTTGATGCTGACATCTGTTTAATATTGCCTGACGGGGGGGTTTAAATGAGCCAACGGCCTCTCGGGGTGGTGGCAAACCGACATCGTTGTAGATGGATGGGAAAGCGGACACTCGCTAGCAGTGACTCATGGGTAATTTCATGCCCCGATGAGGACAGGGATGAGATGATGTAAAAACATGGCTGCTACAGTTTTGTGTAGGTTGCATGAACGCATAGCGTGTGTGTGTGTATGTGTGTGTGTTCGTATGTGTGAGTTTAAGAGTTTCAACTGGGGATGTGGGAGTGTACCATTGCTTCTCAATGCATCAAAGACGACACAGCAAAGGGGATGTGACATGGCAGGAGATGAGGCCAAACTTTGCTTAATGAGTTATAATGTAAATGGACCCAATGGGTAAGAGGAGACCCATAGAGACATGGGTTATTCACACTTGGTCTCTTGCCACAGCGTAGTGACTGTGTGAGAGCATATTGCATGCAACACGCTGATTGAGGATGAAAAGGGAATCTGCTGGAGAGCCATCAGGGGTATGAGGGGTACAGAAAGGTATGTAATGCCAGATAATTGTGTCAGTGCGATCTGGCCCTAGGACAGATTTATGACATGCCACAGAAGAACAAATGTGGAGAGATTGGCAGTTCCAGATGACAGTTTTTGAGCTTAGAGAACTTCTAAAAAGGCAGCACCAAAGTGTTGGATTTATTGGTTTCCATGGTGTTTTTCTACTAACAAGCATGCCGTGTAAAGAAGTTATTGATTTACTGCTCATCAGACAGCATTAATGAGCAGTCAGTCTTCCAACTTGACAGCATAAGAGAGACTGTTTGGAGGAATGTGGCTGTGGTTTGCTTTAAAAAGAAAAACTTCCCTGTCAGCGTCCAATTTGGAAGGACTGAAAATGAAAGTGTCGTAATTGCTGACAGTGACAGAGACATGACAGACAATGAATCACATCAATCCAGATTTAGCTGGCTAAAATCATTAATGGTAGTTCCAGGAAGGATAGCGATGTCATGCTCCGATGAGCAAATGCGCTTTCGAACAAAAGAAATCGGGGATGGTGGTGCTAAAAGGGAGGATTACACAGCTTTCCAGATAATTGTTTCAATGTTTTGTAAACTCTTATTAGCAAGCAAAGTCAACAGAGTGAGAACAGGGAGAAGAATCTACCTCCCTTCCATCCATCCATCCATCCATCCCTCCGTCCATGTCTCTATTTCCTCTCACCCCCATCCGCCTATCCCCCTAGCCTCAACACGTAACCGCCCTCTGTGTGATTTTTGGGAGTGATGGTTAGAAGAGGTGGAAGGCAGGGATTCTGTGGAGGAAGGGAGGGGGGCACGCAGAGTAAACTGAGCCTCCCTTGTTTTTGGCACCTTGCAGAGTGCAGTAGAAGAGGGGGCTGATCAGGGAGTGAATATTGGATGAGTCAGCTGAGATACGGTGAGAGCCAAGGAGAACAGACCAAGCAGGTCATGTAAGGACACATTTGACTTCCTCGCACATTTAGAAAGAAAGTTGAGGGGAAGTGGCTCTAGGTTGGTTAGCAAAAGCAGTAGTACTCCCAGTAACGTCCAGAGACATCTTGCTAGGCAAAAGTGAAACATTGAGCGAGGCAGTTAACCCTTGTATCATCCACTGGAACAAGCCAATGGCCATGATTGTAGCGGCACAAGGCAGCTCCCAGATGTTTATCAAGGTCACCGACTCCCTGCTGCAAAATGATTTTCCCAGAGGCCGCTGTTAATAACAATATGTTCCTACGAAACAGAAACCACCACAGCAGAACAAAGCCAATGCAGAGGTTGTTTAAGGATCCATTTCCACTAATGTTCACTTCATGCTGGGTGTTAAACGAAGTAAGAATGTGATGACGCGAAAAGGAAAATCCCAAAGAATCTACAAAGCACTGGGGTTTCAATATCAATATCAAACAATTGTACTTGTATCTTTGTGAGGACCCTCATTGACGTAATGCATTCCCTAGGCCATTACCCTAACCTTTACCAACACAACTGAATGGCTATCTCAAACCCTTACACCAATTTAAACCTAGTTCTAACCTTAAAACCAAGTGGGAACCCTCAAACAGCCCTTCTTAGGTCTTTCCCAAATTGAGTACCAGCCAAAAAGACCTCACTTCTATGGTTGAAAACTCAAATTGGTCCCCACAAAGCTAGATTTAAAAGACTGCGTCCACACACACACACACACACACGCACACGCACACGCACACGCACACGCACACGCACACACGCACACGCACGCACACACACACACACACACACACACACACACACACACACACAGCTGTCACCTCCACCAAATTGATGACTTTTGGGAAATGTAAACACTAAAAAAAAGGGACGGATGCTCTTTCACACGGCAAAAGGACTGACATTTCTTGATCGCAAAAGAGGAGATGTCGTCATTATTTGCAAGACTTGGCTCAAAAGATGACAGAGATTGATGAAATAAGCCCTAACATGATGTGTTTGCTTTACAAAACAGAAAACCGTCCCTGTCAGGAAATGTCAGAGTAATACAGCTCAGTCACAGTTGGCTGCAGGTGTGAGGCAAACAACTCCTAGCACATGTGAGAGAGTGCAAGCTGCACGATTCGAGTAATGAATTCAAGTTAGTTTAGTCAAAAAAATGTCCAGCTGGAATCACTTTTTTATGTAATGCATTGAAATTAAAGTAATTTGATGCTTGATATCGAGCAGCTGGACTAATGACAATAGCGCTGTATTGACGGCCCCAGTGCATCTCATCAGAAGTTGTTTGAGAGAAGAGCACTGGGCAAAAGCTTGTCCTCTCCCATCTGCCCTTCAACATTGACCCGTGAAAGCAAACAGAAACCTTACAGATGCTTTTTGATTTTACAATTGCAGGGTTTTTACTCAACTTATTTAATTTCCTAATACCTGCATACCTTTACAGGCTTGGTTATATGCGTAGGCAAGCACTACTTAAGCCCACAAAATTGAATCTTGAATTTTAGTCCAGATCCCACGGTTCACATGTCATGTTGAATTACAGAGACATTTTGATTATGTTTAAGTGTCTTAGGTGTGAATATTAAAGACAGGTGGGATACAACTTTGGTAGCCTTATATGAGTCTGTTTTTGTTGAAATTGTGTCAAGAGAGACCTTGCTTCACAAAGAGAGATTTATTCAGAGGCTCATGTATTGGATCACATTAAAATGTACTGGTACACCTAATAATCCTAGCCTGGTCCAACAAGACCATCGTACTTCATTTCATTTGTACAGAAGGTCTGGAACTGCTGTAATTGGCAAACGTTCACTCATTTGGAGGCGGGTGTCTGTTGAAGTTTAAAACTATTGAATCCGCTCAGTGCCACTCTGGATTAGCCAACCAATCGCATAACGTTTGTCGTGACGTATGTCATGAGCCGGCTTCTGACTGTGCGTTCCAGTTGAACAGGGAACTCGGAAATTTCCGACTTCACTACATATTGTAGTCTATGGATCTACCGGTACCTGGCAACAGTAACTTGCTAGAGCATAACGTTTAGTTATTTGGATGAGAAAGGTTGTAGGCGCCCATACTTTCCCGAGCAGATGCACTGGAACACAGACAGGTCGGAACTTGGAACTACTAAGTCGGAAATCTCTGAGTTCCGAGTATAAAGGAACGCAGCATTCAACTGAAACTGGAGCGTGACTTCGACGTCATTGTTTTCAGCCACTCGCTCTGTTCGCTGATTGGACAGCCAAAAGTCTGGTTGGAGAAGGAACCCATGAATACACTTCAGCCCCAGACTGACTACTCAAGTGAAATGAAAATTGAGCGGAAGTAGGTAGGCGGGCAGAGCCAGGCAATACTAATCCAGTATGGGGATGTTTTCAGAATATTTCTTTTTGATCAAATTTAGTAGCTAAAATATAACATAATTTAAAAAGAGAAAAACTGGTTGCTGAATTCAGGATTAAACATTTGCAATTGATAAGTATGAGCCCATTTGATGATGTTTCGTGGGACTGTACAGGGTGACTGTTAAAGGGAAACAAAGCAGCACCTTATCAGCTGAGTCACCGCCAACCACAACGGGACAATGTTACTAAAACCCATACAGAGTCCAGAAACACTTTGAACTTAAAAAGATGGTGATCCATCTCAAATGTCTTGTGCACAGATTCCTTTGACTCTCTTTACAATAAGTGACCTCACAGAAAAATGTATCAAAGCTGGGAAACACGCAGGTCCTCCGGCAGTTCATATATCATTAGTGGATACAGTAGAATCAGTGTGACTCCTTCAGATTTAGATAAGTTATATTTCGTTTTCATAGTACTTACCACATCCGCGTTGCCTTATCCCTATTCATTCTGTGACTATATACAGGAAGAACATGACCTGTAATTTACCTCACATGGTTTTTGTGTGAGTGATACAATGTCCTAAATGTGTCATGTTTTTCCTAACCTCGAAGTTGACGGATAGGTTCCTCTTGAGGGCAATTTCGTAGACCAGGCTGATCTCTGATTTGCTGGCATCACTGCCGTCCTCGCTCTCCGCTTTTTCTTCAGGGCTCTGGAAAAGGAGAAGAAAGAAAAAAGGAAATGGTGTACTGTACGGCATACTGAGTGATTCTGCTCAAACTAGTGCTTATAGGTTATAGGTTTACAGATCAGATACAGGTCTATTCTTCTGTCACACTAGTTTAAGTAATGCATTATCTCTTTTTCGACAGTTCAGAAGGCCTCGTGCTTTGCATTTTCTTTTCAGTTGTTGACTGATAAACCATATTTTGTTTAGGTAAGCATGGTGCATGCAACTAGAATTGGTGTTCTGAACTCAAAAGAAGCTGAAGCTGAAAGAGCCTCTGACATCATTTATGTTCTTGTTCCTGAATATAATGTTTAGACCACAAGTAAAAGTAAAAATGGTGTAACCAATTAAATCTCAGGTTAAAATGTCTGTGGAAATAGCTACTTTAAAAGAGTATGGTTTGGTTTGACATCCCCAAAGCTTTTATATTGGCCAAAAATAGACTAGGGTGCATGGTGTTCTCTCAATAGCATTCCTAGCTAAAGAAATAAACAATGACAAAGAGAGTGCTACGGATATGAAACCAAATTCAGCCAAATAGAACACAAATGGCTTGAGGCGTGCTACAATGTTCCTTGATATGTGGATCTTTTTCTTATTAAGTTGGAGCAATACTGAGATATTGTGTTTTGTTTTGTATTAGTCTTTGTTTTCGGATCGTATAGCAAAGGTCTGAGAAGCAGTCTGTTTTCTCGGCTATGCTCATCATTCGATACGGGACTGTGAATCCCAGGACATGACTGGTGGTCCTCTGTCTGTACAGGAAAGGTCTGTTAAGGGGGCGGTGCATTAAATATGAGAATTTCCGCATATTTACTCTCTGTTTTAGATAGAAAAATTCGTATTTTTGAACATCAAGAACTGTATCTATGTGAAAGAAAGAAAAAACTGTACAAGGTCTCAATGTTATGCGTTCATCAGGCATGTAACATGGGGCTGATCAATCGAAAATGAATCAGGGGTTAGGGTCAGTTAAAGTCAGTGGGAAAGCACCCACAGGTTTTACTGAGATAACCACATGTTTATTTTCATCCAGCCAGACCTAACAACACTGCTATGTTAAAAATTAATTTTTCTCTATCTGCTAAATTTGACGCCCATGATTATATGAAGTAATTCTGGAATTAATACAAGATGACTCATGTCATGATGAAGAAGCCCTTCAGTCAGTTTAAAGGGATTTTTAATTCCTAGTTAGTAAGTTGTTTTTTTCATATATGGACCAGACGGACTCGATCTGTAGGTATTTTTGATTGCTGAATAGAAGTCTTGCTATAGCTCTCTCATACTGATAAAATAACTTAGTTCTTGCCATACGGATCATATCATCAGCTATACAACGAGGGGCTTTTCGGTGCCAATTGTGTATGGGAGTGCAGAGTGCTGTCTGGATCTTTATCTTCTCATGTCCAGCTCTTTGTCTGATTAAGTCTGAATGGCTGCGGTGTTTCCCTTTGGGCTTCTTCTTCATTTCTCCTTGCTCATTGTGTGACCTGATACAAAGTATGATTCACACTGCCAGATCTCTTGGATTTCACAGGAAACATGGTCACGTGGTAGAATGCACCGGGCGAACCGCCGGGTATTTGTGTTCACTGCTTTGTATGTGGCCGAGACACTTTCAGCCTCTTGTGTTGTATAAATGAAGATGAGATAAACTCAAGAGTGAGTTAGTCCAAAAAGCCTTATCCATTATTATTCCTTCATGAACAACTTATAATATGTATTCATTTTTTTCATGGTTACATTTCCCCCGGATGTGTGATGTGTGTGATTAATAGTGTAAATCCCCTCTCAAGGATGCACTAACAAGCCGCCCGGAGTAAGCGCCTGCATGTTCCCGTGTGTTTGTATTTGCGTTTCAAACTGGAATGACCAAGCAGATCACCGACCTTCTTGTGACAATGACAAATAGGGGGCTAAATGTACTTTCTTTGCTGCTTCTACTTATAGATGTACTGGACACAGTGTCCTTGGAAAAGAACAAGTGATGTGTTCTACGACACTAAATTTCACCCTTAAGGAGCTGTTTCGATAGTGACTGAGTGAACAGAAAGGATCACATTCACATCTGTGCTCATGAGCATGGCCAAAGCATGGGAACTGAAAGTCCTCTATTATAAAGGCTGCAATTTCATAAATCTAAATATATCTTTCTTCAAACCAACCACGCAACCTTTCTGAATCCGATGATGCGGATTTCCACTCAAGCCAAATAGACTTAGGCAATGAGGAAATGTTTTTTTTTCTTCAAGACAGGAAGTCCAATTGTTTAACATCTGATAAGATGCTTTTATTAGTTTCCCCAGCATCTAAATGAACTGTCAGGGTTTTATGAGCTAGTCAGAAGTTTCATGATCAAATCGTTAATGGGTGAAGCTCTGTGAAGTTGGAGGTGCATTTCAACGTTTCCCCAGTATTACCTATTGTTGCTCAACCAGTGTAAGAACACGACCCAATCAGAGCAACCCTGATATTTACCTGCTGTCTTTATCAAAATAAAAGTTTGACAGCCCAGGGAACACTTTTAGCCCGAGGGCGTCCACACATTTGTACATGCAAGAGCAACACACATTCACGCGGAGACAGGATGATAGACATATACTGTAGACACAATGTGCGTCAATTTGTAAAGCAAGACTCAGAAGCAGCAGCAAACAAAGAGCACATTTGTGGAGGCCGACGCCACAAGACAGCGAGTCAGGCGAGCGAGAGGTGCCAAAGCGTTTTGAATAACCCTCAGCGATGCCAGCCGGTGAGGATATGGGGTAATTTGATTTCCGGTGGGAGATGATAACAACAGTTAACAGCTATGCGCCTGAGGGAGAACTCTGGAAAGGTACAATGACATAGGGAGTAGGCAGAAATAAATAAGACAAAGCAATAAGAAAGTGTGAAGACAAAGTACAGTCCTGCCGGGTGGAAAGTGGTCTCCTACAGTCTAAATTTGTTTAATTATTATTTATTTGTTTGGTGGGGGGTACAGATCATAAAGCCCCTGCATGCAAATGTGTTATATGTGATTCTGGGCTATATAAATAAAAGTGACCTGACTTGCACGGCTTAAATAATACATTAGAGTAATGACAGCTAGTGTGGATCTGGGTTCAATCCGATGAAAGCTGGTTATGCACTCATTTGAGCTTTTGCAAATAAACACTGCAAAACACTTTTAATAGAGCCCTTTCCAGGGATAGCACACCAACAGATCAACAGGGCAAGGCCTTGACTTTTCATTAAGGGAAGAGTTTTCAGGGTAGGAGGGGGTTGTTATGGGACATGAACGCAGTCACAAGGTGACAAAACTGCTGAAGGGGTGATGTTGCAATGATTGAAGGACAATATGAAGGGAGAGACAAATGACCTTTCTTAAAACAGAATGAGTGACAGGAGATGAGGTTGGAATGAAACATCTTTGTTAGGGCAGGCCTGAGGTTTCGTAAGTTTGAATTGTATGCAGACAGCACCCCTTACTAACGCAGTAATAACACAATATTCGGTTTATTAAATTAATCAAAAACATCTTAACTATATTGCAGTAGTGCCAAAGCAGAAGGACATGCCACAAAATGCACTAGAACAATAAAGGGAAGAGGTGAACAATTGTGTTTTTTTTGCTGATAAGTGAGACATAGAAGATATTTTACTTTTCTTAGTTTAAAATGGTCAATCATAAGTTGTTTTTTATCTGTTCTTTTCATTTCAACCTGTGTATAAAAATTAACATCTTGGCACCTGTCATAAAATAAAAATAAATAAAGAGATTTTGATTTAAAATGGTCAATCGGACAAAAATGCCACTATAAAAGCTTTCAGAGAAATTTAATGCACCGAAGATGGCGGCAGGGATTCTCAGAGCCGGGACTCATCAAGCATTTTTAAAAAGCTCTTGGTACACATTTAGTGTAAGCCTTTCCGTTATCAAGTGTTTGTGTGTGTGTGTTTACCTGTGGTGGCCGTTCTGGAATGGGTTCATTGCGCAGGGCTTGCAGTGCCTTCATGGCAGCATTGTGTCTGGCCGCTTGGCGGGTGCGTCCCTCGCCAATGAACTCATTACTCCCCACAGACAGCTGCACATAGAAGATCTTAGGAACAGGATAATGGTACCTAGGAAACAACAGAAGAGAGAAGGGCAGATGTATTGTAAAAAAAACTCCTAACTTGGTATGTTACAAATGAGCCAAGTTATCAATTCAAACCGTTTACCCAGTTCCCAAATTAAAAGGCCCACCACTTCATCAGGGTCAATTACTAGACAATAGCCAGTTGGCCGACCACTTGACTAATGTCTTGCAATTGAATCCGAGCTCAGTGATGCCAGACAAAGCACAGGGACACATATATCGTCTTCTCTTTCTTCTGGCCCCGAACATAGATTTTCCTCTCTTTCTTCGGGTCGTGACAGAGCGGGACTGAGCCGTCACCGAGACGATTTAGAGGTCTGTGAGTCCGCGTGTGTCATACCCCCCTCCTGGGTCAGGGGGAGTAGGGCTGAGAATGTCTGCTGGATCGCGGACAAGGGAAGAGAAATAGTGGGAAAGCTAACAAGAACTTTTTCAAATCCGTCTCCCTGTCCTCTTTCTTCTTTGCAAACATATAAGGAAGGACACACATGGGAAGCAGCAGTGTCTTAGTAGAGTCTGGTGCCAAACCGTATTCAATATTTTAAATGGAGTTTATTTCCTACATGCTGATGAAAATTAAAACAAGCTTTACAGAAATCCTTTTCTGCGTGCGTACATATCTATTCATTTTTCAGCTGCACCGCAACATCCTACTTGGCGCTGCAGCAGCCGTGAGATTCAATACTTGATTGGAATTTGGGGAACCCAAGAAGCTAAAAGAAATCATGAAGCTTGAATCTGTGGGACAGGAAAACCTGTGTATTTTCCTTTTCAACCGCACACATGCACATCATTAAATGAAGAGATCTCAAGTCATAGAGCCATGTACAACAACAGTCCAACATGTGCCTTTTTATATGTTTGATAACTAGAACATTGGCCATGTATACATACCTCTATATTAAATGAATGAGATCAAATAGCAGCAGGTATAATGTTTATCATGTTTACCAACTTAGCTTATGCTAACTAGCTAATTAGCACTTAACACAATGTACATATGAAGCTGATGGGAATGCCATTCACTTGGTTTCTTATTACACAAGGTTCTAGACAGATTTACATTATGATTAATCCAAAGGGGGATATGAATGTGTGTTCCAAATTGAATTGCAATCCATCCAAGAGTTGATACATCTAATCCACTAAGGTTATTTGGTCCCCCATGGATATCTGAAACAAATATCATGGTCATCCAGTCAATATTGGTCTAGCCATTTGAAACAAAAACAGTCTACCTAATGGAGGGGCTAGACTAGAAAAAGTCAGGCAATCACCAAAGCAAAAAAAAAACACTTCAATCACAGATTCAATGGAGGTCTGGAATGGACTTAAGAAATTGTTCAAACGGTGCCTGTATCTTCAGGTGCGCTCACTTAAGATTAGACCTCCAAATAAAGTGGTAGTTAAAGTGAATCAATTGTATGCTTTTTTACAACCGGCCTGATCATCTAAATGATTCGGCACTCTTGCCTTTTCAGTCTCCACTGAGTCATGTTGCCATGTTTGGTGAGTAAGCTTTATCACAACTGATAGAAACTACAAAGATTAAAGGCAAGATGGGAAAACCTGGGACTTGTTTAAATTCCCCTGAATCTAAATGTCGAAATTCGTTTTTTCCCCCACCAGGAAATACCAGAAACAATTCCTCCTAATTTACAGTAACAATTAACGGAATAACGATTAACAACACATCTGTCATTTCTCTGAACATCTCCTCCCTTCTTCTCTGTCCTCATGTCTTTCCTCAAAACTCCTGCTCAGCGGGCCCTAACAGTGAGTCAGCATTTTACTCCCAGAATTCCAGCCGGTCTTTCCTCCAGCCGCACAGCCCTCCTTCTCGTCCCGTCTGCTCTCAGCTCCTCCTGGCCGCGGGAGCCTTTGGCTGGGCGGGGGCCCGCCTGGCCCTCGCACGTCAAGTGTGGCCCCAGGGTCTCAGAGGACATGCCAAGTGCAACATGGGCTCCAGCCAACAGCGCTGAGCCCAGATGGGAGCAGCTGGGGCTGGAGCGCAGAGTACAGGTGCAGAGAGAAGGAGAGAGAGGGATAAGAAAGAGAGAAGAGGGAGACTGAGGGAGAGAGGGAGAGAGAGACACGGAGGGAGGCCTGTGGGAGACCCTACTTCACAACGTGGGAAAGTAGTGGCTTACACACACGCGAGTCAGCCAAGAACACAGACGAGCACACGGACGCACGCACGCATCCAAATCATGCAGACAAGAAAGGCAGGAAAAATCACGTCAGTGCTCTGTGGCCAGCACGAAAAAAAAATCAGTACATGCTGGCTGGAGCTGCCTGTTATCAATTATTATTTTTGTTATTATTATGACAACAGAGGGGGAATTGGACCAGGACACCTGTAGGGAGGGTGTGGAGACTGCGGAAAGGCAAAGAAAAAAATACGGAATACTGTGTCTTTGCTCAGTGTATGTGTATCTCCTGTTGCTCTGAGATGAATGAAAAAACATGCAACTCAATCAAATGATAATTCATCAGCGTTTACCGTTGGGTAATGAATTTGACTTTGAGGTCAGTAGCGTCCCTGGTGCTGGCTTTAATGTGAGTCACGTTAGTTAAGGTTACTGTTTCATCCTAATCATTCAAAGACTAATGCATGAACGCACGATGACGGCGCTTTCAAAGGAGTTTCTGAGCCCACACACAGTCCTATTTGGAAATGGTAGATAAGGTTTTGCAATTATTACCATAAATGAAAAGGGTGACATTTCAACTGGAAATTATTTTCCAGCAAGAAACTATTTAAGAAAACACAGCTCTTTCGCTCTTACTGCATTTGCTACATCTGTTCCCCAAACTAAGCAGGTTACGACTGCCTAAACATACAATATTACACAAAGTGACGTCAGGTAAATTCTATCAATATTTAAGTTCATTATAATAATAATGAATCATATAGAGTAAATGTGTTGTTGCTTGCCTTTTTTTGGAAATCGTCCATCATTTTTAGTGATGTACAATTGTTTATGTATTCTATGCTGACCCCCTCAGAGTTTTTGTTTCATAGTTGAAGCATACAAAATAAGATGCAAACAGAAAGTGATACGAAGAGCTTGGGAAAAGTTTTATGGAAACAAACTGAAAATATGTGGCCTGTAACTTAACACAAGACACTGAAGACCAGTTGCAGATGGTATCGTGTAAACGGAACAGTGAAAACTTCCGCAGCTTTGGCCTGTGAACGTGTGCGACGACTGCAGAGATGAAATCCAGCAATGCAGCTCTTCCTTGTGGTCATAAATCTGGCGCACTGCCCATGGGAGGACATCAAATCAAATGTTGTCTTCGATATGCTAATCAATCCAATCAACTGTGATGGTTGTTAGAGACGACAGTGGTGGTCACCTATACTACTTACCACTCACAGGAATCTAAGTATGCATTGGATACTACAATATGCAAAAGGTCATGTTCATGCAACTTAGTGATTTGATCATGTAGCACAATAAAAAGTCATGATCCTCAAGCGTGTGCGTGCATGTGTGGGGGGGGGGGGCATTTATGGTAGATATTTTGTTGATTGGCATTTATTTTTGCTGGTTTCTGTTACTTTTCCTTGGAATGGTGGTGAAGTGATAATGGACTTCAAAATTGGTTGTGAGATTAGGCTGTTATTTGTATTGGTCTGTGTTCCTAGGTTTTATTTGTTGTTCTTTGTTGGTGTACTCATCTTTGTCATTTAAAGAAAAATCTATAAAAAAGGGGAAAAAGAGTAGTGCAACAATAAACAAGGTTTGGTGGTCTTGTCAGCACTTCTATAGAAAAAAGAAAGAAAAACAAACACACACACACACACAAAAAAAGCTTCAGTAGAGGAAAGTTTGGACATAGTGAAGTACCGACATGGAAAAAGAAGTTGAGACATTTTCACGGTGGAAGCATCATTATGTCAGCTTGCCTGTGGTTTCTAAATGTGCACTGTATTGTCGGATTTTGATCTTGCATTTCTGACGCTGTCTGAATTTTCATGCTTCTGTGGTGGTAGCTTTAAAGTAATTTAAGTTTGTTTGTGCATTGCTTCTATATAGAAACAATTGGTGCAAAGGGGTGACAAGTGTTGTTGTTTTTTTGTGTGTGGGATGCAAATTCTTGGACAGGCTCACTCCTCCACCAGCTGTACTTTCCTCCAATCTCCTGTCAGACCTCTTCGTGTTTTTCTCTCCCTCCCAACATCCATTCTTCATTCCCTGTGTCCATCATTGATTGCTTTGCTTCACCTCTGCCTCATGCAACTGCTAGTGTCCAAAATACAAAGTGGCGTGCGAAAACAGCCCATGTAGTCAAGTAAACACAGCGCTCAAAACACCAACTGTCACGGCATTCAAAGTTCCTTGGACCCAGTCTGACGATAGAAACCACTAATGGACATTGGAGAAAAGGATTCTATCCGATGATAGATCTGTGGATTTCTAGAAAATGTTAATCGATTGTTAGGCAATCATTTTCCATGTAGCCCCCCACACGAAACACAAAACCACAAATTAAGGTTGATTCAAACCCAAAATGTCAATTTCTGAGTTTTCGCCTGAAGTATTACAAGTGGTGTTTATAATACATGAAAAATAAAATTAGTAATGGTAATGATGATACTGTTGACAAGAAGGCCAACGTTGGTTGATTGTATTATAAGTTGTGTAGTTCATTTTCTTTCTTTAATCATTTTGAAATGACATCAGCTAAATGCAAATGATATAATATTATACTTGTCTTGTATAGCCTGTTGAAACCTAGTAGTAATGAAATGTAGCCTGTTTTTAGTTTAATAAAGGTCTTGGAAGCTATTTCATATAGCGGATTAGCAATTTTTCCCCCAAAAACAGACCATGACAACCACCATAGGTCTTCGACACACAGAGAAGCTTATAGTGTCAACAGAACTGATGATCAAAAGTGCACACACTCTCACACAGTGAATTATGAGTGTGTAACAATTCATTGACTAAATATCTGTATACAAACAAGAAAAAGGTTAAAGGTTTTAAACTTGAGCTTAACCTTCACATGATTATCATGCACCAGTTTATAGAAGAGACAGACAGTGCTAAAGGGCGTCTGAAAGTGCAAACAAACAGGTTCAAAGTGATAATGGGATACTATGTGTGTGAGAACTGTAGCGGTCTTCGGGAAACCACAGCTAATGTAATTCAATGAGACGTCCCCTGAGGCAGCTCTGACTCAGAGATGCTGCATTCATTCACTGTAAGGTGAATCATTTAAATAGTTTATGTGTTGTCAGGCCATTTGTGTCGGAGTGTTAGAAGTTGAATTTTCTGTTGAAGTAAAAGATGATGATGAATATTCAAAGGGACTTTGTTACCAACACACATCAAATCTGTCAGGCCTAAAATGCAATAAGTGCAAACCTGAAGTCAATCGTATGTTGGCTCCCCTTCCGAGGCTTTCAACCGGTCCCTAATAGCTCCCCCTCTAGTTTAATATAACCAAAGCTTGCATTCTGTAGGTTTTCATTAAAGTCTCTCATGGGGGGCCATGTATTTTCTTACCTCATATCCCTCCAGTTTAGCTGCTGCTGTGTCTATGTGCAGCAGACAGCTGGTGTGTCTCACATGGACTATTCATATCACTGCCTTTACCGACAACAGCTATTTATCAAGAATTGCTTGCAGACAAAAAAAACAGAGGTTTCATAACTTCTTTTAATTAAATTGCCCAATCTGACAGCGCTCATTGTTTGTACTGTTTGTTGTGGTTTCAATTCTGAACACGAGATTAAAGCTCTTCTTTGTGCAAGCTCTGTAATCAGTGCGCTGTCTCTGTGCCCTCTCCTTCCATGACTGGCTCACGGGAAGTCAAAGCCCCGTGTAAACCGATCCCGGCTCTCCTGTCAGACTTTATTGCTGAGTCATAGGGGTACATCAAGTATCATTTCCAAACACGATAGATATACAGTGGTCTAACTGACAAGTAGCACGCTACAGGAAAAAAAAAGAAATGCAAATGGTCTTATTAGGTTAGAAAAAAACAAGGGCTGATTTCATTAAGTGCTAAAAGCAACCACTGGAAAATAAGTCGATTCTCTCATCATATGACTAGAAACAGGCATCGCGTGAACAATGTTGACTCCTTAAGCACACAAAAATATCAGTGAGTAACAGAAGACTAGTTGCCAATGTTCACAGAAAATAACACCATGTGTGCATTTCTGTGACATAGCAAAAAAATAAAAAATAAAGAAAAACTTATTAACCCTCCTGCCCTGCTAGTGCCAACTGTGAAGACTTGGCAGGATGAGGGGAATGGCTGGCTGGAGATCAGTCTAAAAATCAAACCCTGCTGTCCTCATTAAGAATATAACACAGGGACCTGCTGTTTGATGTCAGTTGTCATTAAGACGGGAAAACACATTGCTTTGCGTTAGAAAATCCAAATGCTTCTGTGCCATTTTCTAAAAATAAATCATGTGAATTTGTTATTGCCAATGTATTCTCACCTGGTTTCTATTGAAGCCTTTTCTCCATGCAAATGATTGGTCCTTGTCTTTTGTTACAGACATCTCTCAGGACATTCAACACATTTTGCTGCCCGATAAATGCTTCGTCTTGATTGGCTAATGTCTTTTTAAATGCTTGTATTTAGTAACACCCTGAAAATGTATGCAGAAATATCATATCAATAACCACTGACCACCCAAAATAGGATATTCGGCTCATTAATCATTAAAAAATTGATGATTATATTTCAATTCTCTCTATTTGGATTAATTTAGGAGCGAACAATGGTCGTCAAACTCAGACATGCAACAAAACATGACACCATGAGAGCCTTAAAATATGGATTTTTAAAGCTGAAGTGTGGTTTTCTTTTGCTGAGAACGCAACACAAACCAATTACTCAATGTGGAATACAGTTGCTCACATTCCCCTCCATTTCCTCGCAAGCTCTTAACTGGTGGGACCACCAAAGAAGAAGAGCAGCATCGCTTAACAGAACAAACTTTGTTTTGACTTTCCCCTCGCTCCGAAATAGTCGTAGAAATGATGAAAGATGACAGGTCTCCAAACAGTAATACGGCAATGTGAGCCCTTAAAGACGAAGATGCGTTGTCAAACCGTGCGTCTACTGGGGGTGCGATTCAAACCAAAGTAAACTGAGTAGGAGTTTGTCATCTGTAGATTTATGATATTTTTGTATTCTTCATCTCTCTTCTTCCAGTGAAATATCCAACCAAGTTTGCTGATTGTGATGTGGACTAAGTTCAAAATGTGGTCAAGACCTAAGACCGTGTCTCCCTGTCAGAATGACAGGAACTAAGGTGGAGAGAGTAGAGTCACAGGAACTGGTGGTACACTTTGGACTGGAAAATGTACGTTTATGGAAAAGGGCTTTTCAATTGTTCTTTTGTAAGGATACAGAGGTTTGATGCTTCTGCATTCTCATAGCATTAATGCATTAAGGGTCATCCCAAGATTCTAAATGAGGGCACAAACCACTATAGGAGTATATATATATGGAATCGATTAAGGAAGAATTTTAATAGAAGAAGCAGTGAAGGAACAGTAGCGGGTATTTGCCAAAACGGGGGTTCGAATGTGATAAAATATATTGTTCAGGAGTTCATGGGAAATGGAGAAGTGGCGTTGTCAGATGGGTTGACTTGTGTTCTCTTGACAGCCATTTACTACTCAACACCATTTTTGCACAGCTACCCGGGAGGTGAAAAAAAAAATGTGAGTACTAAAATGAAAAAAAGAAGGGTCAAATTTCCTGGGTGTGTATTTGTGCAAAAACACAGGAGTGAGTTCTTGTGAAGAAGCCCACTTAAGTTGTTTGACTCACCCTGCCCAACATACTGAAAGGCAGATTTACGAATAGGTATTTCCACTGATGTAACCTGCTTGGTACAAAGTGGTCCTCGGGTCCATTTTACATTCAATACATCAAGGGCAGAAGAGGAGAGGAGGACACACAGGGATACACAAACAGGAATCTCCACTCCTAGCAGGGGAGATGAAAAGAGAGACCAGACTTCTGTGTCACTGAGTCTGTTAGCACAAATCATTCTAAGCATTTGTTTATGTTGGACCTGTATTCCACTCCTCCACCCTAAGTCTCCTCAATAAAACACTGCTTTATGAGTTTACACCCATTTGTACAATTTGGGCAGATTATCCTTTGTACTGGCGTGTCTCTCGCTGTGATTTATGAACTATCTGCGTGAATGCGTCTGATTTACGTATCTACCCAGATATGTGGTGATAAATAAAAAATATAATGCAATTTAAAAAAAAATGTATTCCTCTGAAGTCTCTATCTTGTGGGCTTTGGCAGCTCCCTTTTGTTATCGGACAGCACTGATGATGGGATGGATAAGATAAACTATATCTGTGGTATGCATGCCTGAGTAGAAGAAAGAGCACACAGTGTCTCGATTAGGCTGAATGAGGTTCCAAAGCCCAACAGGCCAGTAAGCTAACCAAAAAAAAAATATATATATATAGGGGAGAACGGGGGAATCTGAGGCATCGGGTAATGTGAGCCACCCCCTGTATCTAGGCAACGGAAAACATTTGTGGTCATGTGAGATATATGTTTTCAAGCCCCTCTCATTTCCCCATGGCCCTGAAAGAGAGGACCTCATGGTGCTGTGGTAAGCATGTTTTTTTTCACCAAAATAGGTATTTTGCATGTAAAAGTAAATTTTCTTGCTGTCAACTTAATCAACTGTTGTGCCAAAGCAAATGTATTCACATAGAAAAACTTCTATCATACGTGTTGATGAACTACCAACATATGAAACCATGTGATTAGCCTGAAATGCTAAGAGAGGTAGTTTTTTCTCAAATGGTGGTGGAAAGTGAGCCAAATGCAAGTTAAGTTTAGTCTTAAACATATTTTAATGTAATATTACATGACATATGTTTTATTTTAATGTCATACACATTGTAGAAAAGCCATCATGCCAAGGAAATACACCAGGAAGACGACCTGGGGCAACCACACGGAAAGACCACCTTCTCATCTGTCCCTGTAACCTTCAGGGCTGGAATGTAGAGTAGGCCTAGTTGTAGAGTATGACAGGCTGATGTTATAATCCAGTTGGGTCTTCTCCTGTGTTCTGAGTCCCAGGCTGTTCTTGCTGGTTCTGATTTTCCTATGCTTTGACCCCCAGACACTAGCTAGCTCTAAGGGTCCTGTGTAGCTCTAAGGGTCCCCAGACTGTGTTCTAATCTAACTGGTTCTATCTTTAATTTGAATCTTATTAAACCTTTTGAATTATAATATGTTGTATTTTATTTTGTTCAGAGTTACTTTCAAGTGTTTAGAAAATTTGCTTTGCTTAATTGACCAAACCCCATCATTCTTTTACTAGTCCGACATTTCTTACTGTTACAATATGTGTTGTTATGGTAGTTTCAGAGTGGAAAAAGTAAGTGGATCAGTTTACCCCACAGCTGGGGTAAAGTGAGCCAAATGACAACTTTTTTTTAAAACAAATCATATTTTCACTGCCCTTTGTCTTGAAAAAATTCTGCTGATGCCCATTTCTAGGAAACATCCTGAATTAATGGGAAATGTGTAAATTTGAGTGATAAATCATTTTAGCTCGCTTAGAGGGGAGCAAATGTAAAAAGTGGCTCAGATTACCCCGTTTTGCCCTATATACACTGAACAAAAATATATAACTCAAGACTTTTGTTTTTGCTCCCATTTTTCATGTGCTCAACTCAAATCTAAAACTTTTTCTATATACACAAAATAACCAACTCTCAAATATTGTTCACAAATTTGTCTGAATCTGTGTTAGTGAGCACTTCTCCATTGCCGAGATAATCCATCCCACCTAGACAGCATGAATATTGCACAGGTGTGCCCTATAGTGGCCACAATAAAAGGCCACTCTGAAATGTGCAGTTTCGCTTTAATGGGGGGGTCTGGGGGGAAGACTCTTTTTCCAGGGAACAATATTTAAGAGAGATGGTTATTTTGTGTATATAGAAAACATTTTAGATCTTTGAGTTAAGCCCATGAAAAATAGAAGCTAAAACAAAAGTGTTGCGTTTATATATATATATATATATATATATATATATATATATATATATATATATATATATATATATATAGAGAGAGAGAGAGAGAGAGAGAGAGAGAGAGAGATATATACACACACACATAAAAAAAACTTGAAAGTGTGAGAAAGGAAAAGAATGGCGACAGCTTGTGTGTACAGGACCTAAGGGGACATCTGATACGGCCACATAGGAAGAGATGAGAGGAAATGTTGAATATAGAAAAGCGCTCATGGGCAGCTTTGCCTTTTCAGGGAGTATGGTTGACCCAATTAGAGATGTAGATGACAAAGCACACTGTGTGTGTGTGTGTGTGTGTGTGTGTGTGTGTGTGTGTGTGTGTGTGTGTGTGTGTGTGTGTGTGTGTGTGTGTGTGTGTGTGTGTGTGTGTGTGTGTGTGTGTGTGTGTGTGTGTTACAGTTTTACTGTTGTTATTGAAATGTCTTGCAAGCATGAAAAGGGTATTCACTTTTCAAGGTATCTTTCCATGGCAACTGTCTCTTCGGGAACACACACACACACACACACACACACACACACACACACACACACACACAATATGTAAGGTTTTCATTGATTTTACAAGGACACTGCAATATAGTTATGAAGCAAGTCAAGAACACAGCCATTGTGCATTGTATAACCCTCTGACAGTATTATGAAAAAATAGGGAGAAAATACAGTTGTCAACAACACTGTTTGAGGCTAAATCGCCATTTGAATTATAGATTTTTTCTTATACATTTATAATTGATTTTTTAAGGTGGTATTTCAGCACAACAAGCTGTCAACACAACATTGGCATATTATCACCTTGTAAAGAAGACTGGAAATCCAGACCTGCCGCTAGGCGCTGGCAAATTAAATTTGCTGCGCCTGTTGGTCTGGACACTCTCCATTGAAGCTCATTAAATATGTCAAGAAATCCTGAGCTACCAATCAAATCGTTCTTTCTGATAGGGGCATGCCAGAGCCCTATGTATGGTGCTCAGGGGCGGACGTAACCGGATGACGACAGTGCAGTGTATGCGGCGTTGAAGCTGTGATAGTAAACATCAAAGATGGCTGCGTATATGTTGTTTGAGTTTGAGACGGCTTTGGCCTCGACCCTTTACGATTTGGAAGATGGCACACAAATCGTTCATTAGCAACTAAGAGGAATGTTCTGTTTTGCCAACCTACCTGGGCAAAGGTTTAATTTAACAGTTAATCCCGCTGTTCGCTAAAGGAACGAAGCTTAATACGTCACATTGTTCATTGCTCTGAATGGTTGTAGTGCTATCCAATTGTGTGCAGTGGCAATTGAAATGCATGAGTAGGAGCCGCCCCTTGAGTTGGGAATTACTTACTGATCGTGGCCAGACCCTCTATCGTTCTAAATATGGGTCTGGAATTCCAGGCTACTTGTAAAGCTGATATGGCCTACATTTTAGCATACAGCTGACTATTTACACATTTAGCTAACGCATAAACAGTGTTGTTGTCAACTGTGTTTTCTCTCCATTTTTTTCATAATAGTGTCAGAGGGTTATACAATGCACTATGGCTGTGTTCTTGACCTGCTTTTTTGTCAAAATCAGTAAATATCGCCTCACAATTCACTACTGTACTGTGTGTTTGCGCTGAAAAAGAAAAAAAGTTCTGGTGTTAATACACAGCCTAGAATCTCTGACTCCACCTTTAATGTAGGTAGTAGGTAGTGATTGAATCATCTGCAGCACAGGTGACCCACTTTCCTCTGGGTTTCCTGCAGAGAAAGCACTAACGGGCCAGCTCGGTATCTGAACATCATCACAGGAGGAAATGTCACAGAGCAAAGCACCCCCAGTCATTCAGCCCACTGTCCTTCCAGCTGACATAATGCTATGGCCATAAACAAATGAGGCACTGGGTGGGCGGCATTCTGACCGCTCTGCTTTGCTCTAACAGGGAAAGTCCTATCCAAATTCCAACTCTAACAGAATGCAGGATGCACGCGCCCCCGCCCCCATGGGACAAGGAAAGCTGGGAGCGCCATGGGTAGACCGAGGAAGCGCAGTGCATGAGTCACTGGAATCAGGTGTTCCAACGATAACACAGGAGTCGGGGATTGTCCATATATAAAAAAAAAAAAAAAAAAAAAAAGTTGATGTAACCGCAATTCTTGATAACAAAAATATTTTCCTCATTCAATGATGGTTTACGTGAATCCTTTTGGGCCGTGGTGATTGTTTCACAGCAACACTGGAACTGATTGAATAAGGCTGAAAAACACACGTCATTCTGAGTATGTCTGAGGAATGAACAATGGTGTGGTTATGACTGCAGGATAACAGAGAGACGAATCGACAATTTAAACGTGGACTTGGATGATAAGAAATTATGCACAGGCCCCGTCACCATAAATAAGATTCATTAAGACGCTGATAAATGCACGTTTCTTATTATCGCCATAGTTTCTCATCAGGGCACTTTCTGAATGAATCAATACTGGTCTTGGTGGTGATTAGAGCGCTGATGGATCAGAGCCAGGCTGCCCTTTTAATTGGAAGATTTTCCATCAACATGACTCCGGACCACTCTTATTCATCATAATAGGTAAGGACATGGGCATATGGAAACCTTCCTTTCCCTCCAGCATCATTAAGGTGACTGATTGTGGATATGGCCTGTCACTCCTCCACACAGTCAGTCATCTGATGAAGAGAATTCATATTCAGAAGGTCTCGCTTCAATTAATACAGGGCTTGACTTCACTGAAAGACAGGGACCTACTGAAAACATAAGTGACCTTGGGATAATATACACTCCCACTTGTAGTCAGTCGGTGACACACACACACACACACACACACACACACACACACACACACACACACACACACACACACACACACACACACACACACACACACACACACACACACACACACACACACACACACACACACACACACACACACACACACACACACACACACACACACACACACACACACACACACACACACCTCACTAAGTGGCATAAGAAAACAAAACAGACCATGAAGAATAGATACAGCTTGTCTCTTAGAAAACCCATCACTGTGACATATGACATTGACAGACAGATGCTGGAAAACAGATTTTCTCCTTTAGCCCTTAGACATTTGTCTTTCACCGCCTGTTTGTTCCTGCATGCATCACATAGTGGAAGATGTGAGCCAGATGCTGGACCGTCTGCTGACTAGACTCGGTTACCCAACACTGCGACTGAAGCACAGACTTTTCTCTGGCAACATATCCACATTTTAAAAATAAATCCCACACGTTTGGCTTCAGAATACCTTACCGTAGGACTTTAATGAGCCAAAGTTGATGTAAAAAAAGCAAAACAGCCGAGCATGCGCTGTCTTGTGGGTTTCTCTGATCTATCAAGCAAAAAGCTTTGCATGCAAAACACTGCAGAGATCCATACTTATGAAAACCTATATAAAATTGCCACATTCCTACCTTGCCTGTTACAAAATGGGTGCTCAATAACCTTAGGGAATCAGCCACTGTGGCGTTCTTAAAATGAGGAAACACTGCCACCTGGAGGGAATCGTTATGATCTCCTGCAAAATAAGTCAATGTGTAACAAACTAACCTAGACTAGCTTTATTAAATCTGCCATGTTCTTGGCAATAGCGTGCACACTGGAGCCACACAACTCAGCTTCTGTAAACTGTATACACAACTTACGTCTGTTTGCTAACATATTTTAAACGTCATCATAATATTTGGAACACCAGTTACACGATAACCTACCATTGTAAAATAATATTTATACCAATTTGTCATTTCACAAGGGCGGTCACAAACACCGAGCCTACCATTTGAAGACGTAACACTTGGATAACTTTTATGCCATTGCTTTTAAACATAGGAGAAAGATGCATCTCGCCCTTTCAGGATGTTGTGTTAGGCAACACATTCACAGCCCTAAGTAACATTCCTTCACTGAGGGATGGGAGGGAGGAGGGGGGGCATGTGGATCATTAATTGCACCTCTGTGGCATTTTTATGGAGTTTTGGAAATGTCTGGATGGCTCCAGTAAAGCAAAAGAAAACGAAGGGAAGAAAGAACGCTGACAGAGACTGAGTGCAAATGGGGACCCCATGAGGGCGCCGCATTCATCACTTTAGAGAACATATGGAGTGGAGGGCCACTTCTGACACACATCTGAGCCGGCGGGATCAAAGAGAGACGATGCAGTTTGAAGCCATCCGAAATATATCAAGACAATGTTCACACTGATGTTGGATGAGCCTCAAAGATCAACTTCTCCGCTGCGTTTTAGCCACCTATCCTTTCCACACCGGGCATGTCAGGCACTTAAAATGAAGTCTCTTACAAAGTGGATACATTTAGAACATCTCATGGGGGTGTGTGTGGCAGTAATGTTAACATTTAAATTATCTGTCCCCTTGCAAAGTGCGAACTACAATATAAGTGCTGTCATTGCCTGCTTATGTTTATGACGGCTTTGTGGATGTTTAAACTTCTGAGTGCTAATTATTAACAAGTGATTAAGGAGTGCAGAAATATATATATTGTGTCAGATCTGTCCAACCCAGTGTGGACATATATGAAGTCGCAGAACAATAACATGTGAGACAGGGCCATTCATGATTAAGTTAAGAAAACTACACCTGGAAAAGCTCATCATAATACCTTATCCCCATTGTTGAAACATGAAGCCAGTGTCTACACAATGCAGAGCTATGGGATTGAAATGGTTCGACGGTTAGGCAGTGGAGCTTCTTCAGCTTCTTGAGCTCACCTTTGGTTGAACATCCCTCTGAAGTTGTAGTTGGCTCTGTAGTTGGGCATGGGCTTGGGATCCAAAGGCCTGTAGATAGCTGGCTCTCCTCTCTTCATGGCCAGGCCATTCAGCTCTACCGTGGGTGTTATACTGCCTGAATATGAGAGGAAATACGAAAGTTTAAAAACAAAAAGGTAATGACAATTTGCAATGAGCAAGTGGACAAAATAATGAATGAATATTGCTATCCGACATCAGAAGATACAACTTTGAAAATGGTCTAACCCTACATTTTACTAGTGCGACATCACACATGGGAAAATGTAGGGTTAGACAGTGAGACCATAAAACACTCTTTCTGCCTTTTCTCAGGCTAGGATGAACCGATTTCTAAAATGTTTGCACATTTATACTACATATGATCTCAGAGTTCAATGCACCTTCATATTTCCACCGGTGAAGTAGGCCTTTAAGAATCTACAAATTCAGTTTTAAGAACACAACACAGGAGGGTCTGAGGTGTAAGTCTGTCTGCTTTTCAGTCAAATGAATTATATTGTCTATTCCACCCTGTAAATTATCTTTTTTTAAATAGTTTTAAGTTGGTGAATTTATTGTCTTTTTATATTATTTTATTAAGCTGTATACTTGGTTGTTTGATTGTAAAACATGTACAATACCAATAAAGTTGCCTTGCCTTCTGGAGAATGCTTGTTGTCAAAATCAGTGAATATCTCCTCACGATCCGCTACCTGTCCGTACTGTGTGCGCGCTGAAAAAAAATGAAAACTCAGTGTTAATACACAGCCTAGGCTCTGTAAACGGGCATGTTTCTAGCTACAATGGACCCTCTTTGTTTACAAACCCTTTGTTCACATACCAGTTTACAGAGTCTAGGCTGTGTATTAACGACCAATTTTTTCTTTAGGCTGTGTATTAACAACCAATTTTTTTTTCAGCGCACAGTCGAACACACAGGTGAGGAGATATTCACTGGTTTTGACAAAAAGCTTTCTCCAGAAGGGCTGACTTTTACCATGTTGAAATATGAGCATATCTGTATTCTACCTTCAAAACTTTAAAAACCCTTCCTACCCGTCTAACTGTGTTTTATGAACGCGCTGCTAATCCCACAGGTCTCCGCTGATGTTGCATAACAGGGCTTTCCCCTATCCCATTAAGAGCTGGCTATGAGGTCGTTAACACTACAATGCCTCAGAGGGCTGGTGAGCTAAGACGAGCTGATGGTATTATTTTGGCCCGGAGATAAAACATGCACTTAGGCTTTACTGGTTCTGTGCTGGCCCCGTTCTAAACATGGATTATTTAAATATATACAGCAGCTTCAAAGCTCCTCCAGGTAGAAAATCAAAAAATGGAACCACTCCATTAATATATGGAGAGCCAAGGCATTGCGGGGTTCATCATGACTCAAATGCTTTGCCAAATTTCTTCCCTTCTTTATTACATTTGCAAGTAGTAATGTCCCACAGCAAAAAAAACGCTGCTCTCTGAAGTAATTTGAGGCCCTCCCCATCTCCCTCCAAATGGATATACCAAATCTCATCAATACACTTAGGTCTACAACATATGAACAGTAGAGGGCACCAATGCGACCTTCAAGGAACAGCTCCGATTTTTTGGATCAGTGAATTGAGCTTCCATACTCAGCAGCATTTGAAAACTGTTTTAACCATCCATAACAAAAGAACTAATTACATTTGGAAAAATGTTAATCATGAGCACAATCTTTTCATAAAAAAAACTGTTTTGCTACAAATCTATTCAGAAATGGTAAAGTAGTGAAAGTATGAATTGTAGGAGCTGCAACCTTTTTTCCTGCCATGAAACAATGGTCGTTAATGAGGAGCTCAACCTTTTTCAGGTCATAATTCAATTTGACTTAGTCTTTGCTAAATCTAAATATTTCAGTTGAAAAAAAAAAATCACTTCCTGTATTAAGCCAGGCAATGCTAATAACAAACATTAAAATTGCTTTTATCAAATCAACCTGCCTCAGTTAAAATAACCATTTGTGTTTACCTGTATGATACCAGTCAGTCGGTCCTGAAACATTAGAAATAAGTCGTTTTAAAGGTAATCCTTTCACAGACACATTCTTAGTAAACCAAGCACGATGAGATTTTTTGTCACAGTTGCACTACCTGGGTTGCTGTTGATGTCCACTTTAGGGGAGCGGGGCGCTGGCCTCGGAAGGACGCTCTCTTCAAGCGCTTTGGCGGCTGTGGAGTGCTGGGCCTTCTTAATGCTGGTGCCCTCCGCCTCCCACACCTGCTCCCCAAGAGTCAGCTGCACCGTGAAGATCTGGAAACAGTGGCAACCAAGAGGGAGACACGTTATCTTACAGCGACTACATTACCCACATCCCTCTGGAACCCACATGGAAGGAGCTGTGTGTACTCCACTGCATGACTAACACTTATCATTTGTTTAAAATAGAAAAAAAAAATGGAAACATCTTTATTGGAGGAAAATATGGTAAATAAGCATGTATTACCTCTGCGTGAAACTACGTGAACAATTTCACCAATTGTTGTTTCAAATTTCATAAGGTGAATTGGTAGTTGGTATAAGTGTAATTGCAGGACAATCACTCATTGCCATAAAGGGATAGTTCAGTATTTTTGAAGTGGGGTTGTATGGGGTACTTTGGCATAGGCAGTCATTTTAAGGACTTTGGGGGAGACGTTTCTGTAGTAGAAGTCAGCCTTGTACTGTTGCAGAGGGGGCCAGAAGAAAAACTTGTTCTCCACATATATAAATGCTAACTTAAAACCTAAATATCCGTTCAATTCTACTTTAAACTGAGATTTTGTCCACAGCTTTAGTTTGCTGCATAACAGAAGTTTTTTTATTTGTGTATCACACCGCCCTATCAGCTGTTCAACTCACAGCTACTGCAGATTATTCAAGAGACAAAACAAAACAAAAATAAACGGCTGCCTGGCGGCAAACTAAAGCTGTGAAAAAAAATCTCAGTTTGGCGTACAATTGAAGGGATATTTAGGTTTTAATTTAGCATATACAGTGAAGAAAATAAGTATTTGAACACCCTGCTATTTTGCAAGTTCTCCCACTTAGAAATCATGGAGGGGTCTGAAATTTCCATGATAGGTGCATGTCCACTGTGTGAGAGATAACCTAAAAAGAAAAATCCAGAAATCACAATCTATGATTTTTTAATAATTTATTTGTGTGATACAGCTGAAAATAAGTATTTGAACACCTGTCTATCATCTAGAATTCTGACCCTCAAAGACCTGTTAGTCGGCCTTTAAAAGTCCTCCTCCACTCCACTGTATTATCCTGAATCAGATGCACCTGTGTGAGGTCGTTAGCTGCATAAAGACACCTGTCCACCCCATACAATCAGTAAGACCCAAACATTCAGCATGGCTAAGAGCAAAGAGCTGTCCAAAGACACCAGAGACAAAATTGTACAACTCCACAAGGCTGGAAAGGGCTACGGAGAAATTGCCAAGCAGCTTGGTGAAAAAAGGTCCACTGTTGGAGCAATCATTAGAAAATGGAAGAAGCTAAACATGACGGTCAATCTCAATCGGAGTGGAGCCCCATGCAAGATATCACCTCGTGGGGTCTCAATGATGCTAAGAAAGGTGAGGAATCAGCCCAGGACTACACGGCAGGACTTGGTCAATGACCTGAAAAGAGCTGGGACCACTGTTTCCATGGTCACTGTTGGTAAAACACTAAGACGTCATGGTTTGAAATCATGCATGGCACGGAAGGTTCCCCTGCTTAAACCAGCACATGTTAAGGCCCGTCTTAAGTTTGCCAATGACCATTTGGATGATCCAGAGGAGTCATGGGAGAAAGTTTTGTGGTCAGATGAGACCAAAATTGACCTTTTTGGTCATAATTCCACTATGCGTGTTTGGAGGAAGAAGAATGATGCGTACCATCCCAAGAACACCATCCCTACTGTGGAGCATGGGGGTGGTAGCATCATGCTTTGGGGGTGTTTTTCTGCTCATGGGACAGGACGACTGTACTGTATTAAGGAGAGGATGACTGCAGCCATGTATTGTGAGATTTTGGCCAAAAACCTCCTTCCCTCAGTCAGATCATTGAAGATGAGTCGTGGCTGGATCTTCCAACATGACAATGACCCAAAGCACACAGCCAGGAAAACCAAGGAGTGGCTTCGTAAGAAGCATATCAAGGTTCTGGAGTGGCCTAGCCAGTCTCCAGACCTAAATCCAATTGAAAATCTTTGGAGGGAGCTGAAAGTCTGTGTTACTCAGCGACAGCCCAGAAACCTGACTGATCTAGAGAAGATCTGTGAGGAGGAGTGGGCCAAAATCCCTCCTGCGGTCTGTGCAAACCTGGTGAAGAACTACAGGAAACGTTTGACCTCTGTAATTGCAAACAAAGGCTACTCTACCAAATATTAACGTTGGTGTTCAAATACTTATTTTCAGCTGTATCATACGAATAAATTGTTAAAAAATCATAGATTGTGATTTCTGGATTTTTCTTTTTAGGTTATCTCTCATACAGTGGACATGCACCTACCATGGAAATTTCAGACCCCTCCATGATTTCTAAGTGGGAGAACTTGCAAAATAGCAGGGTGTTCAAATACTTATTTTCTTCACTGTATATACAGAATGTGTGGGGGGAAAAAAATCTTCTGGCCCCCTCTGCAACAGTACAAGGCTGACTTCTGCTACAGTGACATCTTCCCTAAACTCCTTAAAATTACTGCACTGACCGCCAGCTCCATAGGGTAACACAATACACAGTACCCCATACAACCCCACTTAAAAAATACTGAACTATCACTCAAAGTAATAGAACCTTTTATCCCAATGCACACATTTTCACGTCCCCATTTCCTCACCTTAGCATGTGCAGGACCTCTCTCATTGAGGAGCTTGTACTGTGGTTGGATCCTATTGAAACGGGCTAACTCATTCACCAAACACATTGGAGTTTTCTCTTTAGGGTTTGCCATGTTCTCCTGGGGTGGGCCTGAAGCAGAGCACAGCAGAATACAATGTTAAATTACCAGAGACAGAATTATATAGATGAATATTGACTATTTATTGATACTACACATTTCTAACATTTTATTGAGTGACCAGCCATATCACTTTTACAGAATGTACATGTCAGAAATGTTGTATAACACAAATGTCATTACAATGTTTTATGAGTAGTCTGTAGATTTGACTTGTCTGAAAGCTGCAGGATCTCACAGGTTAGTGTTTAGGATTTAAGGTGATAGTTTAGTGCCATTATTACAATGGTAAGAAATATTATCAGAGTTTAACAGTAGTCAGTGGAGAGAACAGGAGCTGCAGGTTTGCAAATACCTTCTCTTCCCATGTGTTTTTGCAGAGCCACATGATACACATCACATCGGTTGTGTACCAGGGTTGATAGTGAGTGCAAGGCTTTACCACTGACAGTATATATTATATGACAACTGTAGACACAATTTCTACACAATAACTACATAACTCATTATCATGAATAACAATTAAAAAGGTGGAGTATACAATTTCAGAGAAACTTTGTTGATATCTACTTAACACCTAAACCAATACACCCTCCCTTCCTGCTTTTTTTAGAGGCTCTGCCCCCAGACGTGCCTTGCCTTGACAACAGCAGGCGTGACTTATTACCTGTCCAAGAGCATTGTTTTTACTAACATCACCAACGCTGCCTGTAGCTCATAGGTTGGAGAAGTGTTGCTGTGCTAGTACTTGCCCCCTTGACTCACTTTGTTTACATAGCCATTAACGGAGCCTTGGCTGTGTATAAACACACAGGTTTCTTTCAGCGCACACACAGTACAACCAGGTGGCGGATGCTGAGTAGAAATTTGCAGATTTTGACAAAAAGTGTTTTGGATTAACATCGATGCCTCCACCTTTAAGTTCACAAAGTATGGCAAAATGGTAAAGTTCAATTCCCCAGAAGGAAAACTGTTCGGTTGGCGTTGTACCTGGCGATGTAGCAAGCACAGGGGCGTCCCCATATCCGACTGCAGGAGCAGGGCAGGCGGGTGTGGGGGCCGGGCCTGTGCCGTTGACGGAGGGCTGCAGACCCAGGGATCCTGGGCTGGCCATGGCCGTCTGGGGAACTCCGGGGGAGAAGCCAGGACCAGCCAGGGGTGCTGAGGTCTGTACTTTCACTTGAGCCATGCTCTATTCCTGCAAACAAGACAACTAATTAATACATCTTAAGCCTTTTAGAAAACACACAGATAATTACAGACTTTAATAAAATTACTTTAAGCAGACTAGTGGTGTAGAGAAACAAAGTAAGTGAGTATCATTCATTAAGCATGCATTTGTTGACAAATGTACTCAAGCACACATGATTCCAGACCAGTGTTTGAACAATTTTAAAGCTGTTCACTGTCGTTTGACAGATTTCTGTTGGCAAAGCCTGGAGAGCAGACTGAGCAGCCGCCTATCTCACATTCTGATCCTCTAGCAGCTAATACAGCCAGACAATGAACCTTTATTTGAAGGAGCTTTGCTCATGTTACTGCTGCTAAGCTCACTGGAAAAGGAGAGAATCCTGTGATGGCAGCATGAGCAAGACAATGACACTCAATCACATTTTATTTGAGACTAAAGAGTATAAGTAGACATAGAATAACAATAGCAGCAAAGAGGGTCCAACCATCAGGTTTAAAGCAATTTTATGGTGGTTGCAATTGCACACACAGGTCATGGCCCATAATCACACAACACAAGTAACATAATATGCTACCATGTGTTTTGTTTCCACTAAAGATGAAGATAGAGTAAGTGAAAATTAAAAGAATTGAATTTCAAACAGTAGGCTATAGAAATGGTATCATAACAATTTGCCAAGATGTCTCCACTGGTGGTTCACAGTATTATGTGGCAGGCACTGATGGGAAATTCGTTTCACGTCCCCACACTCCACAGATGTCAGGGCAAAGGGTCAGACCCATAACGGAACCCCTGTCACTTCATGCAATGCTGGTTCTGCACCTGCCATCTACAGCTGATGGACAAATTAAATAAACTACATCATCATTTCATTGATAGCACAACAACATGTATTCTTTAGTCGAAAGTTTATATGGAGACTGTTCTCAGATGAATACTGTTTTAATGGGAGTCATGTCCAGTGTTTACAGCTGAGGGCCATGGTTGGACAGAGTGAACAGAGCAGTGCCATGTCTAAGAAGCAACTTATATCGACTAAATGCACAAAATAAAAAGCAGATTTTACTCTGATTTGTGATCTTAATGCATTGTATGCAGTAGATTTTTCCTTGCCCCTTATGTTCACAATCTTGCTTGCTCTCTCTCCCACCAACATGCACAGATATAATAACAGCCAGACAGGCAGCAACCCCGAATGCGTGTGACAGTAAGTTGAATATGGAGGTCGTGTTACGCCGGGCTTGACTGACAGGGCTGCAAGGTTTGTCTGCAACCCCTGAACCTACACTACAGCACCGACAGCAGCTTAGCAGGAAGCTAACGTTACCAACGAGCAAAACGCCATTTCCAGCAAGTGTCAGCTACCAAAAACCAGACCAACAGTACTGGCGAGCAATGCATGCTGTCACGAATATGTCAGCATGATTTCTACTGGTGTATATATGCTATCTGGTCGCCTCCAGAAACGCTAGTTTAGCCGGTTAGCGCTCATCATGGCTGAACGGCCGAGCACCCCTCTCTTGCTAGCATCTCCGTACCGCCCCATCCTCCGCCAAAGTCTGGGGAATTTCAGTCCACCACAACAGCATACACGGACTGACGACGGCGTGCCTAATAACCCAGAGACAACCCAACACCAAAGGGACAAATATATTAGTGTATTTTTTTACCTTTGTCCAGGGCCAGACCCCAGTTACACCTCCGACATTGGCAAACACTAAAGAGAACTGGATGGAAGAGGGAACAGACCATGTTATTCTTTACGGGGAAAAATGTTGAAATGCGTTCTGTCGGGACGTAAATAGCCTGTTATTTCTATATTCCATGTATGGAGTTTGTCTTATTTTTATTTGGTCGGTGTTAAGACTTGCGTATCGTTAACTCGCCACCCTAGCAGTTAGAGGGTAATCTTGAATGAATCAGCCACCCCCGCGGCGGTATGAATGGTTCCTTCCTGGTTGGCGTCCTCAGGCAATGGAACAGTGTAACTTTGATTCAGAGCAAAAAGAAATGTAGCCTACCTTTTCAAACTTGTTTTCTGCACACGGCATCCATGCGAGTTCGTTTAAAAGAATATAAATAAAATACTCAAATTAATTCCAAATCCACCAGGTCTTTGTGCAAAATCCACCACCAGTCAGTGCTGTTCTTTATAAGATGATATGTGGTTATGGTTTTGGGCTCCCATAGCTGGAGAGGGGCCCATATAATTTCCAAAAGGGAATCCTGTATATCAGTGTGCTTTGTAGGAGGCTAATAGACAAGGTTAGGAAATTAATTGTGCATCCCCAGAAAGTTAGAAAGTGTAGTGTTGTGATATGACCGCTAGATGTCGCCACAAAACTACTTTTTCTTGTCTCATTATGGAGTATAATTTACAAAGATGAAGTGAAATATATAAACATCCCTCTGACTTTTATTTATTTTTTATTAAGTAAATAATCTTGCATAGTAAAGGTCAACACTCATAATAGTGAGTGATTATGCGTGAATTGATAAATGAATAATTCTATATCATATACAAACACACTAAACTAATCGTTCATAAGAAACAAACTGACTTGGCCAACAACATGCAAATGGGGCACATAATTACAGAGAAAGCAATATATGTAGTTTGGGCCATGTTGAATATATTTTAGATGAAGGTAAGGAATGATTCGGAAGCTTATGTGAGCCAACATTACTGTTCTCAAGTAAGAGAATTCCTATTTCTGACAACCCATAAAATAAAACAAATGCTTGGCATGAAATACTTTTACTTCTAAAACAATGATTGTGTGACAGTGTTAACTTCACGATGTTTGTGTACACATATATTTAAATGAGACGTTTTGCAGTACAAATACTGCTTAACAGATTGAATCATTTTACCTTTACCATGTGACAAACAGTTTCAGTTTCTTCTGAATTTGGCCTCACCGCCCCCCCACCCCACACTACCTTTAGAATAGGACCATTTCAGTTTTAATTTATATCAGCATAAAATCCATAAAAGCTCTTTTACACACTGCAGAAGAAAAAAACAAACGCCTTATATTCAAACCAAGGTTGAATAAAAGTGAATCTCTTCTTTTTATTATTGATTATGAAAATGAACAGGCACCTATTACATGGAGCTTGCACATCCCAGAACAAAAATTTAAAATATAAATAATACACCCTCATTAGTGTTGATCACGCACAACAACCTGCAAGCTAAGAGTTCAAACCACATTGAAAAAAGGAAAAAAAAATAAGAAAAAAGTAACTCTTGTAACATATACACTCGCAACTGTTTTTCCAAATCTCTACTGTGCCACTGCCCACATTGGTGAAGATAGACTTCATGTCCCCAAACAAATGCTGTCCTGACTGCGCTAACACAATTGTGTCAGTCCGAACCATCTTTCTTACTTCTCGCAGTTCAGAGACAGCAGACAGGACAATGAAGCTAAGAAAACAAAAAATCATTGGTTAAATAGATGTCTTTAAATTATCAATATATTTTTCTTTGAGATAGCGGTGTGTTGTGGTAATCTCCTCTACAGTATAGAGTATCATCACATTCACTCAAGATCATTCGAGAAACTCAGCTAGACCCCGGGGGGGAAAAAGAAAAGAAAAAAAGAAAAAGCAATACAAACAACCCAAGATGGAAAAATTCAAGTATCTCTGACTGGATGGCGATTAAATGTTTCTTATGGAATGGAGTGATTACAGTCTGCAGTGACGCTGAGTGTCCATCCCATTAACCAATACCTTATTTATGGAAAGACTTAAAAGCTGCCACAATGACTGATGCCAATAAGAAAAAGTAGGGTTTTAAAATTGCATGCATCCCAACTGTAAAACTACTAAACTTTTTTTTTTCCTTTTTAATTTTTTTTTAACCAACAGTAGTGTTTGTTGCCTTCTGTACACATCCTAATTAGCAAAAGATGCAGGCTAACTTCAAATGAAATCAAGCACTCCTATGATCATTCTGCCAGTAAGTAAACACATCCTCTGCTAATTTTTTTTTACACATCATCCAACAATTTAGAGACTTATGTACAATAGTTTCAGACATGTTACAATTCTACACCATAACAGTCTCTTTTGGTGAAAATATAGCTAAATTCAAAATATCTGATAGGTATCTTTTTAGAGGGGATCTCTTTATTGAAAAAAGTACCTGAGCCAAAACTCTGACCAGGGGGGGATCACAAAAGCCTCGTCTCTACCACCTTTTATAAAGACTCTCCTCTTTTATGCTCATTCATTATCATCCTGGAGGAACAAAATATTTAAATTAAGTAACCAATACAAAAGAAAAAAAAGAAAAAAAAAAACATACTGACCCATCAAGATACCCTCCCCCCTTTTCAAAGTATCAGCTGCTTGAAAAACAGTACAAAAAAGAACTCAGACTTTTAAAATCAAAACATTTGAGAAGATTAAAGCATGAATAAAATAAAATAAAAAGTTAAGTGTCATACAAATAAAAACGGATCGTGCGACAATATTCTTTTACAGACATTCTTTAAATGGAAGAGAGGCCCTCTGCACATCTTCAAGGCTGGGCTGGTAAACTCTACGCAAGTTCAGCCCGACTGTAGGAGGAGATGCAAAGGTGAGGTCATCAGCCCGACTTTTAAAAGATCTATCGTCATATCTGTTTATTTACCGTCTGTACCGACATTCCGTCCAACGGCAGGAAAGAGCTGCCGCCAAGTTGGAAGATGAAGAGAAAAAAAAAAACACTTGGTTTACTCTTGATACAGTGTTGCAAACTAGTAAACCCTTAAACCTCATAAATAAGTGGAGGACTGCTTACAGCACTACTGCAAGTTGGGAATAACATACTAAATAGAGCTTTTTAAACTAGATACTTTCACAGTGCATATCATTTAAAAAAGAAAGAAAAAAAAAGAAATTAAAAACAGATGAAGCATTTCCTTGGGATTGTGATGGTCAGATCCCTTCCAGAAAAACAATTAGATTTGGATTTCTCTTTGTAGGCCCAAGCATGCATCCATCAGTTATTATTGCACAACACAAGAACCTTAAAATGCACCCACGCGCAAAAAAGGAAAAAAAAAGAGTAACAGTAATAATCTTAAAACAGGAATTATAATGATCTCTCTACGAGTCCACCTTTGCTTGCTCGCTGCATCACTGCCTTGTTTGCAAAAAAAGAAAAAGAAAAAACGAGATCCATCTCGGGTGCATCTAAAGTTCGTTTATTTTCCGTTCTCTATACTACAACCGGCTAAAACATGCATCCAACGGTCCACGTGTGGGAGAATGCAGTCAAGAGCCTCCAGCGCATTGGTGTCCATTGTTCCAGGCAGAGGTCAGAGTTCAAAGACTGAATGATTAAAAAGTGCTGTACGTAGGTCAGTAGGACTTCTTTCTTCTAGGATTATTACAAAGTTTGTACATTAGCATGTATCATCTGCAAAGGCAAACAGAAACTATTTTAAATACATGGCTTTTAGAAGCACAAACATGCTTTTGTTTCTGTCAGATAAAAGGAAACCCAAACATATATTTATATGTGGGTAAAGTTGAAAATACTCACCATGATACCACCATTTTGTCTTCTTTGGATTTTTGTTACACGTTCTTACATAAAAGGAGTTATCAGGCGGTCGTCTCTGCAGGAGAAAAAAGAACATTTAGATTTGACATTTAACAAGCATATGATTTGCATGAATCACTGTATTTGTCATTACAGGTCTCCTACCTTTTCTTTGCAGCTGGACAACATGCTGATAATGCTAAGACAAACGGATTGCACTGAGAGCGCTGGCGACCAATCCTCCGTTAGAATGGATAGACAGATGTGACCGTTACTATACACGTGAGGGTGGACAGGTACGTTCTCTCCTGTGAACATTACCTGCAACAGTGAAACAAAGAAAAAAAAATTACACATATTTATTACTTATGTCAATTGGTTCTATACAAGATAGAACTTTGGAGAACACTTCAGTGGAAAAAGATCAGTTTTTTCATTAGCGACGGAAAATAATGAGACTTGTTGTATGAGCTCAGGCTTGGCCCTCTATGGGGACACGAGTCTGTGGGGGATTAGTACAGAGGGGCCGCAATGGGGTGAGAGAGGGGAGGAGAGAATGGGAGACTAAGGGAGGAGAGGAGGGATGTTTGGTTTAAAAGGAGTCATGTTCTATAAAAAGAAGAGAGAGGGGGGGTTATTAACTGGTAAAAGGGAGCAAAGAGTCTGGCCTAAACACAAAGATACAGAAAGTGTGATGTGAAGAGAGGAACTCAAGATGGAGGTGCTGAAGTAGAGAGAAGGGGGGAGGTCAGCGTGGGTAAAGAGGGTAATAATGACGGGTAACTATGGGTAGAGGCAGTCTGGCACCAGACAGGGCCTTCACATCACCGGGAGGGGGTGACAGGGTGAGTGTTGGGAGATAGGAGCAGAAAGGAAAGCTGGCACTAGCCTCAAAACATCAAGACCACTGAAAGCTCCTCTGCTTACACAAAGTTAAGACTGAATCGTATGATACAAGCACAGCAATGTTGCTTCCACATCTTAATGTTATATATTACAGCTACCCTTATGCGTATCCTGTTTAGATCCTGCTGTGTGCTGCAGTTGTTGTTTTGTGAGTAAGTAGCTGGCCATTTTCTGTTGTAAATATTTGGCCTTTTCAGTATACTCAGAACAAGTACATTTCAGTTACGTGCAACTATGAAGCCAATAGCCAGGGATATACTCAATACAATATTAACTGTGAGTCAGGAGGGTATATAGTGGGAGAACTAGGAAAAACACATCCCTAAAAGTCAATATTGAAAATTCTGGCCAATCACATGAATTGACGCTGTGACAATTTCAGCTGGTCAGCTTCTGAACAGTTTGGCATACAATAGAAAACGTGGCATGTTTTGGTAGCAACTCAAGGGTCAATCCTGAGAACATGTAACAGACATACAACAAGGAGTCCTCTATGACAGGGCTCTAACCAAACAAGATACAACAAGCTGTTAATGCAAATGTTATCAACAGAGTCTGAGTGGGCCAACGGACAGTAATAGCATTCACTTCATGGCCCCGGGGGGTGAATACAGTACACATACTATCACAACTACACGTTTGTGCTCTATACAAATACCAGCGCGCGCGCGCACACACACACACACACACACACACACACACACACACACACACACACACACACACACACACACACACACACACACACACACACACACACACACACACACACACACACACACACACACACACACACACACACGAAGCCCTTTGAGGGGCCCGAGTCAGAAAACCTGTCTTTCATATTTGGTAGCTAATGGCCGAGTGTATCTAATTTTCTCTACACCGACTCATTCTCTATTTATAGGTGGCCCAGCTCCTGATGAGTAAAACAAGGTTGTTGAGTTAAGCTAAATCCCCCCCCAAAGTGGCTTCAGCTCTGTGCCGGTGTCTCTCTGTCAGTGATTCCTGGCTCCCAACGCTTCCACGCCGAGATTCATTCCATGAACAACTGCAGGGCCGATGTGTTTCATTTGGTTATCGCTGGCATCCAGACAGTGTATATGAAAGAGGTGTGTACACAAGGCACATCTGTACACTGTACCTGTATGCCGGCAGCGTATAAATCAGATTCTTTTAGCTCATTCTTTCATCAAACCTTGGCAGAGATACTGGACATTTGTCAGAAAGAAAAATAAACAGTAAATGTGAAACTAAATGGAACCAGACTATGGGGCTGTTCGTGCATTGGTGTCCTGTTCACACCCAGCAAAGCAGCTTGTGCGTCATGATTCAAGCAGCCATGACTTTCAAGGTCCTCAAGACAAGATGGCAAATAGAGTGCACTTACTTAGCCCCCTTTAAAAGCTGAGAACAAGCCCATACACAGACACAGAACAGAGCTGCAACTTCCGCTTACCTGAGGTGAATCAAAAGGATATCGACTACTGAATTTGAAAAGCAGCTGAAATTTCTCTCCTTCATACAGTGTGCCAGTCGCTCCCTCCATGTCTACAATCCACCTGGAAGAAAAAGGTACAACAGTAAAATAGGTTAACGTTTCACAAAAAAAAGGCTCATCATGCCGATGACCCAACATCAGTTCTTACAATCTAAAAAAAACATTTAACTCAGTTTAAGGTGTCTTAGCTTTTGACCCACCGCTTTCAATATAAGATTATGTTTTGAGTACACTTGGTTCTTCATTTTTACACCAAACCAAAAGACCAACAGAGAGATAGGTCAATGGATTTTCTATTTGTTATTTACTTTTTACAAAATGTTATAAAATGGGAGCAAGACACCAGAGATATTAAATCCCTCCTGCCAAGTCATGATATCGGGTTACCACTTCCTTTAACAACACAACTTTACTGTGCTTCTCAAGGACATGCTTCTATAAATGAATACAGTTTGTTTTCCTACATGCCTGTAGGGATGGCAATGGTGGTCGGTCGCTAAGTCTGAAATTAAACAACAAATGCTGGATGGATTGCCATGGTATTTAGTGCATCTAGTCCATGGTGCACAGATGATGTGTTACTTGGTGATCCTCTGACCTTTACTCTAGCGCCACCATGACATTGGCATGCCGTTTTGAGTGAATTGTCTCAAGGGCTAATGGATCATTTGCCATGCAGTTTGGCTAGCATATTAATGTGGGTGATCCCCTGACTCTTTATCTGTCGCCATCATCATAGGGCGGCAGTGGCGAAGTAGGTAGGGAGATCGCCTCTGGAGTGCAGGGTTGGAGGTTCGATCCCCCGTCTCCCCGCCACATGTCGAAGTGTCCCTGAGCAAGACACTGAACCCCAAATTGCTCCCGATGGTTCAGAGAGCGCCTTGCATGGCAGCTACTGCCATCGGTGTATGAGTGTGTGTATGAATGGGTGAATGTGGTAAGATATGTAAAGCGCTTTGGGGCTGAGAAAATCGGCTAGAAAGCGCTATATAAGTCAAGTCCATTTACCATCAAGTCAGAGTTTCAAATTGTACACGTTTAGTCACTGCAAAACTAACGCCCAAACCATAAGCCTCAGGAGTGGTTTGTGTCACCTGCTAATTAGCAAATGTTGTGCACGTTATGTGTAATGATTAATAAAATACTCTTTAAGTTGTTCTACTCTCACCACTCTGGAGTAGATTAGTTGGAAAACATGTGCAGAATCATTTGCATGGATCGCATCTAAATTGTCATCAGAAGAAGAATCAGAGACGATTTGAGCTGCCAATGCGGCAATAAGTTATGCAATCAAAAGCTTTTAGTCTGACTCATTCAAGTGACATTCAATATTCAACTTGGTTATGACAGTGGTTTAGGACTTTATGTGATACTTTATTGATCTAGCGGACACAAATCTATTTTCGACTCTGTAGCTAGGCTACAGGACTGTGCTGACTGAGCTGCAAGCGATTCAATGTCTTGCTCACAATGGGAGATGATTGCCAACACAGGGGGCTTGATCCTGGCTGTCTGGGATGAAGGACAGTCTACCAATACACCTCAATAGCCATAAACCAGAGGCTCGATATTCTCTCACTGGCTAAAAAAGCTAAATATTTAAAGTCCAGGGCATGTTGCCTGCTGCTCACAGTAGAAACTTCAGATGGGAAGAAACAGGGACACCGATGGCTGCATCAAAACATCTGGCCTAATTTTTTCTTCCAAGGCAAGCGGTGCAGAAAGGACACCAAAGAGACTTGTGGCTGTCGCCTGGATCTTAAAGTTGTGTGCCTTTCAAATCTAGCCTGGGGGCAAGTGACCATTCAGGCCTAGATTCAAGGTCGGTCTAGTTTAAAACATTGCTCTCAATCGTCTGAAAAGAGCTGGCATTTTTTTCATTTAAGAAGTAAGGCATAAGAGGGAGGCAGCATCATTATGTGCGTAACGCTGAGTTACACCTGCTGCAACCCACGCAGAAAACAGACGACACAAGGACTCCAAGGACATCATGCTCAACTTGCTCATAGTCCCAATAGCCTGGTGATTATATGATCCAGTCAACAAAAAAACAACACTGAGCGATTTAGAGAAGGACGAGATGGGGAGGAGGAGGGACTGAGTGAAAAACATAAAAGAGACTCTACAGAGCTTAAAAACAGCAGTTTCCTTGTTGGCAATGAGTGAATCATTATGCCATCACTAGGGTTGGGCACCGAAACCCGGTACCAGTATGGCACCGGTGCCGACGTAAGCGGTAGTAACCAGACCGAATAAGAATGAAAGTTTCGGTGCCTCATTTCGGTGCCGCCGTCCATGGGTGCCGCCTTTCTTTATATGTCCATGGGTGCCGCCCCCTGCTGTAGTCACGTTTGTATTTTGACAGACTGATCGCTCTTTATGTCATGATCGATGAAGCATGTCCGCTCGCGGATGCTGTTCTGTGAACACCGCAAGGAGCATTTCTCACCGGGCTGTGAGTGACGAGAACGAGCCCGACCGTCTCGAGGAGCGCGCGCACGAGTGCTCAACACTCGCTCACGTTCGCAGTTTCACAGACTGATCGCTCTTTATGTCAGACTATTGTTGAACGTCAATGCAATGCATTTCTTTTTGCAAATGACACGCGATCTAGCAGTATTGTCACGCATGTATTAGGCACGTGTAGGCTGACGATGAGGCAGCGGCCGCCTGCACGCTTCCTCCCGTCAGCTGTTCTAGTGCTGCCTTTACGCACGGCGGTGGAGACAAACCCAAAAAACACACAGCGGAACACGGCGGCCCGGTGATATGGAAACGTTTAACAAGACACTTCATAAAGACACACTTAAAATAATGATCTCTGCCCATACAAAAAGCTCTGACTTGGATAACGTTATGCAGCGATCGATTTATAAAACCATCCGGTAGGCTACATGTGTCTGATGACGGGCCGTTATATTAATAATAAACAGCGCTGCACATTATAACAGCATGTACTTTAAAGATCTCGTATCCATCCTGAAAAGGCAAACATGACATTTTTTCTGCACAAAAATGGTTAATTTGACAAAGTTAATAGTTGTGGTCTTATCTTTACAGAAGACTTCTTTGTATTTTTTATGTCAGTTGAATTTTGTTTCAAGTTAAATGCAAATGAGCACTGTTAATATTCCAAAAGGCTAACCCTCTTCCTTGACTGTTTTCAGTCTGTGGTTCTCATTGGGTGTACTTATTTCCTTACTGTAAATCCAATACTGCATTTAATTTCATATGGGTGTTTTATATGTGTATCTATTTTAATTTTTAAGGTGTTGTATTGTTCAGGTCATAAGGACTCTTTCTTATCAAAATGATTACTTTTAGCTAAAGTTTTAAAATGGAGATTAGATTACCTGGTAGTCTCCACGTTAATCTCCATTATTATATTGTTTGAAACAGTATTGTTGTATTAGATAGTATGTAAATTGTGTGAATTTTATTTTATTTACATTTTAAAATAGTTTATCTGTAAGTTACTCGTAATTATATTGTTAAAGTTAATTGTGTTAAATTTGGCACTGGATATAAAAGGGCATTATTTTTTGACAAAGTGTGTGCAATTTGAGGCTTTAAAGTACCGGTAAAAGTACCGGTTAAGCACCGGAACCGTTTCAAAAGTACCGGGTAGTAACCGGTAACAGAAAAAACCCAACCGATACCCAACCCTAGCCATCACGCTCGCTAACCCAAGTGTCACACATTCAGCTGGAAGGGGAAGATTGTACTATCTGAAAAGGATAGATAACTAAAAACACATTGTCATCCTATCATGTCCACAAGTACATCATTGTCTCTAGTGACCCCCACCCCATGTTTATTTTGGAAAAGAAAGGGATAAGGTTAGCTTTAATGTCAAACAGTAACCTACTTCAATTTGACATAACTTATAAAATACTTTCAATTACTATGACAGAAAACAGATCCGGGCTCAAAAGACCTTTCATTACCAGAGTTGGAGACAAAAAAAGGCACACCCATTGATTCGTAACATCTCAAACCTCTGATGCACGGTGAATGTGGAAGCCAGCTAAACTGGTTTGGAGACTTGTCAGTGAGCCATGAAAAACATGTGTTCCTGGATTGTTATCTAATGAGGGAGATGGCCAATGGCCATACAATGGACCTGTCCTTGCAGAAGGATTTTCTTGAATTAACAGCGTTTTGTAAAATGTCTCTTCTGGAAGACAATCTGACGAGCACTAACTTTCTAAGGCAATGTCAGGAGCCTGGCAGGCTGCAGCTGTAAGACATGTGAATGACGGCCAGAAATCCGCCCCTCGAATCCACTCACCGGAACCCGACTCAGTTCATCCTTACTGCTTATCTGACACAATTTGACTCACACGGCCAACGCACTCACAGGCAAAGGGAACACGAAAGACACTCAGACGGAAAGGTCAGCCAGACAGTCTCTATTCCGTTCTCTATTCTGCTACCCTAGCCCAACTCCTGCATCGTCAACCGCTTAATATTTCATAAGGATGAATAGTGACACTGTGCATTAGAGAGACACTCTATTGGGGGGGGGGAGGAGGGGGCAGAAGTGCCATTCAGTTCAATGACCTCGATTCCTTCTCAACATTGAAGGCTGAGGCTATGTCATATACAAAGCCATGCTGGATTTGCGTTTATTCACAGATGCAAACCCTATAGCACAACTACTGTAGGTTTAGGTGATAGTGTCCTTAATGTAAACCGAATTGCTGTGCCAAAAAAAAGAAAGAAACAGCATTAGATGAAACAGATACTTACTGCGTGATGGTGTTCTGTACACTTTTCTCATTAAGAGTCATTCCTGGGGGTGGATCATTTTGCAGGGCTAATAATTCCTTTTGTAGCCTCTTCTGTAAGAGAGAAAGGGTTTTGGGGGTTATCACTCACAGATGTTATGCAAGAATAGCAGCACTACAACACCACTGGAAAAACCACAACAAGGAAATAGCTAAAGCTAATCAAATTTAGTAAAAATTGGCATTTGTGAAAGACATTCCCAAATTTTCATTTGTTTCATTTTGATCCTTGGTTTCATTAAGTGATCCATCACCAAACTACAATGTTAAGAAATCAATCATGTCTGGATAACAGTTGATAGAAAATTCAGGTGTTCTCAAAGTTAAACTCCACCTTGAACCAACGTGAACCTTATTTACAAATCATATATGAACAAATGTAACTAACGTGAAAACACAATGGTATTTGTCTATAGTAATATATACAATATATATACACAGAAACACAGAAACACACCTATTTAAACCACCTTTTCATACCTCCCCACATTATAATATTTATTCAATTTTACATTATGCTTCATGTTGCATTTTAAATGTTTTGCAATACTAAATCTCTTGGCACAATGTATGTTTTATTTGTTCTCTTGTGTTTTTCCTAATACATTCTTTTTTTGTATGTTGAATTGTTGGAAGGAGCAGAAGATTTTAGAATTGCATTGCCAACTATTGCACCTGTATTTGTTGTGCATATAATTAACTTGGAGAAGAAGAAAAAAAGAGAAGAAAAAACTATTGAGGCTGATGAAACTTTAAGCCATTTAGACACAGTACGGCAGCATCCGGTCTCACACCACCGGACTCAGGGACAGTTGCCAAGCTTACCCCGTCACTCTCCCAGGCCTACACCTGATTCAAAATGTGTATATCTGTTCATGTTCATCTGTTTATAGTAGCCTACCACTTTTACAAAAACTTATCATACATATTTTCATAAAACAGTATTCTATTAACATTTGATTTGACATTGTATTTTATATTTAGATATTATAGCTACATGTTAAATGTAACTTGCTCTATGTCTGTGAGTATTTATGTCTCAGATTCTCTCCTCAATTGTGTTTCTACATTTTTTCAGTCTTTCATGTCGCATTGATGAACGGAGCTCGAGACTCAAGAATGACATAACCAACGACTGCTCCTGTTATTGTTTTGCATATGACAAATAGACGAGCTTGAGTCTCTTAAGACGGTTTTGTTGTGTTTTATCTATAAATATTATTTCAAAATTTAAATAAGGCAAATCTCACTTGTTTCGAAACCGCTGTTGGGGGAAAAAGCGATGCACCTTAGCACCTATTCGACTCGAGAGCAAACTAACGTCGGTCAATCTGCGTACTCCGTCTCGTTAGCAGGCTAACGGCAAACTAGCAGCTAGCGCACAATAACGATTTTCAAATAAACTCATAATATTACATTCCTTGAATTGCCATTTGTTTGTTGATAGGAAAACATTATACCGCCACAAAATATCACATATCCTGTATCCAGGAAGCTGGTTGCTACGCTAGCCTTGACTTGTGGCTGATGATGGTCATGATGGGCTAGTTGTGTTGCTAGCAGAAGACCAAGCGCTAAACCCGAAGAGTTAAGGATCAATTTAATCGCTTTTAACTCTAATGTCATCGCTACTTCGAGCAAGTACGTGTAGCTAAATTAAGTGGGTGATAAGACAGCATCGAAGGCCACCCCGAAGGTCAGGTAAATTTATAAATACACGATCGCTTGAGATTGAGTTCTTACCTGCATCGACGCCATGATGGAAACCCCCCCTGCATCAGCGCAGAGTGGAGAACGGTACGTCAGGCGGTCACGTGACGGGAGAAGTTGTTTTGACAGAGGGAAAACAATCCACTGATGATGTGTGCACATTCAAAAGCCAATACCGATGTCATCCATCGCTCGTCGTTTTTCAGTCGTCAACGGACTAATTTAGCAGCATTTTACAGCAGAATCGCAAAAGGTTAATGTTGCGATGAAATCCACCGAGGTCACAGAGGACACAAGGGAGGAGGGGTGATGACCTGTAGTAAGCTATGACATCACCCATTCACAGGCATATCAAATATTGCTCTTTTTTAAAGTAATTAAAATGTTATCATGACCGGAATAATAATAAACGACGTAAAATATTCAAACTCACCCCTGATCCAGCCATTAGGCCTATATAGTGTAAGATATTCACTTTAGTCACACAGTACACACTGTAGTATAGGCTAATGTATGAACCTTTTACCTTTTCCATTCCCCTTTGCACATTCAATATCTAATGTCCAAAGCAATGTTAGCATATTTAATTATGTGTCAACAAATTTTAGAATATACTATTCAACTGTAGGGCAATTTGACTAAATCTCATAAGTTTTCTGCAAAAGAAAAACATTTTGTAATCAATGTTAAATGAGATGTGATGAGCTCCCATCTGATGTTGGCAGGAGGAGCAGCTCAATAAGCCTCAGAAAACTGCTCAACAGACTCTCCCACAATCACTATAGGCATTAGCAATACCATTTAGCCTTATTTGATTGATCATTTAGCAATTTTCTTCACTTCCTCTTGTTTTAATTAGAACAGGGCACACCTGAAATAACAAACTTGGGCTAAAATTTTCTCTGGAACATGCATATGTTAAGTTTCATCGGAGTTTGACAGAAGCAGCACCGATTAGAATTAAGGTATAATTGACCACATTTGAAATTTTACATTACAAAGGAAACATCAACCACTGTGCTTTATAACTGACTAATGATACAGGGATAAAGGGACTTAAAATAAATGTGAAAAGGTAATTCAACACATATTTTACCAGGTAGCAATATTATCCTTAAAAACATCCCTAAAGACGAGTAGAGAAGCGTCTCACAAGATGGATCCCCTCCATGTAATGTCTAACTCCATAACTGTTCTTCTTTTATGATGTTTCACCAAGATAAAACAACAATTATAATGTGGGTATTTAAAAGTCAGATGAACTTAATATGGAATGAGGTAGGAACTGGCAACAAAGTGCTCACCAAACAGGTCTTTATTAAGTTCGAGAGGTGAGGAAAGATTTATGGGATGGGCGGTGGGGGGGTCACATGTATCACATCCATGGGCAAGTGATGCAGCCTGCAATATCCATTTATTACATTAAAATGAAATCCTTTTGTACTAATAAAATTAAGATATAGAGCCAGGTGCGAACAAACAAAACAAAAAAACTTTTCATATGTAAATGGAAAAAAGCAATTTAAATATTCAAAAAAAAATATCTAAAAGTGTTTTAAGTTGCTACATTATGTCTGTTACTTTAGCAATCCAAAAAGTTCGCAGCCATGAGCAGTTCCAGTGCGATCTCCGGGGCGATGGGGAACTCGGGTATTTCTGTGGAGCTGTTGGTGTAGCGGACCTTGTAGGTGAAGTACATGCAGACCTTGGACAGGACATGAGATGGAATCTCCCTGAAGTTCACTTCATTGGTTTCATTCTCTGCAAACTGACCTGCAGGTGGAGGTGTAGAAGACATACCAAATTCTGAATCCAGGCAATTTAAGAAATACACCTCTGATATGTATATCAGATGATATTGGTGTATACACCAATATCATAGAAGCAGCTTTCAAACAGAGTAATTAATGCTACCCACTGATATACCAAAAAGGAAGAAAACCATGGCAGGTATCAATCAATTAAAGAATATAATCCATGTTTAATAGAAGTTTAACAAACTAGGTGTATCGAGGGAGCATAGTGACACCAACTGGACAATAAAAAGGAAACTGACCAGTAACGTGGTTAGGATGAGCATGTAGTTGAGGCACTACACTGATCACAGTATGCGATACAAAGTATTCTAAATGGAAACTAGGCTGACAATTTAGTGGCAATGTTTCATTACATTAAAAGCCCAGTTCATAGCATGTTTAAAAAGGTAGTATATAAACAAAACTCTGATTTTAATTTGGTCCAAAAGTGGTCAGGTCAGAACTTCTTATAGACGGTTCACTTTATTTAACCTTTATTTATACTGGTTATCTCATTGAGACACAGGGTTCCATTCTCAAGAGACATATCAATCAGAAAGGATTCCAGTATATCTCAGTATGGCTGCATTTAAAATGACCAGTAAACATAATGGGTCGTGAAGCAGTGCTGCCTGAAACCATCCAAGCAAACATTTGTTTCAACAGCACCTTCAGTTTTAACAACATTCAGTGCTGTATTTAAAATCCACAGTAAAGTATCAATCTATATCTATCTGAGAAGCAATAAACTACAAGTATAATGATCTACACTCCCAATCATTCTGTCTCTCAATAGACTCTTGCAAGAACAAGTTAATTCAATGAGTAAACTATTTAATTCCATAGTGGGTGTCTTGTAGTGCACAGTTAATGTACAAAAGTTCCAGAACAGCATTTAAACAGCTTAAAAAGAATAACAGTAAATCGAGTGTTCTGGACAGAGAATACCATGAGCCCTCACTTATTTCTGACAGCTCTTTAAAAAAACGTGTCCCATTTTTGCTTTACCAATGACATTAATTCAAACTTAAAGGAATAGTTACATTTAAAATGTTTAGCCTCACTCTCCAGCTCAATCTAACTGATCTTGCATTTCTGATGAAGTTAGGGGCATAGGTCGCTCATCCCGGTCAGCTTAGCTCCAGCACCAGTAGCTGAGGGGAGCAATAGCCTGCCTCTGCTGGCAGCAAGAAGATAAAACTTTACAACATCCCTAAATGCTCCTTTGTGCTTGCTGTGACGCGTTTATTTACCACATGATGTTGGGCCGGAGAGCGAGGCAAAAGGCTTAGCATTGAAAATGTTGAACAATTCCTTTAACTTCTCATCAGAATACCCACAGTGAGGTGTTCTGAGGAACTTGTTTTTATGCAGAGCGGATTTTTATTCTACTTCACCAAGACTAAAGTTATTTAAATTAAAACAGAACTACAACTGTTTGCTATGATGTGACCAAATCGCTCACCTGGGCCGCTCAACATGGCTTTGATAGTCCCAGATGTCAAGGCGTGTTCTCTTTTCACAATAAACTCATGGCCGTCCGAAGAAATCAACTTGACATACATGGCATCTGGGCCTTCACAGCCACCGTAGGTTCTCTCTTCACCATCTGTGGAGGGTCACACATTGACAATCTCAAAAAACAGGTGCAGCCAAATGCCACAAATGAAACACGTGCACACCCTTGTACTTCTATCTTTGTGAGAGAGACACACACACACGGCTAACTGTAATAACACTAGTGATTTAGGAGAATAGCCAGAAATGTTTCTAATGAAGAGAAACAAATGACCCCCTTGTGAGTCAAAAGACACGTATTGTAACGTGAACAGGCATTTAATCAATTAAGTAGTTAGTCTGATAACAAGATTATGAACGTGTGGGGAAGGACATGATAATGTATGGGTCAGTTTATCACTCACCCATCCTGTACCGGTGTTTCTGTTGACCCTGACAGGGAACCGAGAAACATAATTTAATTACAACACTACAATAGACACAGAGACACTTGAAAATATGATGATAAAAGAGGGCTAAAGTGGACACTGAGTGACATAATTATTGTAAAAATATGACTCTAATAATCACGCTAACAATAACGCTAAGTGTTCCGTGAGCTAACTTTAGGCCCGTACTTTATAATGTGTGAATTATTTAAAAATCACGGTGTAACGTTAAGTCAGAACAACACAAAGAAGTACCACACAATGTAGCATGGCTCTTGATAAAATACATGTTCATCACTACAACTGTAGCTTGTTTGTTCTAATCCCGTTTGCATTAGTATTAGTGGTCATGTATTTCTCTGTCCTAAATGTTTTTAATCAAGTGAGCTATCAGCCGACAGCGTTAGCTCGCGAGCTAACCGGGCTAACGCCTTGTCGAGCGATCGATAACGATATAGTTACTTTCATCTGATTGTTTAGTGTTTTTAATTGATATCGGTTAAATAGTCCGAGATATGCCAAGACACAACTAAACGCCTTCGAAAAATAACGCTATTTCTTACCACTCTGTAGCAGAAAGTGGAGTGGAGATTGTGTTTCAGCTAACGTTAGCCACCAGGCTGTTGATACCCGGAAGAAATTTGTAGGAGCACCGGTACGCAATAAATGTCTTCCGTGGAATTTCATTTGCAAAGAGAAATACACGAAATATATACCCAAGCCATCCTTTAAATGTCTCCTTAAAAAATATATATATTCTATATCATATAAGTTTTGGGCCAGTTCCCCTCTTCAATAATATTTGTTTTTATAACTAAATGTGACAGTGAAAAATAATCAGCCAAATAGAGGTTATTTCTAGATAATGACCATTTACACCTCTGCTGTCCAATACAAGTCAGTGTGACCAGAGAATATTTTTAAACACGTGGGCGAAGACAAGGATATACATTTTTATTTTAATAAAGAGCTGAGATGACTTGTCAAATGTATACACAGGCCATTCATGAAGAGATGAGATTGTACTGTTAAGCCCATAGGGGGCGCCTGTGCTTCAGGTTATCCTCCTTGACTGTCTGAACTGGCTGTGATGGGGGAGAGCAGGTGCTGATTGGACATGACAGAGACATTTTGCAGGCCCATAAATCTGGATTCAAGAAAGAATGAGAGAGAGAGAGAGAGAGAGAGAGAGAGAGAGAGAGAGAGAGAGAGAGAGAGAGAGAGAGAGAAGGTAACTAATCTGCAGTATCACACACCCTGCCTTCAGCATGTTGAACACTATTTTCGTTTACACAGTATGGGACGACAATAACAAGAGTATGCACCTGATAACCAGTGTTAAAACATTCGAAGGCCATATAGAATATACTATAGAGTAGATAACTTAGTTTGTTGTTTGTATCAACAACCAACCACTACTGCTCGTAAAGTCTCCTATAACAGGTACACGTGGCGATCCGTCATCGACCGGGGACAGTTGAGAAGTGGGTACATACTGTAGTCATGGTCAGGTTTGGAATGTGACTTTGCCCTGATCCTGCCTGGTCTTCTTATATGTGGGAAAAGCGATGACTGTTGAAATCTGAAGCTTCAAAATGGACACAGAGTTATCTGAGCCGTGACACTAAGAGTAGAATACTGAGCGTGCCTTGACCCAGAGGTTCTATCTGTGGGAGTGCCCTGCCACTCATAGAGGACGGTTTATAAAAAAATAAATTCTTCCTTTATATTGTTGTTTATTTAATCACACACATACGTAGAAGGGATCAAAATTGACTCTGAGGAGGTCAAATTAGAGACAATCTTTCCAGATGATGGTCTTATTTAATTGACTTTGCTCATTTGTACCCACAGATGTCAATGGGGACTTCTGCAGAGGTGACACCTGACCTGGTATTTGTCTTACAGTAATACCAGGCTAAGCTATGCTGTCAGTTTGTGTTGCAGAAAGTTCTAGTAGCCTCCTGCCCATTGACTCTCTCTTTGTCTCTGTCTGTCTCTCTCTCTCTCTCCACACACACACACACACATACACACACACACACACACACACACACACACACACACACACATACACACACACACACACACACACACACACACTCACACACACAATCAAAAACAATCACTGACCTTCCAGTTCCCCCATTACAACATTAGTGCTTATGATCAGAGCAGGGCGGGTGGCAGCGGACGCTTTGATGTCTCCCTGATACGACCAAACCCGCAGCAGCTGCTCTCAGCTCTATTTTTGGGGAGGCTGCTGTGGGCCCTTAGAACAGGGCTTCCTTAACACACACACACACACACACACACACACACACACACACACACACATACACACACACACACACACACACACACACACACACACACACACACACACACACACACACACACAGACACACACACACACACACACACACACAACACACACACACACACACACACACACACACACACACACACACACACACACACACACACACACACACACACACACACACACACACACTCATCCATCTCAGATCACTCTGTCTTGCACACATCCAGGCCATTCTAGGGAAGGTGGGATGCAGTTGACTTGATAGAAAAAGGCACATGTCCAACTTTATGCTTGTTAGTCTAATTAAAAATTGGGATTTGTCCCACATCTCAAACAGTCTAATGTGACACATTCAGTATGGTTTGCATTATTACAGTATGAGCCAGCAAATGAGCAGAAACAATGATGTTAAGTTGGCTATGTATGTGGTTTCCTGCCTTGTCGGTCAATTATCAATACCTAGGTTCATTCACGAACAGCACAATAGCTCAGTTGCTGGAGCCCTTAATGAAACCAGGTCAGAAATTTACTCATGATGGGGGGAGGAGTGTCTTTGGGCTTTTCTTTGCTGAAAAGAGGGAAAGGCTTGTCACAATGAATTTGAGGTTACTGTCTATTTTGCCTGCAGCAAATCACATTGCCCTGCAATTCTAATGTATGCCTAAATCTCATGAACTTTCTTCGGAGAGGGGCATTATTAACCCATGGTATGTCACGAACAATAATTTCTCACTGGATGAAAAGCACATTAATCATATGTAATGTAATTCATTATATGCGTTTATTTCAACAATGTCAAAATACCAGAAAATAATAATATATACGTAGGGGAGAACGGGGTAATCTGAGCCACTTTTTACATTTGCTCCCCTCTAAGCGATCTAAAATGATTTATCACTCAAATTTACACATTTCCCATTAATTCAGGATGTTTCCTAGAAATGGGCATTAGCAGAATTTCTTCAAGACAAAGGGCAGTGAAAATATGATTGTTTTAAAAAAAGTTGTGATGTGGCTCACTTTACCCCAGCTGTGGGGTAAACTGATCCACTTACTTTTTCCACTCTGAAACTACCATAACAACACATATTGTAACAGTAAGAATCCTGAAAGCTAGCCACACATTCCAGAACTAATGTCGGACTAGTAAAATGATGATGGGGTTTGGTCAATTAAGCAAAGCAAATTTTCTAAACACTTGAAAGTAACTCTGAACAAAATACAAAATCAAATACCACATATTATAATTCAAAAGGTTTTAATAAGATTCAAATGAAAGATAGAACCAGTTAGATTAGAACACAGTCTGTGGTCAGAACACAGGACCCTTAGAGCCAGCTAGTGTCTGGGGGTCAAAGCATAGGAAAATCAGAACCAGCGAGAACAGCCTGGGATTCAGAACACAGGAGAAGACCCAACTGGATTATAACATCAGCCTGTCATACTCTACAACTAGGCCTACTCTACATTCCAGCCCTGAAGGTTACAGGGAAAGATGAGAAGGTGCTCTTTCTGTGTGGTTGCCCCAAGTCGTCTTCCTGGTGTATTTCCTTGGCATGATGGCTTTTCTACAATGTGTATGACATTAAAATAAAACATATGTCATGTAATATTACATTAAAATATGTTTAGGACTAAACTTAACTTGTGCCTTGTGGTGGGGGAAAGTGAGACAGTGGCTCACTTTCCCCCACAGCATTTGGCTCACTTTCCCCCACCACCACAATTTGAGAAAAAACTATCTCTCTTAGCATTTCAGGCTAATCTTCAGTTATCAGCATCACATGGTTTCATATGTTGGTAGTTCATCAACACGTATGATATAAGTGTTTCTACGTGAATACATTTGCTTTGGCACAACAGTTGATTAAGTTGACAGCAAGAAAATTTACTTTTACATGCAAAATACCTATTTTGGTGAAAAAAACATGCTTACCACAGCACCATGAGGTCCTCTCTTTCAGGGCCAAGGGGAAATGAGAGGGCCTTGAAAACATATATCTCACATGACCACAAATGTTTTCCGTTGCCTAGATACAGGGGGTGGCTCACATTACCCGATGCCTCAGATTCCCCCGTTCTCCCCTATATTTTAATAAAGAGCTGTCTATTTTTTCATTATGTAATTTTGTTCATAATCAACGAGATCATAAGTAAAGAATGTGTCATATTCTGTAAGAAAGACATTTTTATTTATTTATTTATTTTTATTTATCACCTTTATTTATTTCAGGGAGGGGCCATTGAGAACAAGCTCTCCTTTCCAATGACAACCCGGTTACACACAAAACAATCCTAAAATTACAGAGCATATGAAGAATAATGAATACAGGAATCCCAAAATTATGCAATATTATGGTTTTAGTGCCTGATTTCAAGCTTAGACATTCTGCAGTGTATTAGCTCTTGCTGCTACCACAACCACATACAGTAATGCCATTTGGTGATTGTTTGAACACTGAGTCACACGGCACACATCTATCATGTGCGATTCTTGGACGGATATAGTGCAGGCAAATTGTTCAATCACTAAATGTTTCAATAATTAATATAACAAATGTGTTCAATGAAACAAAACTAAATAAAATGTGTGGTTATAATGGTTGCTGTGATCTGATGCAATTGTGCACCCAAACACAGTAGTGAAGTCTCTCAATCGTGAAAATTAAATAGAAGCAGGGCTGTTTACCGAGCAGTCTTGCAATAGGGAAAAAGGCGTTTTTAATGTTCCACAGAAGCAAAAGTACTAATACAATGCACTCTGACTCACCAAAGCAACATTAATGCGATCGTGATCAACAGTGAATACTGCAAAACATTAATGGTTCGAAGCCACCAACTTAAGCAACCATTCAACACAAAATGGTTTGCTCACAACCTAGTCACAAGAAGAGAATGATGCAGGAGAAAGACAATGATCTGAAAAGTCCTTCAAAAATATGTTCCTGCTCTACACGGCTGTTTTCTAACAAACAATGTTAGTTTATTGCCCCCACTACCCACATTATGAAAGCTTCAAATGGCATAACAGACTGGTAAGTGGATGTGGCAACCATTTACTTTGAATAGCCTGAGGCTAATGCATTGTGTTGAGGCCTTGCTTGTTTGAACTATAATGACTCACCCAACAGGCCCCTATGAATAAACCTTTCTCATAACTCACATGTCATTAAACAGCATATCAAAAGTCTTGCACTTTAATGGCATCAGAGTGAATTGTGTTTATTTTACAGTTGTCAAAAACAACAACAAAAACAAGTAGCATTAGCATTTGTGACAAAAGAAGAAAGCTCGTGTGTTTAAATGGTAAGACACTGATAACAATTTCCTTTAGATGACAGCGTGACAGGTTTATGCTTTTATAACTGAGATTTGTTTGTGTAAATATAACGGATGAAGTGATGCTAAGCTAAGCTAACTATGCGAGGCATGGAAAGGGGATCTGCTTAATACTGATGTCTAGGCAACAGTTTTAAAAAACTGGGCCCTGATATCCCCTCGGTGCTTACGAGCCTTAATCCAATTTTAGAACCACAACCAAGTTGCATTTTAGTCGGAGGATGGAGGCTTGGTCTCTGAGAGGGAAGTTAAATATACACTGAGAAACTCTCGCTCTCATCTTAGTCGGTATAGTGGGACAGACTTCAGATGCCTATACTGTGTGTCTGTGAAAATCCTCAAAGACACCCATCACAAAAACAAATATAACTCTTGTTATATAACTCTTGTTGTATACCTGCTTTATTCTAAAACATATAGGTGCAATTACATATAATGCCATATGACTACACACAACAAAAGCCTTTAACACTGTGCTGAAAAGCAATAACTGTCTATTCACATGCTCTTATTATTCACCGTCAGGTGATCACTCATGATGACAATTAATAATTGTTGTGTAAAACATTAAAACTACTTTGTTACCAGTTATACGTGCTATATGAGTAGTTAAAGAACTAAACATTGAAAATGTCCTTGTATCAATCTGCTCACAACCTCATCGTGTGTCATTACCAATTTATTTCTTGATTATACAGAGGGTTATCACGAAGTGCTAACAATTTGGCGGACAATTAAATCTAATCATTTTTACTAATGTTTCATTAACAACACTTATGAAAGCAACATGAGTAACAAATCCAGTGGTTGTAAAAATGTGTCCAAACTGGTCAGCATTATGGAGGACCACAGGTGTCATGGAAATGTTTACATTGATTGATATTTTATTACTAAATAAAACATAGATACAATAAAACAAATAAAAATCTATTGAATTATTTGATCTATAAAGATTCTAAATTTAATTAAATTATATTTAAATTGGAGAAGAATAATCATTAATTTGCAAAAGGATACCTGAATCCAACCACAACCAATAAATACATAATTTTTAAATTGATCAATGAATAGTATACCTACTTGAGAAACAACATGAAGTGGCTGCTCTGTTCATATTATGGGAAGTGGGCCTTTTAACCAAAATGAAAAACATCAAACCCATGCCAGGCCTGTTTTGTTGTCGTCCACAGTCGCTGCTGCAGGGAATTCATACAGAGTTTGCTTCCCTGTACAGAAGATGATAAATCCACCTGCTGAATATAAACAAGATCATTGTAGATTCTCCTCGCCGGTCTGGATCATTGCTGTCACCGGAATTTGTTAAATGGCCACTATGGAGGTAGCATACGCTTATAAGGATTTGGTTTATATTTGTCCAGGTCCGCCTGCAGCAACCAAATCTTGTCCAGCATGCTGTGCCACATCAGAATAGTAACAGAGATATTCTATACTATTACTGACAAGTTCGGCTTCACATAGAGGTTTTATGTGCCAGGGTTATACACACCTCAGTATATTCCTTCAGAGGCAATGATACTAAAGTTCTCAGTAGCAATAATGACACCTGACATTTTCACTTGTAAAACAAAGAAGACATAGAGACTTGCCATATGGCAGACAGCAATACAAATGAGTTACAACCTAAACTTCCTGCTTGCTAAATCAGCTCCACAGAAAACCGGCAGTGTGTGATAAGCAAACTTTCCCCAGGTTTCACAGTGTCTGCCGGCGTCAGGGCAGAGGGCCCAGCAAGTGCACGACATGGTGTTTCTGATTCCAGGCAGGTGCTACTGCTGCTGTAACACTAAACTAATCCTAGGCTGATCAGCAGTGGAAACAGTACAAACTGACCCCAGACAAACTGGAGCAACATGCTGTGCTCGACACCACTAATGTGAGACCCCGACAAAGATACTTTGATTTAATGCCTTCTCTTCCCCCCACTCCTCCTCCCCCGATTCTCCTTAGGAAAGGTCACCATGAGGCCACCATTGCTAGCACAGATGAGACGATAAACCTCAGAGGTAGGCTACATAGAAGCCATAGTTAATACGGATATGTAGGCTATACAAAGGTGCTTGGACCGACCCATTGTTGCTAGCAACAATGCCATGAATTGGCTTATCGCTATCAACAAACAGGTAACGTGCTTTTACTGTAGAAAGTGTGAAAATAGGCCTGTCAATATTCAAAAAGTTGTTTAGGCCAAAATACATAATTAAAACCAAAGTATAAGTCGATAACTAGCTTAGATCAGTAGAATTATTGCTAGCTATGGTCGGTCGGTGCGAGCCCTTTTGATTACATACCAGTTTACAGAGCCCAGGCTGTGTATTAACACCTGCTTTTTTCCAGCACACACGTACAGGTTGTGTATCATGAGTAGATTTTCACAGATTTTGACAAAGAGTAATTTTGACAACACGTTTACTCCAAAGTAGATGTCCCAAACTTTAATGTTCACGCAGCTATTCTGAAATATGGTTGAAGGTTGAACGTTATGATCCTCGGCAGGATGATAGGCATTAGTGACTAAAAATTTCAGAAATAAGCAAAGTGTAGTTCGTTATCAAGGCATAACATCTTTATTGTTATACACATATCTTCATCTCCAAAGACTTTGCACAAATCAGTGGGGTAACATGAACCTTGAGATATCAAAATTCTCCCGCAGTTCCTCGTTACATCCGAAAAATACTCAAACAAGTCCATCTGCCTTTCACTTCCCCAAATGGTACATACAGTACAACCAATTAGAAATAAAGTACTTTTTTCCCACTGTCAAACATTATCATATGTGCATTACATTACCAATTACAAACAAGTTATAGTCATTGTCAAAATACAGGTGTGCAAATTGTTAGAAAAATACCAACTCATACCAGATTCTGGATTGTGCTCTGTAAAAATCCTTACAAATAGTATATAATAATCTATATATAAATGACTCCAACATGCAATGTTGCATTTCCAAAAATATCCCATAAACAGGCTGTTCTGTTAAACCCTCCGAAAACGCCAGTCTTCACCATGCTCCCGTGAAGACACTTAAAAAAAGAAAAAGAGGGTGTAGCAAATCATCAATTCAATGCATCACATTTGTAATTTAACAAATGTGTTTTTAATAATTGATTTCTTGGTCTGCTTTTATTGGCTTTTATTCCAGATTTAGAATACACTTTAGTAGTTTCCATGTTGTGGACAGTTTGCAAAACATCTAGGTGGCTGAAGCATTCGCCAAATGTAACGTGCTGCTCATTGTGTAACAGACAATATAGTCAATAACTTCAAAAGTGAACTGCAGCAAAGAAAACCTAGCCATATTAAAGCCCTTCTTTATGATGACCCATGTTCACAAGCAAGCACATCATTTTTACAATGAATAAATAATTAATCTTGGTAGTGATGACAATAAATGTCAATCATATAAATAAACCACTTTAAAAAAAATATATATTAAAGAACCTCATGCCATACCTGCGACAAAGACTATAAAGAGCTACGATGACGCAAGTTAAAAAGCATGATTCAGGTGATGACAACAGTCAAAGTATCCCCCACACGACAAAGTTAAGACAAGGATGGCATCTCTTTCCCTCGCCCCCCCCCCTTCCTCATCTTTTTTTTCTGAGGTAAACAGTAGTACTGTCGAAGACTTTTAAAGGCATCTTTTCTTCTCCCTGGTGCCACATTCCCCATGGCCTCGACCTGAATAAACTCAAAATTCCGCCGTCCACAAGACCGTCTTGATCCACTCCAAAAATGCACACGAGCCCTGCCAGGGTTTTCCAGAAGCAGCCGTGTGAACTGCGCTTTTTGCATTTTAACGTGTATAGTGAGACAGTGAAAACAAAAGAACAGAGTGCAGGAATTCACGCAAACAAGTTCTAGGCATGTACAGTGACATAATTTCTCCTTCTGAATTTAATAAATAGCATAAGACATCTGTTACTTCACTCTCACGGAGCTAAGTAGCTTTTAAAGTGTGAAACCTCCTTACCGAACACAGTGCCGGCTGTTAATCGTCATCCTTTCTCAGAACCAGTCATTCGAACTATGAGAGTCTGACAAAATAAATAATTTTCTTCATAATGGTACAACCCACCCTTTTTGTTTTGGCAAAATATACTATAAGTTTTCCTGAAAAAATAAAACATATTGCTCTTTCAGTAGTGTCAAATTACAACTCAATGGTTAGCGATGAGTCAAATTTCAGAATAAAAGGGAGAACAAATAGATTTACTTGAGCAGAGATCTTCAACTACAAGCATATGACTGTAGGCAAACCAACATTCAGAGAACGATGATGAACGAAGAAAGAAAAATGGCTACGATAAAACAAACAAAAAACAAATTGTTAAAACTGTACCATGCATGGGGCGTGTTTCAGGGCATTGTATCCCGGGTTACAATGGACACAGAGCTCGAGAAAGCTGCGGTGATGATTGGGTAAACAGAGTAAGACTGGCGAGTGACCGTGCTAGCACTGACTGCTGGCAACGGTCGTTTCCAGTTTCCTGTTGCAGGAGTGGTGGTGAACCCCAGAAAAAACGCATGCTCCCGCTGCGACTAAACTCCCCACCACCAACCACCACCCTTCCTCCTCTCTGCACCGCCGGGCTCGCATCTCCCATCAAAACGTCAGATGGCAAAATAGAAAGGCAGCTGTTTGCTCCCATCATCTAAAAGTGCATCTCCACACTCTTCCAGCAAAGTTCGTCAAGCCCACCGCCACCTCTGCCAAGGCAGGGGGAGTGGGCCACGGAGACCAGTGCTTGGATCAGCACACGTGTGGGTTTCAATTACTTCTTTTTTTCAGACTTTGTATGTTTGGTTTTTCTTTTTTATACTTTAAACTTTTTTTTATTTTTATCTTCTTTTCTTTTTTTTTTATACCTCAATAGACACAACATTTCATCTCAGCTTTCAGAGAAGCCAAAGGGCTGCTAATACACGGTGCTGGCCCTAAAGAAAGGCCCACAACAGGTTGGTGGTAGCGATGCCTTCCTCCTGATTCTCATCGGCGTCACGTTGATTCCTAGACACCCACGGCCGCCACCCGTATTCTCGCTGGCGCCATTTTCATTTTTTCCAGGCCGGAGATAAGACTGTTCCGGTTGCCATGGTTTCACTGCAACGTGAAAAGAAAAAGAAGTTTGTTTGGTCTTAGTTGGCTGCTCATCAACTTTTTAGACACACGTTTCGCCACATACAGGACACAGGGCACATGAGTGGATCCATCTTTGGAAATACATGAATTCATCTGGCACTTATTCACTGTTGTCAGTGAGTTAAAGGTGTCGAGAGGAAAACAAACAAACTTACCTGAGAAACAGCATCATCATGTCAGAAAATGGACAAATATAATTGCAAGGCCAATATTCAGCAGCATCACCATAGCAACAAGGATTGCATTAGGACCCTGCAAAAAAATGACATTATGATAAAGATCAGATATAGCATAATAATTAACAACAATCAACAATCAAATCATGTGTGCTGTCTATTCTTCTCAAAACAATGTTTAAAGTAACTATTTGAGGAAATAGAGGAAGAATTAAAGGAATAGTTTAACATTTCAGGGAAACATGCCCTTTGTTGCCAAAGTTAAATGAAAGAATTGAATTGAAAATTGAATGGTAAATGTGCCTATGACAATGACTGTTAGCTTAGCTTGGTCCATGCCAAGAAATTGTCCAGAACATGACCCCCATAAAATGCAGATTGTTATTTTTATGTTACATCAAATGTATGCAAGCTGTTTCCGGTCTTTATGCTAAGCTAAGCTAACCAAACATCTTACAAACTGTAAAGCGACATACGGGTGGTATAAATCTTCTCACCCAAGTCTTGCCAAGAAAACAAATAAGCCTCGTTGTGAAACCATTCCATCAAAAACACTTACTGTTTCTTCCATGCCTTCTGCAATCTCCATACTGGCTTTCTTTGTCTCTGAGAGGCTCTTTGGCTTTAGGGAATCCTGCTTCCTGAGTAGGGAGGCTGGCTTAGGGGGAGTGGGAGTACCATAGGACCTAGGGGGTGGTGGGGGCATGCGTGCCAGGTCCAGGGCACTAGGCTCTTCCTCAGCTTCCTCCTCAGGCTCCGGGGGCAGAGGGGCCTTTGAAGGGGGCTTGACGTAGTAACTGTGGTACTCGGTGTGGAGCTCGCCATTGACTGGAACTGCAGGAGGCTGAGGAGTCTGAGGGGGCTGCGGAGTAGGTGTGGGGGTAGACTGCTGGATCTTAGTGGGTTTAGGCGGAGCCTCGGCGTGCACATGAGAACTTTTGGGGCCATCACTGACGGACGGCTTCTCTTCTTTACTGAGCTTTCTACTAGACCGCTCATCCTTGCTAGTCTTGTGACTTGACTTTTCTTCTTTGCTTGTCTTGCGGGACGGTTTTTCCTCTTTGCTGGTCTTGCGGCTGGTGCTGTTGGCTAGCTGACCCTTCTTCTTGCTGGAGTGGGGCGAGGGGGGAGGCGAGGCTTTAGGACTGGTGGCGGCCGAGTGGGGAGGGGTGGTACCTTTGCGGTAGAAGTGGGGAGAACCTTTTGGGGAGTTCTCCTTCTTTTCTACAGGGACCTCTTTAATCTCCACAGGCTCCTTCACCGGTTGTTTTACGTAGTCGGGTCCTGCAGAGGTGAGAGAGATGATGCTTAATTAACAATTTTCACATGTGCCTTTACCTGTACAACTGCATCACCTCAGTTTGTGCCTCTAATGTATTATCACTACATAATAGAGAGCAAAGACATATCATTATGTTTCATTGATAGGTTTTGGTAGCAACTTGAGTCTGTAAAGTAAATATTAATCCAACACCAGCAGCAGACAGTTATCTTACCTTAGCCCACAAGTAAACCCATAAACCCACAAGTTTTGTTTGAGAAAATCAATGTAAAAGTTAAACCTTTTAGAAAAAAGCTCTGTGACTTGACTATAGTGATATAGGCCTATATACGTGAGAGGCACAACGTGGGGCTAACCTGCCTAATGCATACTGTATACTGTCTGATAGTAAAATATACAGGCAAGATTCAATCAGATAGGGGGCGCCTTTAGCTCAGTTGGTAAGGCGTCCCCCTCCCGGGCCGGGCCCAGCAGCAGACCCGGGTTCGATTCCCACCCGCGGTCGTACTCTGCATGTCACTCCCCTCTCTGCCCCATTTCACCTCTGTCTCTCTGCACTATCAATAAAGCATAAAAATGCCCAAAAAATATCTTTAAAAAAAAAAAAAGATTCAATCAGATATTGTTCAATGATGACACAGGAGATCCAACCAAGCCCTGGATCAACACCCAATGCTATTCTGACATATCTGATCCAACTGCTTTCCAAGAAGCCAGATTAGGAAGAAAATAAATTAGCTATCCATCCTGCTGGAGCTAAGCCTGCCCCCAAGCTCTATTTAAACCAGAGCTGGTCCCTAAGCATAGTTGAATTTTCAAATCAAATATTCATGAATCAACATTATATATGCAATGATTCTGCAAAGACCGAGTACAGGGAGGGGGAAATAGACTGATTAATGCAGGGTCACAAGCACCATTTCACAAAGGGAGCCTCCTCTGCAGGCTCATCTTTATCATCAGCCATTCTCTTTTATCATCAGTATGTTGTTTTTCCTGGAAAGGCCCTTGTCACATCAATTCCCAGCACCCAGCCAACACAGCTACAGATAAAGAGTCGACCCTTAGGGTGCAATAATGCCTCTCTTACACGGTTTGCTTGAAACAGTTTAGTGAAAAAAGATTCACAATGATACGACTGCATTTAGAATAAACGTGCGCTCCTCTTTTATTTTGTATCTTTTGAATTTTCAATATGGACACTACACTACGTCCTCTAAATGCGTAGACAAAACAGCCCAAATCTGAATGTAAATGACTTTTGTGAGAAGAATGACACTTTAACCGTCCCTTTGTTCTGCTCTGAATTAATATCGGGCTCTTTCTTTACCTGTTTTTTTCTTTCACTTTGCCTAGATTGGACGTGTCAGATTGACTAACACAAGGGACAATGCTGCTTTGTTTGAAATACATCAGAGGGCATGAGCAGTGGAGGATCCTCTGCAGCCCATATAGCACATTTGAAAAAAGATGGAAAGAAATATAGAAAACACACAGACAATTGACTTTACACATTTAGAAGGAACAATTTTGAAGACAGATTACTGATGTTCAACTCTAAAAAAATTTGCTTGATTTTCACTCCCATTCACCGCCACCAGACAGGCTTAATCATTATTATGTCTTCATGTGTTGGTGCCTTCAGTATTGACTGGGTCACTTGGTTGGACAACTAGTTAATCTTAAAGATCAATCCAAAAAGGATTTAGGAGAGGTTTCTTATATGCACGCCACCTATGCACCGTAATTCAGGGGGAAATCATTTATATTGATTTAGATGACACTTATCACCTGCAGGAACAGTTGAGCAGAACTCAAAGCCAGAAGATAACAAGTGTATCCCTTATCAGCGTAAACAGCCTTTAGTCTTTTGGGCCTCGGTACTCTTAAGCCCAAAGTATTATTCGGCCGTGTGGCATTCCTCGTTTGTTTCATAACAGTCACAACCAATAAGACCTACTACAAAGAGACTGGGGCGGGGGGGCATTTTAACATCTGCAGGGGCTTAATATATCTGCCGGGATTAATTTCACACCATAACTCAATAAGAGTTAGTACTTGCTGGGCGGGCCAGGACAATTTCACTCTGTTTGGGGACAGATTCCTGCACAGGGTTCCAGGCATTTTCTGAATGGTTTTGCAGCACTGAAATGACGGCCAGCCTCCCGCTCGCATAGAGGCTGCAACACCGGCAGTCACTAAAAACGACTTCCACTCCACTCCTAAGGCTATGCGTAGTTAGAAACATGCTGAAAATAAAGAACACTAAAAAGCTTTGCAATTTTTAGGGAGACTTGACTTTGTTAATTCAATCTCACTACTTGTGCTTGTTTTGTGGATATTTTAGCATGTGTAGATGTTGTTGTGACGAGCAAGTGAAGATTTATTGGGCACACTCACTCAACCAAGGAATTTTGCCAGGTCAGCTGCATGTACTGAGACTCAATTACCCAAATGGCCGAGGTGTTTCTTTCAACTGAACATTGATCAACTAGAGTCTGCAGCCCTCCTCCAAAGAGGACCCTTTAAAATAGGCCATGGTATTAGTCAAGAGCAAAACTACTCAGCACAAATAAGCACAAATGAAGATAATGGATGATTAAACTTCTTTTGGAGAATCTTTTGTTCAAATGTAAGATGTGTGCAAATCAAGAATTTTTTAATTTCTTTCAAGAAAAGCTCAACTTGGATGTGTATCATTCTCTCTTCGAGGAAATTAGACTACAAGCTTTTGTTTAAGCCGCGGTTGCCAGTTCTGTTCATGTTAATCCGCAGCACATTTTCTGCTCCAGTGCTCTCTCAGCAAAACACACGCGCTGATACACCACACACACACACACACACACAACTGTGCACTCACACAAAATGCAACGGATCGACTGTTTAAGACCCATCCTAACCCCTACTGACCTTAATATGAGACGCACAGCGGTGGCACGAGGCAAGATCCAGTATGTGTGTTCATGCATGGTTGTACATCTGTTGCCAACTGGCCAGTGTGGATTGTGGATACTGGATTCAACGGAAGATCCATAAGTGGACATTAGTTTAAAATCTCGAGGTTATTGTTGTCTTATGCAGGATGACAGGTCCTGGTAGCTGCCTTGCCTTTACACCCTTGTCAAATGCACTAAACAGTCAACTGGGACAGAAATATACATTTCAAATTGTTTGCTGCTAACATGATTCATTGTGTCTATATGTCAATTACAATAATATGTCCTCAAAATGGTCGCATTTGCATTTTCTTGTATTTTGCACTTTGTTAATGGTGGCATTTGATAACATTTTATTTTCCACACATTCTAGATATATATAAAAATGTTTAAGTATAAGTCTATTCTGTTTTTGTTTTTACCTCGACATGTTCTCTATGACAAATGCATTAACGACTCATGACTCAGTTTGTAGCGTTTTCTCTTTCTTCCTCCTACTCACAGTGGCAGATGGGCAAGAGGAGCTGTCATTGTTTGGCCAGATTACTTCCGCTACACACACACACACACACACACACACACACACACACACACACACACACACACATGCACGCTTACATTTGCACAAGCACATGCAAATATAAGTATACCACATTGTCTGTGGCTACTCGTTGCGTGTAATCACGGTCTTCCTGTGCTTTGTTAGTAAGTGCCAGCACGCAAAGCAGAACATGGAAGGCCACGTGTTGAACATGGCATTTGATTGATGTATGGCAGAGCCATATTTGGACTAGAAACAGGTCAGGATACATCTGCATATTTGGGAAAGGGCACCATTTATCAAACATTTTTCTTGGAAGTTTGCCTCAAACCTCTTTCATAAAGGGCTGACACAGTAATGTATAATCAAATGAGTGCAATGACCCATCTGCTTAACATTACCTAAGGATTAGATAACATGTCCACAAATCTTACACATAAAAAAAACAGCTTTTGAAATTTATTTGGAAAAGAATCATGGATTATGGTTTATCTTAAAACAAATTTATATGCTGTATCCTTGAAAGACACAAGAAGTTTTGGCATAACTTTAAACTTCAGCCGAACTACTGTCTTGTCTCCACGAAAACCTGCTGCCACGAATATAAAGCAGCACCTGCTCATGTCCGCTTGTTCAGCCCTGACAGGTCCAGGCTTTTATAGTTCCACCTGGTCCAAGTGTACTTTGACTGGGTCAAACAGGGCGGAGTGGGATCCCAGCTCGGCCCCCCCAACCCCAACCTGTCCTCAGCCAAAGTGACGGGCTGAAGGAAGGGACAGCTGCACTGCGTCAGCCCTTGAGAGGGGTGTGTGTGTGGGACTGAGCTCCTCTCAGTGCATAAGGATTTCAGCTATGTCTCCATCAGACCCCGGCGAGCACCAAAGATAGCCCAATTAACGTCACAACGTGGGCCATGCCCAGCTAACGCGCTGCTCCCCCTCCAGGGTGCTGTATGTGAACCAATCATAAAGGTCAGGGTCCTGTTCCCTGTGACCCTATCTTCCCTTTTGAAGTACACACTCCCAATCTGAGTGATAATCTGCTATGAGTCTGAAATGTCAATTACAAACAACAAGGGGCTTTGGACCCTTGGTTGTTACCCTAGAGGAGTTATTAGAAGCTGGTCGGGGCGGGGGGGGGGGTAAATGAGAAAATTTCTGCTATAGAGGAAGACATTGAGGAAGTAAGTTCGGGAAAGTCAAAGTTCTTTCTTGTGTCACATACAGCGATTGAGCGACTGAAACATCAGGATAGACAAGTTTATTGTCACCCACTTGCTATATTAAGTACACAGTGCAATTCTTCGTTGATCTTCACAACATGGTTGACTCTTTGTCCAGTAAGCTGTAAATAGGGGAAACTGTTTATACTCACACATGATATAGACAAACCGTGAAGCAGCAACAAAACAAAATTAGGCCGCTCTGGATTCCCCTAACTGCTATTAGACAAGAACAAGTCTTCTTTTCAAATGAAATCCACATATGGTTAAAAAGAGATGTCGGGCCATTTTGCAGGTGCCTGTCAGGCATTGGCCTGGGCTTGACATAACCACATACGTAACTGTGGGGCTCGGATGTCACCTTGCGCTGCACATTATCATCATGACATCGGCCACTTTCTCTCTTTCGAGCTGATCTGACTTTTAAGGCAAGGACACTCTCCCCACGGAGTTGTGAACCTGGAGATCAACCGGCCTGCCAAGCATGACCGCCGTTTTCCACAACACAAACACGCCGCGGGATGTCTCTGGCCCGGGCCTTGCCATTTCTGTGGCTTAGCAGAGGGACATGCTTGAATGGGTCCCATTGTCAATCTATTTGTCACCCACTATTTTGTGGTGCCTTTTGGCAAGGGCCCAAGGTCGGCTAGCTCATAGGCCTATAAATATTGCCCACAGTGGAGGAGGCGAGTATAGATCTTACACTATAAATAAACAAAAAAAGTATATATGGTTTGACCTAGCCCTTCTGGATTTTCTAGAAAATTTATAACAACTTTTGCATATGCATCTATATTATAGCTAAAGAACTATTTGAAATGAATTACAGGCTTATCAGGTCAGTATATGGATGCTTGCCTGAGGTAATGCTTCTATAGAAACTAAGTTTTGATTGGACGACTGCATCACAAGGTCTTTGACAGAAAAGGATACCTCTACCCCTCACTATTTATGTAGTTTTATATTGCCTTGTTAAACTCAGCTTACCTTGTAAATGAACTAAACAGAGTTGAGTCGCAACCCTACGCTGTGAGCTGCTGTGTACTATGGCAGTGTGCCTTATAAACGCCCCAGGCAAGAGGAAAGATGAGAACCGATTGGTATTAGAAGGAATTTGTTTCCTTGACCGCCACTCACATACTGTACCTCTAAGACACTCCCCAGGCTCCACTAAAGCACATCTTTGATATGAAGGAACACTACTAAAATAACAGAAAATTAATGCGCTTTTTTACACTCTTTGGCAGATTTTATGGCTGCAAATTTGAGCAAGTCTTTCCGAGCAGTTACAATAGGCCCTTTGAGAGCAAAGACGGGGCTTCCTTCCAGAATACAGTAACCTGCTTTAAGCTGTCTCTGCTGTTGTCTAAGCACATACACAGTCTTCCATTGTTATGTTATAAGTCATCCTCAATATCTCTAGTCTTCGATTACAGTCCTGAAATCCAAAACCATACGCTTTTGTGCATCCAGAACAAAATCATTTCTGACTCAGACACAGGGTGTGTGAACAATTCTAAAACTGAATTATTCATATAAAGTAGCCAACCTCCTACTATTTACCCAACGTCTAAATGATATAAACATAGCTTGCAAGGACGGATCGGTTGTTTCAGGATTTTGTAGCTAAAAAAAAGGTATAGTGGTGGTGGTGGTTGGGGATTTAAGAATAGCATGGCTAGGTAAATGTCCCACTGTAGGGGGAAACCCCTCCAGGCCTGTTTGGCAGTCAAGGACTGCAACTTCATCTGCACGTTAGTCAGGCCATGTCTCAAATGTCTGTAAGCCTTAAAACCTTGCTTGCATGTTTAGCTACCAAAAGGTTCATGCAAACGTAGCCACTTAAGGCCGGACACTGCAAGTGAAAACAGATTTTGGATACAGCCCTTTTTAATCTTATAAATCTAAATATACTTACAGATAATGGCTTTAAAAGATTTTTGTATAGGAGAAATACAAAGATGCAAACAGACAAGGTTTTGTAAGATAAACACCTAAATGTGGATTTTGGACCGTTTATTTATACTAGTATAAAATAAGACATATTACGGAAGCTTAACAGCCCAAAATCTCAAAATTGATCGATGATTGAAAAAAAAGCAACGTTGTCTTGTCCAAGTCCATGTATTGCATTTCATCACGTGCAATAAACACATCTAAACTAAATGACCCCCACAGTGGACCTGCAGTCCAACGGTTTCTTAATCAGACTGTGGGAAAGTATCTAGAGACACAAGGGACATCCCTGCTAAGTCTCCGTGAGGCCCACACTTTGCCACTAGGAACATGCTTTAGAATATCAGACGTGTGTTTGCACATTAACGTTTGTTGTTAAAGGTTACCTGGTTGGTAGAAGTTGGGGGAGAGCTCCCTAGCAACAGCCCTGGCGATTTCAGAGTCATGCACGGCCGAGATGGCAGCCTGCTCAGCAGCCTCGCTTTTTGTCCTTGCATGGGCCGTTCTGAAGAAAAAAGAAAAAAAAACAGAGACAATAGTAGAGATAAGTCAGAGGCAAATGCATAAAAAAACTAAAAACCATGGCTGAAGGATATGTGGTGGATAAATATATAGAAATATACACAAACACATTTTCTATTTATTTCAACATAATAACTCATGGGTCTATGTCTTTCATCATAATGATTGACAGGACAGCTTCCCTCTCTTTCTCTCTTTTCCCCCTCACTAACCCTCCATCCCTCCCTCTCCCTCCTCCTCATCTTTGAGATCCATCGCTCAGTCTGTCCCTCTTGGGAATGACATAACACAACCCCTGGTGCGTCTATCTCAAATCTTGATTTTTTTTCCCAAAATGGAGCGCAGCCATATCCAAGCAAGACCTTAATCCAGTCTGGAGCCCTGCACTAAATGATTACACATAAACACATATATGATCCTCGTATCGAATCGTATCGAAACGTATCGTATCGAGTCGTATCATATGTAAACAACAGGTGCTGTAGTGAAGGCCCATCAGATGCAGAAAAAAAATACTTTTAAACAACTTAGAAAGTATAAAGTCAATTATTCGATTAATAAATAAAAAGATACAACCAGCAATTTCACAAAATTTCAACGCTTTTTTAAAGGCCTGTGGGAACCCTAAAGTAATCACTTCAGAAGGTGACATACAAAGGAAGAAAAGAAAAATTTGACACTATGAAAACAAGAACTCAAAAGTATTAGAATAAAAACCTTGTATCACCAATAACCATCCCATCCTGATGCTCGCCAAACCAAAGGCAGAAGAGCAATACGTTTTGGGATCAATGTGAGTTTAGCATTAGCAGTGAGCGGTATAATGAGAGCGTACCAGGGTAAGACAGACCGAGGCCGGGAGGGGACCTGACCTGCTGAACAAATCTCTTGGAAACTCCCCTGAAAAGATACTGCACACGTTAACATGCTCGTGAAGATGCAAGAGAGAACCATAAGTATAGTATTATGCAACAGTGCGAGTAAAACCAGTGGATCACATTCTTACTGTGGTGACTTACTGTGAGTGGAACCCCTTATACAATGCATGACATTGCAACGTGCAAATGCAACTATCCAGATGGGCTGTCCACTCTAAGTATTGACAGCTGTGCCTTGCCAAACTCCTACTCATCCATCTCCCTCAATCAATGCTTCTGCTTTTTTTTACGATCCTTCTTCATTAGTCTATTGACACTGCATCCCTTCATCCCACCATCCTAACTCTTTTCCTCCCTCCCTCTTGTCTTTCTATGTTCGAGTTGACCCCAATGGACAGATGTCTCCATTCCAGACCAACTTCTCTGTCCTTGGACTCTGGCCTGTCCTGTTTTTTTTTGATGGGTAGGGGAACAGTGCCGATATTAAAATGCATGAGGAGCCATATGCTGGCGGGAGAGACGGGTCATTTCCTCTCCATAAATAAGAGGACAACGCTCAGGCTGTGTTAACAGGCGACACGGCCTCTGAAAACCACTGACCAGCTGCAGAAATTAAATCTTTTTTAAGACATTTCAAACAGTCACACACAGTAGTCTGGGCCATATACTGTAACACAACATGCTTTGCTTTTTGCCATGAATTACAAAAATGTAGGAATTTGTGTCAATTTATAGTCTTACTTAAAGTGGCTACTGCGAGGAACTTATGACGATTCTATTGGTCTCTTTGGACTAAAGCGGTAGTATTTTTAACGACACCAGCGCCTGCCGTCCTTAAGACCTTTGCGAGCTTGTGATGGCGGTGCGTGCATTTATTTAGGAAGCGACTAATAATGGTCATATGACGATGGTAAAGCAAAGTCAATTTTGATTTAGTAACGTTCGGGAAACAAAGGATGTTCTGGTCTGCTTGCCGTTAACCTTTTGGTCTAAGTTTCCGGGCGATCTAATCTAATATCATAGTATTAAAGCAAAGGCATTAATAAAAAGGATATAAAAATAGATTTTCTTTCTCTGATGGTCTGGTTTGCTGTTCCACGTCATTTATGATCATCAGAGGAAAAATAAGACTTGTTCATAACATTTCAACGTTCCTTGTAGGAGGTTTAAGATCACTTCACTGTTAAAAAATGAGATGAAAGAATTTCCAGTTGCATCACACCACTGACGTGTATACTGTAGAAACCCACTTGCCACACATGCTGCCACAAGGACATACATGCATCTATTTCTGAAACGTGTGAAATGTGTAGCCAAGCAAAAGGAGGTATGGATGTGACATAAATGTATGCAAGCACGCCCCCACGACACATCCTATGGATCTTAACAGTTCCCTTTTGGTGGAGTGGGCATAAAGTCACGGGCAGACACAGGACGCAATGCAGACTGCTCACAGACAGGATGTCTGGTCGCGGGAGGTGACAGGCAGAGAATGATGGGAGTGTGACAGAGAACTCGGACATGAGGAGAGCAAAAGCAAAGGCGAGAAAACATGGGCATGTGGAGAACAGAGATGTAAGGGTTGGTTGGTTTTCTTCCCTGGCATAGGGTAAATCTTAGACATGTTTTAATTAAACTAGCGACCCTCACAGACGCATTCCACCATGCACTGACTGTTAAACTCGCAATCATCTATTTCTTGTCCACTTGGGGGGGGGGGAGGCATCACAAGAATCTGTAAACACAACATTGACATATTATCTCCTTAACAACTTGATATTGGGAGCAAAGATAGAGATCAACATTCCTTTGGAGTAATGTTTGTGTACACACACCAACATCGACTCTTCATTTAGCTCAACAGGCAAATATCTGACTCTCTAGCTGCTGAATGCTCCATTTTGTTCAAAGCTATTGGCTAACTTTTTCTGCCACTCAGGACTGCCAGTGAGTGGCTTGCTGAGCCTACGTACAAAGAGTTTACGTCAAATTATGTTAGGCATTTCCTTGTCAATCACAGATTCAATGCAAAAATATGTGCGTAAACAACAATAAATATCAGTGATTCTTGAGAACCGGGACAAAAGGCTGTCTTCCATATGTTACTGCTGTTATGTTTAAAACTAAAAATATAAAAAATTGTAGATGTTATTAGGGATTAAGAATAGAATGTCTGGAGCAGAATTATCCCCTTCAATTTAATTGTATCATTATTATTTCAAATATATGACACTTGTTATCTTCTCACGACGTCCAAAACAGTGTGTCCTCAGAGAAGGTTTCAATCTTTCATACAGTATGCAATAAAACCTATTAAAAATGTACTTTAATGATTAAAAAGAGCTTTTTTCATCAAAAGCAACACTAAATAATCTCTCATATCAATAAAAACTGTTTTTCTACAACAGATTCATGTTTTATAAGGATTGTAAGTGGTGGGACAACTTCACTGTAAGTCAACACTGTCAGACATTTCATTATGTAAAATGTAATAAAATCAGGCGAAATAAGGGGCAGCTGTCACTTTGAAGGACCTCTTGTCAAATTCTACCTCTGCAGAGTATATTAGAGTCAAAAAGGCTCTGATAAGTGTTGTAGTTTTAGAATATTTTACATTCCGAATCTTGAAAGTCCTGTGTCACAACCATGATATGTCAACACCGACTTACAATTACTGAAGAAGTTATTTGAAATGTTTTGATAATTTTATTTTCCTGAAGTAGTTCATTCATACTAGCACCTAACATCAACAGAAAAAACAAATGGCTACTAGATCAATTCCATATGTTTAATAAACGTTAAATATGTCAACACTGCCAGACATGAAATCTGACGGAGTTGACATCTGACGGTGGTGATAGGCCAATGACGGTAAAAAAACAAAAGCTAGGAGGTTGTGTCAAAGCTTAGCTCAGTAGCTTAGTATATGTTGGATACATACATGTAATTTAATTTGCCTAAACATAGGGTTTGTATTTTTTCAACATTGCACCTGTTTTGTCCCACTTCTCAAGAATCACTGATATATGCTAGAGAAAGAAATAACAATATGCAAGCTAACAAATGCCCTTGTAGAAAGGTTTTATTCGTCAGACTGTCTGCAGCTTCCCTACTTGGGGCCGATCTGCCACTGAATATAAAGCAACACCTGTTCATTTTCTAGTTTTGGGCTCTGCAGGTACTCCTGTCTGGTTGAGTGCTTGGGAAGAGTCCAAGCAAATCAATGGTATTTGAATCCATGAATGCTCCTGCTGGATTCAATGCAAATATCACACACACACACACACACACACACACACACACACACACACACAAAAACCCGTTTGTAGAAATTTGGACAAGGTGTAGAAAGGAACAAAGGACTTTGAAGCAATTTTTCTTGGACTGAAGCTCTGTTTGAAAGCTGATATTGGATATAACTAAGGCCCGGTGAGATCCTTGGTGTGTTCTTCATTACTTCTGACAAAACGGATTGTGTGAAAAGTGTAGAGATAGTTTGGCAAGTCTGTGCGGCCGATTCTCTTTCTCTCGGGGGAATGTATTTGAGTGTAGAGGACGCAGGTGAGAAAAACAAGGAAAGAAAAGTGTTGAGGAAAATGCACATTGAGTAAATGGCATCGCAATCGAAAGGATACAAAACAGAACTGGAGAGAGAGGGACTGAGAATGAGACAGAAACGCTCCAGCAATGACTCCTGGGTATTTTATAACCGCTGAGGTATGCATCTCGGCCCCTCTAATTTTACTGTAGGGTTCAATTTCAAACCCAGGCTCCCATGTGGCAGGGTGCATCCTCATTTAAAGTTTTTCATACCACTGCTCTCCTGAAGAATAAACTATTTCTGTATCAATATAATGTGTGTGTGTGTGTGTGTGTGTGTGTGTGTGTGTGTGTGTGTGTGTGTGCGTGTGTGTGTGTGTGTGTGTGCGTGTGTGTTGTATGTGCACATTCCCCTGAGTGAATCTTCAGTCCATCACTCCCCAGGCTATGGCCTATTTGAGGAATCACCCTCACATATGCTGACACAGTTCTGAGCCCCCTTCGTCTCTTGGTCCTTTCCGTCCCCCACTCATCTTTCTTCTCTCCATCGCAGTGACCTATTGACTGGAATGCTGACTGGTATAGTATAAAATAAGACGCAAGATGAGTCTTGACCTTGTGCGCGGTAAACATCAGCACCAAGCCATCTCCCTTTGAACCTCATCACTCTCTTTCATCGCCCACTGCAGAGTGAAAAACTAATGGTATACTCTACAGCAAGGCTCGCATTTCAGGACCGTACTCCAATTTGGGCAGAAGGGGGTGCGAAAATGAATGCTCATGAAAGGATATTATGCATCAACAGCAATTACAGTCCTGTATCTGGCCCCTGCCCTGACGGTGCCCAGGTCCAAAGGAGCAGCACAAAAACGTCACAGAAAGTCTGCACAAATTAGCACTTAGCTTGCCCCGCGCTTATCTTTTATATCCGCGCAGGCCTGCTATTGAACTCCCAACTAGTGCTAATTCAGGATTACTCAAGCATGACTAACACCATTAGCCGTTAGCTAAAACCGACTCCAAAATTATGCAGGAATTATTCCCCGGTATTAGGTCTGGGCTCGCATTACCAGGGGCTGCAGTGGGTGTATGTGTGTGTGTGTGTGTGTGGGGGGGGGGGGGGGGGGGGAGGGGCTATGGTAACAGCTTTAAATGGGAGACGGAGCTGTTATTATAAGATAAGCTAACTTCATCCTGAAGAGAGGCCCATAGTGCAATCTAATGAGAATATTTGGGCATGGCCGTGCACTGTTCTTGAAACATATTACATCTTTGGACATCTTGCTGGGTTTGGCAGGATGTCGGCTCTTGGCTCATTCACCAACTTTCTCGTGGCATAGCACGTAAACACAAATACATAGAACACTACATGCAGCAGCAAAGGACAAAAACACGATAGGCACAGGCACAGGCACAGGCACTTGCATCAATGGAACGTGGCAGGACAATATCAGAAGCACTTGATGAAAGCAGAAGCAGGGTAGTGGGACAAAGGGCAAGGGGGGGCACAATGGGGTCAAGTTATGCATAGACTTGACAGATACATTGTAGCAGAAAAGGATACAAGAGAAAGGACACATCACAGAGGAAAACAATCATCATCTACTAAATGCATAGCACTGTTTGATATAACTTAAAAATATAGGGAGCATACGGAGAACATACACCTGACCTGTTCACTTCCTTGCTTGGAGTCAAATAAGAAGCCACTCCCATGGCTGTGCGCTAAATATGAAGCTACAGCCAGCAAGTGTTTAGCTTAGTTTAGCATAAATACTGGGAGAAGACACAAACAGCAAGCTTGCTTCTGTCTGAGTGTTTAAAAAAAGTACAGCACCTCTAAAGCCTACTACTTTACAATGTATATCTTATTAGTTTCATCTGTAAAACAAAAAGAAAAAGAAAAATTAGTTATGTGTGTTAGAGTGCTATCAGTTTAATTTAATTGTTTATAGCGAATAATATTTCCCAAAACTATTATTTTATAACTGACCGACTTGGAGTAGTTTATGATCTCCATGTCCGCAAAATCAAGACAGAGAAACCATTTTTACATAATGCACTTATCGTGTTTACTCATAATACAAAAGGCTGAACTGGCCTAGACAGATTGAAAACAGCCTCCAATGCAGACTTTATTTCTGGGAAGAAGAATGAGTGGAATCAGTTTTTTTGATTAAACAGGGGGTGGGGGAGAGAAATCCCCAAACTCTGCTGCTGAGATTTCTGGCAGTGGATTACAAACAGCCATAATCTCCCACTGGTGATCTCTACTAAGAATCTCTGCGCTGAACCATTCCCTGAGACTTCATCTGACATTCATCAAAAAAAAAAAAAAAAAACATGGCTTTGGCAGGTATGTGCTCGTGCATCAGGATGTTGGCGGGTGGATATGTATAGGTGCTGCTCAGACTTTAATGTGAATATGCAGAATTACTGTATTATTGAGTGCCTGTGTTCGTGTGGAACATGTTAAAGGTTATTTTATGTTTAAAGGGCTGACACACACTTTTACTGAGTGTTGATATTGGTCTGTTGCGAGATTGCTTTGGTTTTTCTTGAAGGGCAATTGATTCAGATCTTAGCTCTGTGCTTTTAGAGTTAAAGCTGCTAGTGAAACATGGCCACAGCTGATACAAAGGGGGGGGGGGGGGAGGCAGCGGTGGCTAAAGCATACACAGCAGAAAAACTAGGATATACTGTAGCTGTGAGATTTCTCCGAGCTTGGATTTGTTTATTACTGTTGCCCTAATTTTCTTTTGTTCTAAAAATGTTATCACTGAAAATAATACTGGTGAAGTGATATGGACTTTTTGAATTAGCCTCCAAATCAAACTTTAAAGAGGAAGCAATGAAGGAAGGGAGGTTGCATGTTAGAAAGTACTTACATTAAGTCAACTAAATTCAAAGGATCGGAACACCAGTGTTTGTGTTGCTGTGAGGCAGCATCTGTTTGTTTCCCCACTCACAAGCTGCTGTTACCAGAGGAGTCGACAATTGTCAAGAGTTGACAATTTAACCTGAGTCCGGAGTTCAACACACACACACACACACACACACACACACACACACACACACACACACACACACACACACACACACACACACACACACACACACACACACACACACACACACACACACACACACACACACGTGCAGGGCCCCGCCAATGCAAATTGAGACATGTTGTCACAGGAGGACTATGCAAATGTTACACACCTACCACATATACCCGCACAACACAAGGACATGCAAAACGAACATCAACTGCATCAACTCGCTCTCGCTCTCTGTTTCTCTCTCTCACTCTCTCTCTCTCTCACACACACACACACACACACACACACACACACACACACACATACACACACACACACACACACACACACACACACACACACACACACACACACAAACACACATATACGTATGCATGAAAAGTCTGAAAAGGACCATTAGTGAGACGTGCCATAATGAGGCCCGCAGGGAATCAGGGAATCGGTGTGAATAAGGACACACTGAGGTGACTTCACTGCTTTGTCTGTACGATAGCAGTCTATGAGCCTTTTATAAATCTCCAGCTGGAACATGTTGAACCAGCCCTTATAGGATGAATAAACACAACAACGCCTCTTCACTCTACTACTTCATAAAGAAAATCAACACATGGCTGACATGATGATGACTGCGGTGAGGCAGTAACTATGGTTACCCACAGAGACACTTTAGCAAGCCGGCCGACCAGGCATCAGGCCTGTACTAATGAATTTGCAAATGAAGCAACCCTCACTGAAGACAACTGTATGGCTATAATCTTGCAAAATACACATACGACTAAACGGCATGTATATACTACCGGATACATTTCCGTGTGCTTTGGCAGTGAATGTACTGCAGAAGGTTCACACACCAAGAGACAAACCAAGAGACAAACACACACACCCACAGGCACACACAAAGCAGCCGCTC